>NC_135305.1:169913598-170218021 GCF_048772815.1 Callospermophilus lateralis
GTGAACACAGAATTGCAAAGTCCGAAGTGCTAGGGAGCCGGCCAAGAGAAAGGAGGGTGTTTGATAAGGAAGATCCCCTTTTCTCCATTTGCTCCTCAGTGCTGTGACCCCAGGGAAATGTCACCACTCTCAGGGAGCATTTCTGTTCTCCATTGCCATCAGAATTTTTTTTTAAATAATCAGAGTTACTATTGATGTAGAACCCGTGGCACTTGGTACCAGGCTGTCTGCCAGGACTTTGGGTTTCTTCTCCTAACACCTCCTGCAAACAGGAATTATTATTCTCTTTTTATCAGTGAGGATACTGAGGCTCGGAGAGAATAAATGACCTGGCTCACGCGTGGGATCACTGGGGACGCATGAATCAGGGTTCTGAGCCCTCAAAGAAATTGGCCACTATTGCACAAGTTGGTTTGGTTTCCAGAAGGTTCTGTTCTTTGGACATTTTCATTGCTTTTGTCAGTTGACACAAAAATAATTACTGTGTGCCTGCTGCGGGCCAGAGAGCTTGCTAAGGGCTGTGTTAGTCCAGAGAGAGGACCCCTGAGAGGGCTTCTTGGAGTTGGGGTCGGCTTCCCCCGTGACCCACCATGAGACTTGGAGGAGAGGAAGGTCCGACTCAGGGGGGCCTCTGGGTTTCAGAGCAGGAACCCAGAAGACCTGCATGCCGGCCAGTTTAGCTCAAGTGTGGAGACCGCAAGGACAGTTTTGATGAAGAAAGTGTCGTAAGCAAAAGTCACATCTCGAAGGGCTTTGTGAGTCTGTTCCCGCATCGCAGGGCACTGGGGAGCCACAGGAGTTTTGAGCAGGTCATGGTGTCCTCAGATGGTACATTCAGCATGACCACCCCAGCCACGGGGCAGAGAATGGGACTGGGATAAGGGCAGAGGAAGGACAGCCGAGATCCCTCGGGTGGTCAGTGAGCCTCTGCAGCAGGCCAGGACTGAGGCTGGAGCCTGTCCCGGGGCTTGGAGGCAGGAAGAGAGACGAGAAGGGTGTTGAAGGGCGTGATGAGGCTGCTTGGATATAGAGGGAGTGAAAGGAGACAGGAGTGACGTCTGGGCTGTGACTCGGGACTCAGGCTCAGTGGTTCTATTGAGGAAGGGAACTTAAAGACAAGCGGCAGATGCACCACCAGGTGCGGTAGCACACACCTGTCATCTCAGCGGCTCGGGAGGCTGAGGCAGGAGGATCACAAGTTCAAAGCCAGCCTCAGCAACTTAGCAAGGCCCTGGGCAATTTAGTGACACCCTGTCTGTAAAAAAAATAGATAAAAAGGGGTGGGGATATGGCTCAATGGTTAAGAGCCCCTGTCTTCAATCCCTGGTACCAAAAAAAAAAAAAAAAAGACCTTTCAAGGACTCAAACAGAGCCATTCTTGGCTACCTGGCGATTTCTGAAAACAGTGGACCCAGAATTTTCAATACACATTCTCCAGTTTCTTCCTTCTACCCATCCACCCTTCTGTTTTTCTTTTCTGCTTTTAAAAAGTTTTCAGCTTGCATGCATGGCTTTGGGGCACAGGTATAAAAAATGGTGACTGTTGCTCCACTGGATTCAGCAGGAAGTAGAGGGATTTAATTTTTCAGCCCAACTGGATCAATGATCCAGGGCTTCCTATCCAGGAGAGACGTGGTAAGAGAGACTCTGAAGCAGTTTCCAGATGTCGGTTAGTGGCCATCACTGCCGTGGGAGCTGGGCCTGGTAATGTCACAGCTGACGGTCATTCCCCCACTCTCTTTGAGAGAATCAATGACTCCAGGTAGTAATTTTCCAGAAGCACATTCTCTCTCACACAGCGTATGTCCACTACATGTGAATTCTACTTTCCCAAGTCCCTGGAGCTTCCTGGTCACCTGTGGTCCTCTTTGGTCTCATTGCCATTGAGTCACCAGGGTGTTAAATCAGGCCAACGCTCAGGTTGACATTTTACAGCCTGGTAATTTTAATCTAGCCAGGAAAGCAGTGACTCCATAGCTTATGAGTTCAATCTCTCAATTTTGTTTGTAATTATTTTTGCCTTAGCATAAATAATTTCGAGACATAATCAACCCCAAGCGCTATAATTATCAGAGTCATATTAACTGACCTGCTGGTAATTACAGAAGTGAAAGAAAACTGTGTATAAGCTGGCTACTAAATTACTGTCCTAGGAGATCTAATTCTAGACTCCGTCCTGGAGGAAAAAAAGAAAAATGTCAAGGTGAAAGCTTCCTAGGATCTGTCGATTTTTCTGAGGTGTTCAATTATCACAGATTTCCAGTTCCATGGTAAAGAATGATCGGGTCAGTTAGGAAACCTTTGGATTTAATTTATTTTAAGGAAGGCAGAATAATCAGTGGCACTTTGGAAGCCTCCTCAATTGGATCTTGTGATTAGAAACTAAACTCTTAAGCCAGTACCTGGAAACTTCCACTCTATATCCAGAGAGATGAAGCCAAAACCAGCCTAAACCCCAAGGAATGTGGAAAGCGCTTGATTGACAGCTCACAGGGTAGGAGCCATTGCTGAACCCTAGGGCCTCCGTGAGCGTGGGTGGCGTGTGAATGGCTGTTTGCATGCTAGCATGGGGCTCCCAGTCGACCCACTCAGAATGTGAATTTGGGCAGCAGCATGCACCCTGTCCTCTCCATTCATCCAGAGGTAGGAAGTGGAGGAGTCCTAGCCATAAATCAGTCACAATTTTCCGAGTGTCTCCAATTGTGAGGACTGTTCTAGGCATTGTGGGGAATCCTAGATAGGATCGCTGTCGTTCCCAGGGCTGATTTTGATAGGGGCAAGGGAGGGAAGCTAGAGGTAAAAAAAATAATAATACAAATAGAAACCTCCCCAAGACAGAAAACCAGGTGCCGTGCCGTGACCTGGCTATAAGGTGTCCCCCCAACAGCTCAGTGTTCATGTAGGAGGTGGAAAGATGAGATTATGAGAGCTGTAGCCTACTCACTTACCCGACTTTGAGTGGACTAACCAGGTGGTGGCTGTAGGCAGGTGGGGCGTGGCTGGAGGAGGTAGGTCACTGGAAGGACACATCTTCCCCAGGGTCCCATCTCCTTCCTCTCTCTGCTCCCCGGCCGCCTGAGCTGAGCAGCTTCCCTCTGCCACGCCCTTCTGCCATGATGCTCTGCCTCCCCTTGGGCCTAGAGCCATGGAGTCAGCCAGCCGTGGATGATACCTCTGGAACTGTGAGCCAAGGTAAACTTTTCCACCTCCCGGTTGTTCCTGTCAGGTGTTTTGGTCACGGCAATGCAAATCTGACTTACACACCGTGCAGTCACTTAGGAAAGGCACAATAGTAGGCAGGATAGTGGATTATTAGCATGGGTTGTCATCAGAAGGAGAGGGCCTGGGCAGCAGGACCAGCCAGTGAGCAATGGGCGGTTCTAGCTGGCTCCCTGCCCACAGCAGGAGAGTCTTCACGGAGAGAGAAGGACTTAAGCTGACCTTGGGGGATTGGGGCATGGTTAGATTGGTTTTCTGTTGCTGCAAAACAAATTCCCACGAATTCAGCAGCTTCAAACACCTGTCTATTATCTCAGAGTTCTGTAGGCTGGAAAAACCCGTGTGGCTCGCTGCTCCGCTCAAGTCTTCTCAAAGCTTAAAGCAAGGAGAAGGTCACTCTGCATCGTCATCTGGACCCCCTCCAAGGTCATTTAGGTCGTTGGCAGAAGTCAGGCCTTGTGATGGAACCCGGGCCCCCATTGCTGCTGGTTGCTAATTGGGGACCACTCGGCTCCGACAGGCCATGCCCGCGTGCCCCCTCCACCCTCAAAGCCAGGATGGAGAGTCTCCCTCACGTCACATGCCCTTGACACTCTGAATCTGCCTCCAGGAAGAACCTAATCTCTTTAAAAAGTCGTCCCCGTTAGACCAGCTCTCTGGGGATGGACTCCTGATCCAAAGCCCAGAAGGCCCGGGGTGGCCCTCCGCTGCAGAGTTCCCTCCTGGTTTCCCTCCGTTCATGTTGGACTGAAATCCTGGGTGAGGGGGGATGCACCCAGTGGCCGGAGACCTGAAGGACCCATCTCAGGATTCTGCCTGCTCCACGCTGAGGGCCCAGGGACGTGGCGACACAAACACCAGAGTGTCCTGCGGCCGGGACCACCCAGACCCACACGTCAGGTGCCAAGGGTGATCAGCGAGGCACAGTCCCTCTTTCCTGCTGCTCCTTTCCAGAGTCGCTTTCTGGCTCTTTTGATTTTTCCCTCACGGTTGCACCTGCCCGAGGGAACATCTCTTTTCTATCTCAGGGATTTCTGCTCTTCCTGAAGAGTCTGCTGTCCACACCGCCTCCTGCTGCTCCAGGTCCCTCACACCTATGCTCTGTCACTCTGTGCTTTGTTTATTATATAACAGATCTCTCTCTCTCTCTCTCTCTCTCTCTCTCTCCTCTCTCTCCCCCACCCACCCATCTGTGAGATGCTCTTGAGTACAAATGGTGTTTTTTTCCTTTTTTTTGGTACCAGGAATTAAACCCAGGGGCACTTAACCACTGAGCCCCATCCCCAGCCCTATTTTGTATTTTACTTAGAGATAGGGTCTCACCGAGTTGCTTAGGGCCTGGCTTTTGTGGAGGCTGGCTTTGAACTCGAGATCCTCCTGCCTCAGCCTCCTCAGTTGCTGGGATTACAGATGTGCGTCCCCATGCCCGGCATGGTATTTTTTCATCTTTTAAAAAATATGTGTCCCCTTTTAAAAGAAGCAATATACATGGCCAAGAAATACACAAAAAGATGTTCAGCATCGTTAGCAATGAGGGATATGCAAATCAAAACTACACTGAGGCTTCCTCTCACACCAGTCTGCATGGAAGTCATCAAGAATACGAAAAATAATAAATGCCGGGGAGGACGTGGAGGAAAAGGAACGCTTTTATACTGTGGATGGACTGTAAATTAGCACAGCTGCTGTGGAAATCAGCATGGAGGCTCCTCAAAGACAAGGTGTGGACCCACCATAGACCCCCCTAGACCACTCCTCGGTCTGATTCCTGAAGACTTAGTCCTCATACCACAGTGGCCCATGCACACATGTATACAGCAGCCCAATTCACGACAGCCAAACTAGGGAACCAGCCGGGGGGTCCACCAGTGGATGAGCAGACAAAGGAAACGTGATACGTGTGCACCGGGGAGTTTTATTGAGCCACAGAGAAAAATGAAATGATGTCATTTGCAGGAAAATGGATAGAACTGGAGTCGCTCATGTTAAGTGAAATGAGTGGAACTCAGAAGGCCAAGGGTTGTGTGTTCTCTCTCCTATGCAGAAGCTAGAGAGGATAACAAAGGTGGGGGTGGATCCCCCAAATCCAAGGGAGATCAGTAGGGGAAAGAGACCCAGGGGTGGGAGGGGGAGGGGGTTGCTGGGGAGGGATGTTGGCCAAATTATGAATGTGCCTGTATGAATATTTTAACAAATCCCGTCAGCACCTTCAACTATGATGCACCAGTAAAACATGTGAAGGAAGATCTCTGAGTCCCCGGGACTTACTACCCTGATGCCTTGCAGACCCAGGGAATAGTAACTGCGGAGGGGCCTCTGGAGAGGTAGATGAGGGTTCGCCCTTGTTTCCACTCGGCCCTTCTTCTGAATGTCTTCCAGGCCTGGGGTCCAGCAGCTGATGGACATCTTGGCCCAAGGGCCACTGCCCGGGAGAACATGAGGAAGTGGTTCCCAGGGACTTGGAAACAGGATGCCCAGTTCTGAATGCCATCCCTGCAGGTTATAAGCTTTGTTCCTGTGGGCAGGTTATTAAGGTTCCTGGGTCTCAGTGTCCATCCTCCTAGTGTCTACTTCAAAGGGCTGTTGGAAGGGTTCCTTCAGAACAGCGCTCAGGAAGAGGGAGTGTCCGTTTACATAATGCTTCCTTATTTTTTAAAACAAATACAGGATCAGTGAGCTTCCCGCGGAAGGGCGCAGGTCAGCATGGCCACGGGTGGGCCACACCTCCAGAGCAATGTGCCTGGGAATATCGGGCCCCAAACTACCCCCAGGAAAAGAGCTGGCAAGATTTAGGTCCAAGATGGGCACCGTGGCCCAGGCCTGCAAGCCCAGCAGCTCAGGAGGCTGAGGCAGGAGGATCGCGAGTTCAAAGCCAACCTCAACCATGTAGCGAGGCCCTAAGGAACTTAGCGAGACCTTGTTCTCTAAATAAAATGCACAAAGGGCTGGGGATGGGGCTCAGTGGTTAAGTCCCTCTGTGTTTAAATCCCTCCTTCAAAAAAGAAAGATTTACGTCTACAAATCAAACATGGTGAGCCCCAGATCTCTCTATACAAATCATTTTTTTTCCCCTAGAAATTACCACAGGAGGTGGAGAAGCATCAGTTTCCCCTGTGAAATAGGAATTTTTCTTTTTTTAATTATATATTGTTTTAGTTGTAGTTGGAATAATGTTCTTATTATCTTATTTATTTATTTTTATGTGGTACTGAGATTGAACTCAGTGCCTCACACGTGCTAGGCAAGCACTCCACCGCTGAGCCACCACCCCAGCCCCAAAAGTCTGCTTTTTCAATTTAGATGTGGTCAGTATGAGATAACACAGAGATTTCCATCCCTTGTCTTCTTCCCCAAAATGTACTCCAGAGACTCTATTCAATCTTTGGTATCATTATCAGTTTTTTAATCTACTTGATGATATGATGGAGAAATAATGAGTATATTACTTTTGTTCTGAGATTTGAAAATACAAGCTCTCTGCTCTGTCCCAAACATAATGAGTTTGCATTTCCAAGCTGAGGCTAGGAACCTATAAAGAATCAACAGATTCCTGGGTGTTCCTATGTAGACAGTCATAGACCTTTAAAAACTACTAGATGTGGTGTTGGGAGATGGATTGATCCCAACCATCTGCACAAGTAGGTGACAGGTTGAATGCAAAAATTTTTAAATGAGCAAACCTGCATTGAAGCCAGAAACCCAGCTACCTAGCTCGAAAATAAAGTAGGCAGAATCCAGGGAAACAAGATGGAGGCAAAGAAAAAGAAAAACAATTAAAAAGAAGAAGAAGCAACCCTAAACTTGCACAGATTTTGGTTAACAGTTCAGCGTGAATCCAGTTGATGTGATCTTTGAATCACGGTCTCAGGAATGAGGAGGGTATAGACCTATTGTACCCAACCCCGGTCAAAAATATACTTGAATGTTTTGCATTTTAAAGAACACTTCATGCAAACGAAAAGTACACTGAAATTCCATCTCAATCCAGTAAGAAGGGCAATTTTCGAGAATATAAGTAACCATAGATGTTGGCAAAGACATGGGGGAAAAGGTACACTAATACATTGCTGGTGGGACTGCAAATTGGTGCAACTACTTTGGAAACCAGTATGGAAATTCCTCAGAAAACTTGAAATGGAACCACTTAGAATTCCAGTTATCCCATTCTTCAACATATACCCAAAGCACTTAAAATCAGCATACTACAGTGACACAGCCACATCAATGTTTATAGCAGCCCCATTCACAATAGCTAAGCTATGGAACTAACCTAGGTGCCCTTCAACAGATGAATGGATAAAGAAAATGTGGTATATATACATCATGGAATATTACTCAGCCATAAAGAAGAATGTAATTATGGCATTTGCCAGTAAATGGATGGAACTGGAGACTATCATGCTAAATGAAATAAGCCAATCCCCAAAAACCAAAGGCCAAATGTTCTCTCTGCTATGCAGATGCTAACACACAATAAGGGGATGAGGGATGGAAGAATAGAAGTTTATTGGATTGGCCAAAGGGGAAAGAAAGAAAGGGGGGAAGGATAGTAATAGGAAAGACAGCAGAATGAATCAGACATAACTTTCCTATATTCATCTGCGTATGTTATACTTATTTATTTATTTTTGGTACTGGGGATTGAACGCAGGAGTACTCTACCACTGAACTACATCCCCAGCCTTTTTTTTTTTCTATTATATCTAGAGACAAGGTCTCACTGAGTTGCTTAATGGCCTTGCTAAGTTGCTGAGGCTGGCCTCCAACTTACAATCCTCCTGCCTCAGCCTCCCAAGCTGCTGGTATTACAGACATGCACCCATGTGCCTGACCCTTGACCACTGCTGATCTGCTCTTT
Source organism: Callospermophilus lateralis (assembly GCF_048772815.1). NCBI lineage: Eukaryota > Metazoa > Chordata > Mammalia > Rodentia > Sciuridae > Callospermophilus > Callospermophilus lateralis. The sequence goes on from NC_135305.1 coordinate 169,921,676, forward strand.
GTTCTTATAATTTTGCCTTTTTGGAATGATATAACATCTAGTGTGTACCTTTTCAGACTGTCTTCTTTCACTTGGCATAGTGCATTTGAAAGTCACCCCTGTTTTTGTAATTATTTGTTCCTTTTAACTACTGAATAGTTTTCTGTTGTATGGATATGTCATAAGTTGCTCATTGTTGCAGATAATAAGATAGATTTGTATCATATGTCATGAGCATGATACTTAGTAAAAGCAAATTTTTTGAGCTGGGGTTGTAACTCAGTGTGCTTGCCTAGCACGTGTGAGGCACTGGGTTTGAGTCTCTGCACCACCTATAAATAAATAAAATAAATAAAAATCCATCAACAACACAAAATATTTTAAAAACTGCAGATTTTTTAGAAACTCTGAAAGGAATATACAAATGACCAAGTTTTAGTGGGCGGGGAGGGAAATAAACTGGTTTAACCAATTGTCACCCTACAGGAAGTCATCTTTTAATTTCGTATCTCCCCCTTCAGTGGTGAATTTGATCAACACATAAATGTGTCCCATTAATGTCATCTTAAGTCACAACATACCTTTTGGAGTCTCAAGGTAAACTCAGTGGTCTCTACGGCATCCTTTTCACTTTTTTTTTTTTTTTTTTTTTTTTTTGATACCAGGGATTGAATCCAGGAGTGCTTAGCCACTGAGCCCCATCGCCAGACCTTTATATTTTTTATTTAGAGACAGGATCTCTCTGAATTGCTTAGGGCCTCACTAAATTTCTGAGGCTGGCCTCAAACTTTCGATCCTCCTGCCTCAGCCTCCTGAGCCTCTGGGATTACAGGAGCGAGCCACCGTGCCTGGCTTCCCATTCTTTCTCATTCCTTTGTTTTTAATCCATTCCCTTCCCTCCTCCCTCCTTCCCTCTCTTCCTCGTTATTTTCATCCTCGATTGCTCCCTTTCCTTTTCTCTCTCTGGTTGCTTTTTCCCGATATTTCATCAGAGCTTCTGTAACTGAATGATTCGATGTGTTTCTCAAGGAGTGTTCCATAAAATCCACTGTGCAGTTGGCAGGACAGAAGAGCTGGCTTATGAACCCAATGCTACAATTTGCTCTTTGTGTCTGAATCCGGCTGTGGCTGGGCCTCCTGCTTATCTCTCCTCCATTTGTACCCTCCTGTCCTTGGCCTAGAGTGAGCCTGGCCTCTTTGGATTGGGTGGGTGATGGTTCTGAGTGCTGTTTGGGTGCAGAACTGCGTAACAGGGACAGACCCTATCTCCTGAGTTAGTGTTACAGAGTCCCCAGAATATAAAGTGTCGGTGTGGAAATAAATAAGGGCCTTTCTTCCCCTTTGTGGGGCTGATGCTATCTGTATCACTTACTAGAATAAAGTGATACCCATCTTTCCCCTTTCTTAAATAACATGTTAATTGCTCTTCTCTGCAGTGTTTCGTTTGTCGGGTTCTGGAATATATTCACCTGATAGACATTTCTACCCGAGGATGCATTTTTAAATCCTTGGACATCTTCAAATCTTATCTATTTAATATAAACTTAGGTGTAGAGAGGAACAGGAGATCAAAGCTGGGCGCGTTCCCTCATTTCGTCAGTTTGCATCAGAATACGAATAACAATCCTTTGCAGCTAAAGGATTGCCGTTCCTATCTGAAGAGCTCATCAGAAAAATTCCAAGCTATAGATTTTTTCTCTCTCTCTCAGCAACATTTCTGATACGGAGGTTCTCCTTGGTTGCCTCTGTTTGAGTTGCTGAATTTTAAAAGCTTCAGGGAAAAAAAAAAAAAAAAAAAAGATCTGTGAATTCAGACGATAGGACCCACTGGGCAATGTCCCTAGTGCTGTCACTCCAGATCTAGTGACATGACAGACATCACTAATCAATTACAGCCCGCCTTCCTGCCAAAGGTAGCCTCAGACTTCCTGTTAAGTCCGCCCTCCAGGAAGGCACTGCTAATCAATCAGTGTTAGCCCAAGAGATGAAATTCATTTGCCTTTCTCAAAACGGTGGTATTTAATCCCTAAAGCGTGGCTGGGTTTGTTTACCAAAGTTAGAGGGTCATTGCGTGACAGAAGGAAAGAAAGCCCCCTCCCCAGCCCTTTTTAGTTTTTATTTAGAGACAGGGTCTCACTGAGTTGCTGAGGGCCTCGCTAAATTGCTGAGGCTGGCCTTGAACTCCAGATCCTCCTGCCTCAGCCTCCCGAGGTGCTGGGATCACAGGCGTGCGCCACCCCACCCAACAGGCAGTGGGTTTTAGTCATGTTTTTCTGGGAGTATCTAGCCTACGGGGCAGACCCTGTCTCACAGTAGACACTGTAAATGTTCATTTAATGGTGCATGAAGCAGTCAATGAAAGAACGTATCCCCGGCCAATTCTTTCCTCTCTATGACTTTATAGTCCACTGCTTCCTCCAAAGGACAGGCACAAGCCTTGACATTATTGAATTTCCTCCGCTTTAATTCAGGCCATTCCTCCAGATGGGATAGATTGCTGGATGTGCTTATCCACCCACCCAAAGCCCTGGCAACTTGGCCTGTTGGTGGGACTTTACAAGTTTCCCCTCCCTCCTTGGGTTCAGTCATTTACAGACCTATCCAGCAATGCCAAGGACGGTCCTCTACGTCCTTTCCCCTGCCCGAGTCTGAATTCTGGCAACTTAACACGTGGCTGGGAATCTGAAGCTTTAATGATATGGATGGGGATGCTGTCACAATTTCAGCTTGAAACGCTGCGGAGAATCACCAACTCGATGCAGAACATATGCAGCCTCTTTTCGTTATTTTGAGGGCAGCATATTTTCATCTCCGCATTTTGATGGCCTGATGATATGCCTTCTATAGGGTAGACACTTAGTAAGCGTCTGGTATTTCTTGGGAAAATAGGCTGCAGCCTCTGTCCTTTTTAACTCTTTGGAGAATATTGTCTTTGCAAAGAGAAGGACTCCTCTTTTCTCCTCAAGCTCTGGATTTTCATCAGGAGATTAAATGCCCATCTCATGAAATCAGTGACGAGGCCCGGCGTTCTGCGAAATGCTTTAGGGTCTCATAAACCTCCAAGCAACCCCGAGATCAGTGGTAGGAATTCCATTTTATAGAGGAGATAAGTGAAGTGCTCAGAGTCAGCCTGGCCAGTCACAAGATGTGAAGTGGCAACACTGGAGATTAAGGCCAGACCGGCTCTGACGTCCTTTCCCTGGGAGATCCCAGCTCCTGCAGGAAAGCTGTCCCTTCCAGGAAGTGCCACTTCTCCCTATGACATGTTCTTCCCATGTGTTTCTTTTTTTTTCTTTTTTTTTTTTTTTGGGGTACCAGGGATTGAACCTACGGGCACTGAACCACTGAGCCCCATCCCCAGCCCTATTTTGTATTTTATTTAGAGACAGGGTCTCCCTGAGTTGCTTAGGGCCTCGCTGAGTTGCTGAGGCTGACTTTGAACTCGCGATCCTCCTGCCTCAGCCTCCTGAGCTGCTGGGACAACATGCATTTGCCACCTTGCCCGGCTTCCCATGTGTTTCTATAGCAATTTATGTCCCCTGTGGTCCTTTCCATTCTGTGATGGACTAGATTCCCTGCTGTCTGCACCACCAGAGTAATTTGCAAAGGTAGTCCTCTGGATTTTTAGCTTTTATGTTTTGTTTTGTTGTTCCTGCTTTTCAACTGCTTGTACAACGGCTTGTATCCAAGTGCATTCACTTTTCCTAAGAGATCACGGTCACTTTGCCCTGATACCTGGGCACCCTATAGGATGTGCAGCTGTGTCTTCTAGAACCTTCCATTCATTACATTTTCAGATGACAGATTCGGGGACGATGGGTGAGATCCACTGGTGGCATGGCAGAAGCTGCCTCTTCTGGGCACTCTTGCCTCCCCCTCACTTTATAATGTCATAAAATCGTGACATGGTGAAGCTGTGTCATTTCTCCCTGCTTTCCTTATTAACTGTATTTTTATAAACAATTAAGAGATGCAAATGTTCTTATGTGTACTGATCCTTCTCGAAAAGCCTGTGCTCCTTGAGTGGGATGATTCATGAGCTTTATAAACGCCAGGAAATCCGTAGCCTTTCTATCTTCAATTATTACCTCTCCCCATTTCCTCTGCCTCGCCCTATAGGAGTCCTGTTAGATGAGTGTTGGGCCTTCTCATTCCATACTTCACATCTTTTTTGAGGCTCAGCCCAGTGGTACTTAACCCCTGAGCCCTATCCCCAGCCCTTTTAATTTTTTATTTAGAGACAGGGTTCCACTGAGTTGCTTAGGGCCTCGCTAAGTTGCTGAGGCTGGCTTTGAACTCACGATCCTCCTGCCTCAGCCTCCCAAGCTGCTGGGATGAAAGGTATGTGCCACCTCACCCAGCTTCTTTTGGGTTCCATTTCACAATGTTGTTTTAAGACCAGTGATTCTTGAGTCTCTAATTCTCTCATGAGCCTTACCAGTCTCCCTGATGTGCCTGATTCACTCTTGAAAACTGATGCTTTGTTTGAGGGCTGGTTGTGGGAACTGGCTCTTCAGAGAAATTTTCAATTTGTTTCTGGGAGTCACGGCTGACCCGTCATAAAGGAGAGCAATTTTTATGTTAATCTTCATTCTTTTTGCTCTTTACATTTTAATCTCCAGAAAACCAGAGGCCTCAGGTCTCTAATAGACTCAGTTGAAATGTTCCCTTCCACCCAGCTCGCAGAGAGGGACCGAGTGTCATCGGTTGGTGGGCAGGTGTGTGGTTTTGGTTTTGATTTTGTACTGGGGATTGAAGCCAGAGGCGCTTTACCGCTGAGCTACATCCCCAGCCCCTTTTATGTTTTATTTTGAGACAGGGTCTTGCTAAATTGCTTAGGACCTCGCTAAGTGGCTGAGGCTGGCCTTGAACCTGCAGTCCTCCTGCCTCAGCCTTCCAGGAAGCTGGGATTACCTGTTTGGGCCACGGTGCCCGGAGGAGATCCTCTTGATCTTATTTTCAGTTACCACTTTATCTTACGGCCTCGGTATTTCCCTTTCTTCCTTGGAAGTCATCTAAGCACTGAGGAGGATTTCTTTTTATTACTAGCGTGTCCAGGTGTCTGAAAGGTCGGGATTTTCTAGTTGTCATCACTTGCCATATTGCCAAAACGAGGGGCTTATTACAGGCTCATGGCAAAATATTCAAAAAATATATAAGGACATGTGCTGAAAGATTAGTCTCCTCATCTGAAATCAGCCTGATCCTCAAACCGCCTTGCTGGTAGTATGACTTTTACCTTTTTCTTTGGCCTCTTTCTATAAGTCTGTTTTTCTTAGCATATGTATGTGTGCATACAACATGCACATTTGTTGATATAAGCAGGAATATCCTGTACTCTCGGCTCTGTACTTAATGTACTTTGCAGTTCATTGCACATTGGTGGGCTTAGGGTTGGCGCTGCCTCTATTTTATCATGACTGTATAGTATTCCATTATATGGATGTGCCATGATTTAGTTAACCAAGTTGCCTATTACTGAATAGTTATGTTTTCATTTCTTTTTCCCTTTTGGGGGGAGGGGGTACTGGGGATTGAAACTCAGGAGCACTTGACCACTGAGCAACATCCCCAGCCCTACTTGTATTTTATTTAGGATCTCACTGAGTTAAGTAGTGCCCACTTTTGTTGAGGCTGACTTTGAACTCGAAATCCTCCTACCTCAGCCTCCCAAGCCTCTGGGATTACTGGCCTGCACCACTGTGCCCGACTTCATTTCTTTTTATGTCACAGTGAATACTCCTCTCCATGTCTTCCCTTATGTCTCACTTAATGTAATTATTATTATTTATCTATTTATCTATTTTTATTATAGATAAATTATTTATCTATTATTATCATTTATCATTATTTATTTTCCACCCTGGCCCATGAGTGCCTCATGGTCAAGGACTTTATCTTTTACTGAGGACCCTGGCACCTGGCATGGGCCTGGCCCTGGGTGGGAACTTACTTCTTCTTGCTTTGGTGAATAACTCCCCAGGGTATCAAACCAGCAAATGTTAATGCCAGGAATAAGGACAGCCATTGACTCTTGAGTAGTGAGTAGCTATCAGCTAAGGCCTCCCCCAGTCTAGACATGAGCTAATGCAGGCTTTACAACCACCTTGGGAGATGAAGGATTTCAGGATCCTTCCTCGCGGACAAGGGAACGGAGGTGCAGGTGACCGACTCTAAGAGGCGCAGGGCAGATTTGAACAGGGCTTGTCTGAAATCCACACCTGGCCTCTTGACTGCTGCTTCTTAATTAACAATTGTATTGGCACAGCCAACCGCGACGACGTGTTTAATTGTTCATTCCACCATCTATTCATTCAATCAATCGGCAAATATTTACTGGGAGTTCACAATGTCCCAGGCAGGGAGTGATCCATCTTGATGACAGATGAAAACGTTCCACCAGGTGGAACTTGGGATGCAAGGCGAGGGTCCCGTTAAGCCAGTCAGTGAGACGTGTCCGGAGTGGCCCCCACAGCAGAGCTTTAGGAGCATGGCCTTCTCCAGAGCGGGAGGTCAAGAGGGCCTCCAGGACGGAGAGACACCCGGAGGGCCTGGAAGGAGGAGAGCCAGTGGGGCGGCTGCCAGGAGGGTGAGCAGCACCGACGGTCCAGCAGGACCCCGTGCCTTGGACTCTGCCGGCTCTGACCTGGCTCCTCCCGCCTCTGTGCGCTCTCCAGGGACGGGAGAGCCTGCGTCCTGCTTCTGGAAGATGGCTGAGCCCCCCAGCAGCCCTTTCTAATTTTAAAGCCTTAGCTCCCTTGATTGAGATCCCAATTTGGGAACAGGCCTGCGATTGGCCTGTGGCTGGGAATTTTCTCCAATCAGCGGGGCGGGAGGTGGGGCGGCGTCCCTTAAAGCAGCCCGGAGGCAGCCTGGGGAGGTCGGAGCTGCTCCCCGGGACCTGAGAGCTTCTCCTGGGTCGCAGCTGCCTGTGCAGCGGAGGCCGCGCGGGGCATGGTACGCTCCTCGCGCGGAGCCCCGGCAGGGCGCCCCCGGGCCCCGAGCAGCTGGTGGCCCGCCGCCCACCGGGCTGCATAGCTGCACCCCGCCCCGGCCCGCGGCCCCGTTCCTGCCGCCCGCAGCTTCCCGGCCTCCGAGGCGCCGCCGCGCCGAGCGCTGCAGGGCTGAGCCGGGTAAGTGGCCCCCGGGCAGGGCGCACGGAGCGGGGCGCGGGGCGCACGGAGCGGGGCGCAGGGCGGGTAGCCCCAGCGCGCGATCCTCCCTGGAGGGCCGGCCCGGGACCGGGAAAGGGACCTGTGCGACAGATGCGCCCTGTCACCCTTGGCTGGGAGGGCAGTTCTGCCCAGGGGACCTCGGGCGCTCGAGTCAGAGCGCAGCTACTTTCCACAGTGGTTCATCGTGACATCACGAGGAGAGGGAGATGTTGTCCCTGCGTCGGGATCCATGGGCGGGGGGGGGGGGAGGAATTAAACTCATAAGGATTTGCTTTTTCAACAGCCTTTTCAAATGGCTTTCTTATCTTTCCATTCCCGTAAATATTGAAAGTATGTTTACTGCTGCGACCTACTTATTTCCGCTGAACTCAGAAAAGATACTGCTTGATGTCTGATGTCTGTGTCTAGGAAGAGCTATCTCAAAACATCCTTTGGGTGGATCTGCACCCTTTCTGGTGTGTGTTTACAGTCCCTAAAAATGGAAGTGTCGCTCATTTTGCTAAGACTTTAAACATTCATATCTTTTCTCCTTGGTGTGGACTTTGGTAAATAAGCAACTCTGGATTCCTTAATTCATTTGCTCTGAGTTGGAGGAAGGGGCATGAGGTCTCCCTCTCCTGGTCTTCCCTTCTCCTTCTCTCTCTCTCTCTCTCTCTCTCTCTCTCTCTCTGCACTGGGGACTCTGATTGGAGAAGCTGGTGGGGTTGAGGGGGGGGGGGCTCAGTGCCCTCTGCCTGCCCGCCCCCACCCCGGGGTGCTAAATGCACCCTTTCATCTGCCCCTAGAGTCAGGACTTGGGGAAAGACTGCAGTCTTGGAAATCTGGGATGCTTGGGCAGCTGTGCCCAGGGAAGATTTCAAACCAAAATAATCGTGAGAGTGGGTGGGTGGGTGGCTGAAGTTTTAAAAGATGCAGTTTCAGTCCCCACCCCCACCCCCACCCCCATCTGTTCCCTTGTTTGTACCTAAGCAAGAAGTTGGGAGGTAATGCAGAGGGTCAGAGTTTAATGTCGGTCCCCCCTCCCCTTTAAGATGAGGCAGCTGGAAGACATACCTTCCCAAATTGGAGCAACGTCTGATGCATGCATTGCCAAATTCCATTTCCGCCCATATTAAATTATTTTGGCTTTTAGCAGGCCCTGGTTGCGCTGGGCTGGCTTTTATTTTCGGTTGTTTAGGTGGTGTGAATCATTTGTGTACTTTGGGTTCCCTGCTTTCTGCACACAGATGTTTTTATCTGTGCAACTCGTTGAGTAATTAGAGAGGTGGACACGTCCCTGTCTGTGCAAACAAATACCACTTGGGGCCAATGGGGGCCTTTCCTTTTTTCAAATCAATTGCCAAGCCTTCCCAGCCACTGGGCAATTCAGATAAAGGTGTCAAGTGAGCTGAAGAATTTATATGTGCAGCTAATTCTGCTGGTCCCACAATAAAACATCTTCGCATGGGGGCCAAAGAGTGAGGGTGCAGGGAGGCTCATAAAGATGACCCTGTGTTCTGAGTCACCGACTACCCAGGTCTCCCTGGATTGCTGAGAACCTGCCAGAAGAAAACTGTTGACTGGATAGAAGTTTAAAAAAAAAAAAAGAACAGACATCAGAACAAACCCTCCTTGAGTGACTTTTTTTTAAATTTCTGTTTGAAGGCAAGGAACACTTTGTTAGAATAACATATCGTGGCTGCTTTTCAAGAGCAAAAGGAAAAAAAAAAAAAAAAGCGGTTCTGTTCCGAAGACAGATTCATTTTGAGAGTGTGAATCATTGGGTTTAGGTTTTTTGCTTTTTCTTTTGCGGTGGAGGCTTGGAGATGATTAAACGTCCTGTCTGCAGGAAATTACCAGGAGATTTGAGTGTTTTCCTGAATCAGCCTCAGATGGTACACAGCTTGGGGTGGAATACAAGAAAACTCTGTTTTTTCTGTGATACCTTCAGCCTCACTCATTGTGCAAGCAACTCCATCAACGAGTGTTCTAATTTTTTTATGTTTTTTTGGGGGGCTGCCCTTTCGTAGAAGACGCTGAGCCAGCTCTCCTTCCCCTCCAGAGCTTTTTAAGCTAGAACTTATTTTTGAGATGGTTTTATGGAGCCTGTTCCCCTGCAGCCTCCTCCTCCTAGCTCCAGCAGGAAAGACTCTTGGCTCCCTTTCCCCCGATTTCCTCTAAGCTGGGCTTGTTGTCCTCAGGGATACAGATGTCTGGAGGAAGGGGGAGCCTGGGCTGCAGTTTGAACTCAGTGCTTGCCAATTTGGTGGTGACATTGATGGTCTTGGTAGAGCCATTTGCAGGGAAGGGGGGGAGCGCTCCTCGGCTGGATTTACCCTCAAATCCATGCACCCCGTGAAGAGTGGGCACTTAAAAGTCTCTAAAGGACCACTGAGGACTATAGCGTGGGCTTTGTGCAGCCCTGTGTGCGGAGAGCTGTGGTTTTTAATAATTCGGAGAACTCGATGTCAGTGTCGCTGTGTTCCCTGAGAGTGTGTTTTCTTAATCTTTCCTGAAAGAGATCCAGTCCCATTAAGCCCTTCCTAACTGTATCATAAAATGCAGGCGCTCCGAGAGGGGACCCACACCGTGCGACATTCTGATGTCAGTGAAAGCCACAGACAGAATAATGTTTTTAGCCACCAAGTCACACAGTGGCAATCCTAGTGGAATATAATGAATCTCGATGGAAGAAGTCATCTGGAGAGTTTAAGTGTAATGTCCCCAAAAAGTTTCATATATATAAATCAATGTTTTTTTCTCAAAATCTAAATGGCAAGGGATTCTTTTCTGGGATACTTAACATTTGATTACGATGCAGGTCTTGTGTGTGTGTGTGTGTGTGTGTGTGTGTGTGTGTGTGTGACATTCTTTTTTTAAACATCCTGCTGCTATGTGACAAGCTGAGGAAGACTTTTTTTCCTTTTTTGCAAAGACTGCAGTCTCCATGATGGCGGAGGGAACACACAGGTACCGTGGGACTCGGTGGCTGGGAAAGCTCTTGAATGATTTTCCCTGCAAGTGAGGCCCAGAGGCCTTTGAGAATCGCTCTCCTTGGACTCGGAGGAGCCGTCCCGGGTAGAGAAATCACGGCATCTATCACAGGAGGGGCTCTCTTTTTACAAGGCACCTTCCTGGGCAGGGTGCCCACCTACAGGGAGTGTCGCACCTGACGTTGCTTATCACATCTTAGAAAGAACAACCACCTGGCTTCTTGGGAACATTTGCAGAAGGTTATGTTGCGTTCACGAGGCCGATGCACTTAGTCACGGGTTCACTTCATTTTACTTTTTTATTTTTACTTTTGGTGCCAGGGATTGAACCTAGGGGGCACTTGACCACTGAGCCCCATCCCCAGCCCTAATTTGTATTTTATTTAGAGACAGGGTCTCACGGAGTTGCTTAGAGCCTCGCTAAGTTGCTGAGGCTGGCTTTGAATTCACGATTCTCCTGCCTCAGCCTCCTGAGCTGCTGGGATGACAGGCATGTGCTACCATGCCCAGCTCTTCATTTTATTTTATTTTATTTTTAATAATGGAGACTGTTCAGGCCTCTGGAGATATCTGAATATCTGCTGTATTGGAGTTCAGGTAAATTCTACTTTTGAGGAGTAGGTGAGCCAGCCAGCCATCTGAGATGTCTCACTGTGGAACATTATAAATGATAATAGTAGTAAAAAGAATGAGCTTTGCTCCACCCAGCCTGGTGTCCTATCCATCTTTCTCTGACATTTCTGTGCATTAGAACACACTTCAGACCCACTTCTCTATGGGTCTGGGTCACAGGTTACTAAAGGGTCACAGAGGCTCCTGGGACCTGGGACTATCCCAACTCTAGAATCCCTGCTCTCAAGCATAGGCCTTTGGTGGTTTGGGGGTCTTTGCTTCACAGTTTGCTTCTGGCAATACCCTCTCCCAGGGGGAGCACCCCTCTCTGCTGAGGCACAGCTCCTCATCAGGAGGCAGCGATGCACGGGCCCCTCCTGTGTAGTGGTGCCTGTTGTGGAATTTAGGGAGACTACATTGGGGGGAAAGTCCTAGTGCTGATACTGGACAGGTGTCCCACACATTTGCCGTGGGGTCTTTTTAAAATTTGTCTTTTTCTTGGTGCCAGGAATTGAACCCCAGGGGTGCTTAAGCACTGAGCCCCATCCCCAGCCCTATTTTGTATTTTATTGTGAGACAGGGTCTCCCTGAGTTGCTCAGGGCCTCACTAAGTGGCTGAGGCTGGCTTTGAACTTGGGATCCTCCTGCCTCGGCCTCCTGAGCCACGGGGTGCCTTGGGGTCTGTAAGTGCTGAGTGCAGACCCCCAGAGGTAAGGAGGGTGGGCTTGCAAGGTGCCTAAGCCCCCAGCTTTTGGAAGTCTTTAGACAGATCTCTCCCTAGGGGCTGGGGGGTTTTCCTTCCTCAGTTCCCTTTGCTACGTACGTCCCCTCCTGGGATCCACCACCCCTCCCACAGGGCCCTCCGCAAGCCCAAGGACGTGGAAGCTCCTCCTGAAGCCCACCTAAGCCCACTGGTGCCCTCTGCCTCCACTCTGTGGCCTCACTCTGGGTCGATCCCATGGAAACCACACAGAAAGGGAGCCCGGGAAAGAGCCGGGCAGGGACGCGGGCAGGGACGTCTGGCCCTTGGCTGCTTCTCCTCCACTTGACCTGATTTCTCTCGCGCTCTTGCACATGGGCCGGGCTGATTTGTCTTGCTTAATTGCTGCAGGAACGTGATACAGGACAAACCCTTAACCCGAGAGCTTGGCCCGCGTTATCTGTGCAGTGGAAGGCCCGTGTCAGCCCTTCCTCCCGGGGGTCCAGGGCATGGGAGCTGGGGGGGAGCATTTTGGACTTTGCTCAGATCCATTCTGAGGATAGCTGACGTTGCCTGTCGCCATGGTTTCCTTACATGTTGGTGACTTGCTCTTCTACAAAAGAAAACTAAAAAGGTTCTGGTGCATTCGGAACATGCTACATCTTCTTGAAGAATCGCAGGTCACCTAATAAGTCTGAGAAGCCGTGGGGTGCAGAAACCTGTCTAGCCTGATTTACAAACCCCCTTTTCAATCTCACCTTGTAAATTTTTTTTGGGGGGGGGTACCAAGGATCTAACCCAGGGTCACTTAACCACTGAGCCCCATCCCCAGCCTTTTTTATATTTTATTTAGAGACAGGGCCTCACTGAGTTACTTAGGGCCTCACTGAGTTGCTGAGGCTGGCTTTGAACTCACGATCCTCCTGCCTCAGCCTCCTGAGCCGCTGGGATTACAGGAGTGCGCCACCATGCCAGCTGGGCAAGTACCTTTTAATATTTTGCAGAACATACTTAGGAGGAAGTGGCTAAGCTTCAGAATGTTGGCTCCACCCCTTATTATCATTGTGACAGGTCACTTGTCTGAACCTCGGTTTCCTTTTCTGTAAAACAAACATAGTGGTAACACTTGCCCTACAGAGTTGTAGGGAGGGGAAAATAAGTTCAGAGACAGGAGAGATGGCCCCCCTCCAGCCGTCCGAGGCGGTGGCCCAAGTGGACCTGGCACTTCTCCTTGCACCCTCTGTGGGCTTCTGTGTCCTGCTTGATCTTGACTTCGATTTGTTTTGCTGCTCTGTCTTCTTCCTTAGAAGTTGGGCTGCCCTGCCCCCTCCCTCCTGGCTCATCTCTTTTCACTTCCTGTGGCCCCCGGGTGACATCCCTGGACGCATGGCTTCTTGTTATCATTCAGTGATGACCAGCACATTTCTGTCTTCATCCTGGACCTCCCTCCTGAGCTCCAGACTCCCAGCATCATCCCTTAGTATCCATGGTAACCAGAAATCCAAAGATGCTCAAGTCCTTTATATAAAATGGCAGAGTCTTTGTATATAACCTACACAGATCTTCTTCTATACTTCAGATCATCTCTAGATGCCTTATCATAAATACCTAATGCGATAGTCGCTCAGAAAGACAAATGTCTGGCTGGGCACAGTGGTGCACTCCTATAATCCCAGGGGGCTAGGGAGGCTGAGGCAGGAGGATCGTGAGTTCAAAGCTAGTCTTAGCAAAAGCGAGGCACTAAGCAACTCAGTGAGACCCTGTCTCTAAATAAAATACAAAATAGGGCTGGGGATGTGGCTCAGTGGTGGACTGCCCCTGAGTCCAGTCCCTGGTACCCGCTTCCCACAAAAAGAGATGATAGAAAAAAATATGTTCCTCAAATAGGACCCCTTCTCACCACCTCTGCAGGTGCAACTTTCGTCCACACCACCATCATCATTTTTCACCTTTATTACTTGATAAGCTGCTCTGTGATATTGAGACCTCAGCTCCAACGAGATCTTCCCCTTGGAGCATCTCCCTGCCCACCAGCAGTGCCTAAGTTCTGGCACACTAGCTTGTCAATGCCATGTATCCTGCCTACTCTGGGCCTTTGAACTTGTCATTCTGTTTGTTTTTTTAAAATATTTATTTAATTATTTGATACCAGGGATTGAACTCAGGGGTGCTTAACCACGGAGCCTCATCCCCAGCCCTTTTTATATTTTATTTAGAGACAGGGTCTCACTGAGTTTCTTGGGTCCTGGCTAAATTGCTGAGGCTGGCTTTGAACTTATGAGCCTCCTGCCTCAGCCTCCCGAGGCTCAGGGACTCCAGGCCTGCACCATCATGACTGGCTCAACTTGCCATTCTTTCTGTTTGGGATGCTTCTTCCTCTCGAACTTTGCCTGGTTTACGATTTCTCCTCTCAGCTCTTAACTAAAACACCATTCTGCCAACAGGACTTAGGGCTTAGCCCGTCACCATTCCTGTCTCCCAAGCCAACATTCTTCTTGGCTACGTTACCTTATTGAATTTTCTTCTAAGCTCTTCTCCAAATCCAAAATACTTGTTTTCAATCTGATAACACTCGGCTTGTCCTTCCTAGTCCTTTAATGTCAGGGACAGTGTCCTCTGTGTCTCATCTTCAGTGACAGTACTTGTCACCTGGTAGGGGCTCCCTAAATAGATTTTGATGGACTATTTCCTGACCCAGCATCTGACAGAGCAATGGCAAGAAAATGGTGAGCTAATTAAAAAATGTTTAAATTATTTTTTTTGCAATTTAGTTCCCTCCTTTGCTGATCTCCTGTTTCCTTCCTGGGGGATGGTAGGACTAATGTGCTTTTTGACCCTGCTAATCCCCTGTGCTTAACATTTCTGAGCCTCAATTTATTTATTTATTTATTTTATTGCCCAACGAGGTCATTGCTGGCTGCCCCACGTGGAGGTCGGCAACCCTCGGGGGAAGGTGGTATTTGCACAGTGTGCACCAGTATTTCATCACCTTTATAAAATTGCACCCCTGGATAATGGTTTTCTTTGAAGACCCCGAGCTTCTGAACTCTCCTTCTTAGGAAGTCTGATCAGACGCAGCTGTTCGGGGGGAAAATGACTTGGGATCCAAGGGTTTTTAAAGATCAACGACAACTCTCTCAAACGGGAGGGCAGTAAACATATGTTTGTTTTAATCTGTTGCTGAAAATCCTTCCCAGAGAACAAAAGTGGAAGGGTACCCCGGGCTTCCTGTCCTCTGTGACCCCTGAGGCCCCCTCCCCTCCCACCTCATGTTAGGGCTGGAGGCCTTGCTTAAAGCACCCAAGCACAGGGTGCCCGTCCATTTTGCTTGGGGAATAAAATGAGCAGATACTGGCAGGGATGAGAATGTTCTTCCCTGGGGAAGAGGAGACTCAGGTATTTCTGCAAAGCCACAAGCCAGAGCTTATTTATTTGAACTGTCTTTCTGGTGACTAAAAACAGGAAAAGTGCAGGGATTTTGTTTGCCTGGAATTGGGGTTTAAAGAGATGAGGGTCCTTTCAGATCTCGGGGGGGCCAGTGCTCTGAGTGATTAGCAATGGCTGCCGTGGGCAGGATTCATTGTTGTGCCTTAAAGAATTAGAGAATGTTACAGAGCTGGAAGATTCCACAGAGTCATCCAGTCCAGTTCTTTTATTTATTTTATTTGGTACTAGGGATCAAACCCAGGGACACTTAACCACTGAGCCACATCTCCAGCGCCTTCTATTTTCTATTTAGAGACAGGGTCTCACTGAGTTGCTTAGGGCCTAGCTAAGTTGCTGAGGCTGGCCTCAAACTTGCAATCCTCCTGCCTCAGCCTCCCGAGCCCCTGGGACATAAATTCTTGATACATTCCGTGGACAGACCCACGTTCAGTTTCTTGACCAGCACACAGGTCAAGCAATAAAGTATTACCAGTGCCCCAGGAGCCTCTTGGTGCCCTCTCCCACTCCTTTAATGCTGCTAATCACTCTCCCTGTTTCTAACATCATGCATGATGTCTTGTACTTGACATCGGTGGAATCACACTGTGTTTTCTTACCTATTTAGCTCATCATTCTGTTAGATTTAATTCACTTTGATTGTCATATGGTTTGTAGCATCTACCACAGTCTGTCCATTCCGTTGTCAACGGTCGATAGTTTGCATGATTTCCAGTTAGAAGCTATGACAAACAGCACTGCTGCAGACATTCTTCCTCGCTTCTCGGGGAACATGAGATGCAGGGACACGGTGCACAGTCCTTTTTTATCTGGAGCTGTCCCTGCTCTCCCCACCCCTCAGTGTCTTGTTTCAGATGCTTTACAACATGGAGGACTTCTTATAGTCAAATTTTTGGTTTGTTCAGGTTGCGGTCACAAAGTGTCGTAAACAGAGTTGCCCAGGAACAACAGATTTCTCACGGTTCTGGAGGCGAGAAAGTCCAGGCAGCCCTGCAGATCCGTGTCGGGTGGGGCCTCTTCCTCACACACAAGGGCCCCTACTCTCTGTGTCCTCACCAGGTGGAAGGGGACAACTATCTACCTGGGTCTCTCCTTATAAGGTCACTCTGTTTACTCTATTAGTCAGCTTTTTTGCTGCTGTGACTAAAAGACCAACAAGCACAACTGTAGAGGAGGAAGAGTTTATCTGGGGGCTCACAGTTTCTGGGGTCGCAGTCCATAGACAGCAGGCTCCATTCCTCAGGGCTCAAGGGGAGGCAGGACATCATGGAGGAAGAGTGTGGTGGAGGGAAGCAGCTCACATGGTGATCAGGAAGCAGAGAGAGACTCCACTCTCCAGAGACAAATGGAGACCCCAAAGCCACGCCCCCAATGCCCCCTCCTCCAGCCACACCCACCTGCCTCCAGCCACCACCCAGTTAATCCCATCAGGGGTTCATTCACTGGTTGGGTTAAGGCTCTCACAACCCAGCCATGTCCCCTCTGGACCTTCCTGCACCGTCTCACAGGTGAGCTTCTGGGGGACACCTCAAGGCCACACCATGACAGTCACTCATCCCAGTGGTGAGGGCGCCATCTGATGGCCTAATCACCTCCTGAAGCCCCCCCCTCTCACCTTGCCTCCCTGGGGAGGGGTGGGGGGTTAGATGTCAGCATGGGACTTGGGGCTGTGCCTTCAGAGGCCAGCAAAGGCCTGTGACTGATTCCCAGGAACTCTTCTGCTTCCTGGCCTGCCCTCGCCCCTCCCACGCCGCCGCTCTTTCCAGAACACTCTCCCCTTGGCCTGCCTTCGGGGCAGCTGGACACGGATGCGCTCATTCTGAAGGAGGCGATTCCCAGCCCGGGATGCAGCCTCACCGCCCCCATCCCCCTGGATGCTGCTGGTCACCTCCTCATCCCTCTAGGGACAGTGCCAAGTGGCCCGCCCTCCCTGGCCGCTGGAGGGAGGGACAGACACAGCGGACCCCGAGGACCACCTTCTCCTCCAGGGACGCGCTCCAGCGCTCCCCTTCCTGATCCCGAGCCTGGCACTGGAACAGCCTTAGGAGAGGGCGTCGCGCTGCGGCTGGGGGCGCAGGGGAGGAGGGGCTGGCACCGACGGGCAGGATGACGTGGGCCTGAGCCGGAAGCCTGGCCGCGCTGCCTAGAAAGTCCTGGAGCCGCTGGCTTGGCTCAGCCACGTCACTCCTCTTCCCCAAGGAGGCTCCAGTTCAGGCCTCACCTGCTGGGCCGTGTGACATCCTTCCTGGATCCTGAGGTTGAGTTGGTCGGGGGAAGCCCGGCTGGGATGCGTAGAAGGACAAAGGGGACTTCCCCCAGGGTTCCAGGAGTGGGTGCCTGGGTGGCGTGGGTACAGGTCCGTTTGGAATTAGCTGGGGAAGTCTATGGGAGGCATCAGACCCAGGACCACATCACTCCAGCAAGATCTCGGGGAAATCAGGCTTGGTGCCTAAAAGGGTCATCCATTTACCCCTAAAAATATATATATATATATTAGGTGGTCTTAGGGGCAGGGGTGGTGGCTCCATGGTAGAGCACTTGCCTAGTACATGTGAGGCACAGGGTTTGATCCTCAGCACCACATAAAAACAAATAGATAAAGAAAATTATTGTGCCCATCCACAACTAAAAATATATTTCTTTAATTAGGTGGCTTTAGCTGGGTGCAGTGGCACTTGCCTGTGATCTCAGCAGCTTGGGAGGCTGAAGCAGGAGGATCATGAGTTCAAAGCCAGCCTCAGTAACTTAGCAAGGCCCTAAGCAACTCAGGGAGACCCTGTCTCCAAATAAAATACAAAAATGGCTGGGGATGGGGCTCAGTGGTTAAGTGCCCCTGGGTTCAATCCCCATTATCAAAAAGAAAAAAATTTAAGTGATCTTAAACATGCATCTGTGACAGATGGGGTAGGGAGGGAGGCAAGAGGGACAATCCACAGTAAATATCGTTGGTATGCCCTAGAATTTATTTTTATTTATTTATTATTTTTGCCCTTGCCTGATGACCAAGAAAGAAGAGCAGACGTGTTTTGGAAGGGTGATGTTGATTCTGGCAAATCTTTATCTCTCCCAGTCAACAAAGAGTGCATCCAGGCTTCCCTGAGGGATTCGACTCCCTCTTTCTCACACACACAAAATGAATAAGTAATTGAATAACTCTGTTTTGGAGAGATAATTATAATAATAGTTGTCATTTCTTTATGACAAATGTTGTATTAGGGACTTTCCTACATCATGGGTCCACAAACTTTTGCTGACAAGGGCCAGATAATAGATATTTTACATTTTTTGCAAGTGAAAAGGGAAAAATCAAGAACAATATGGATAATGAGAAAATAAACTTTCACAAAGTTTTTCTTAGACAGAATTCAAATATGGTGGTGGAAATTGATTATAAGTTTTTATAACAAGGGTTTACTAATGAGAAGAGTGGGATTCTTGTTTTGTGGGGTCAAAGGGCATAGAGTCACTGTCCCTTATTGTCGAGTTGGTTGCAAGTGTTCCTCTGTAAAAATCAGCTCATGGGCCATGCAGAGCAGGTGGGGGGCTGGAATTGACCCGCCGGCCGTGGTTTTATTTACATTATGACTGACCCTGTGTATCATTAGTGCTTCATTTGGGGTGCACAGATGGTTGGAAACTCAACAGTGGCGTGAATGAGTGCCCTGATTTTTAGTGTCCTTAGGATTAAATCAGAATCCTGTAACTGGGTAGGAAGAGGAGATGCTGGGATACTTACAGTAGTCTCCTCTTCTCTGTACTTTCATTCTCCAAGGTTTTAATGACCTGTAGACAACTATGAAAGGGAATATTCCAGAGGTAAACATAGTTTTTAAACTGTGCACAGTTCTGAGTAGCATGGTAAAATCTCATGCTAACCTTGACTCACGACTTCTTGCCTGGGCCATGGATAATCCCTTTGTCCTACGTGTCCACTCTGTATATGGTACCCTCCCATTAGTCACTCAGTGCCATCTTGGTTCTCATATACACGTTCACTTATCACAGTGTCTACTGTAAGTAGCCTTCTTTGCCATGTGGAACAAGGTCACAACAGGCACCCAGGAAGATTACCATCTTCCTCAAGGCCTTATGCTATCGGGGTAGCATTGAACCAAGGTCTCCTCAGCTCTGCCTCCTCTCCCTTCTCCCTCTCCCTGGTCTGCCCTCCAGCATTGTAGGAGGTATGTGTGTGTAAGGTCAGGAGTGAGGCGTCACCTTGCTTTGTGTGCACCTTGGCTCCCTCCAAAGATGTTGAAAACTGTCAACCCTCAGCAGAGAGCCCTGTAAAGCTGGGTTGGGCCCATGCTGAGGATGAGCCTGCCTGGGTCCCCCTGCTCCCGTCTAAACACCTGGGGCTCTTGAGATCCCGTCACACCATCTCTCCATTCACATGGGACATGATACAGAGGTATGGACAGCCAGCACTTAGCGGGACCCTGGGGGCATTGGCCAAAAATTGAGCTCTGCGTCTGACGTCACCTCAACACAGCCCTTTCAGGGACCATCTTCATCCCATTTCAAGGATCAGTGGATATGCTGTTGAGTGTGGACACAACCTGTCCACAGCCACCCCACTGACAAATCCAGCTCCAGCTTTGTCCCAGCTGTGCTATTTGGGACTCGAATACCCAGGCCACCCCGTGAGGGACAAGCTCTTATAGCACCGTCCAGATCCAAGGCAACACAGGGCTTCCTTTTGACCCAGGAGAAGGGATGGTGGATGCTCCCAAGAAGTGGTGATGTCTGAGATGGGCTCAAAGAGGGAGAGGGCCGTTTGGGTGGGAACAGTTAAAATCCATTGAGACACCAGGCCTGGTGACACACACCTGTGATGTCCGCGGTTCAGAGGCTGAGGCAGGAGGATCTCGCGTTCAAAGCCAGCCTCAGCGACTTAGTGAGGCCCTAAGCAACTCATTGAGTCCCTGTCTCTAAATAAGATCCAAAATAGGGCTGGGGATGGTGCTTAGTGGTTAAGCACCCCTAGGTTCAATCCCTGGTACCCACCCACCCCCCAAAAAAATTCCACTGAGACAAATTGTGGTTGATCCAATGTCTCATATAGCACATTAGAATAATAAATAACTTGCTCTGGTCAGTTAGGAGGCGAGACATGGATTCAGGGGCTCTCTGATTCTGCTCCCTTTCTTCAGAATGTCACCATTACCATTAAGACAGTGGATCCCTTAACCAGGCTTGGTGACACATACCTGTAATCCCAGAGACCCGGGAGGCTGAGGCAGGAGGATCACAAGGTCAAGGCCAGCCTCAGCAATTTAGCCAGGCCCTAAACAAATCAGGGAGACCCTGTCTCTAAATAAAATATTTTAAGAAATGGGCTGGGGATGTGGCTCAGTGGTTAACTGCCCTTGGGTTCAATACCTAGTACCAAAAAAAAAAAAAGATGGTTGATCCCTGTTCCCAAGCCTTGTTGTCTAGTGACATTTCATTCTTGCCTGTCCCCGGGGAACAGGAGCAGACCTGGTGCTGGAAGACCCCTCCCCATGGGCTTCAGTGGTCTGGTATTGAGTCGTGGGTCCCCTCCCCGCTGTACTTGTGACTGGGTTTGTTTAAGCCCGGCTGTGTGCTTGCATACAGGAGTAAAGCTCATCAATAAGAGAGAAGGTGAAAGTGGGTTTTAGTAATGAGGGTCCTGCGTAATCGCATCGGCAAGCCAAGGCAAGATTAAATTAAATATTTATCTGATTGTTGCAGGAACATTTCCGCTGGGCTGGCTGTGGCCACTGGGATGTAGCTGTCTACCAAGCCAGAAAAGGGAGCCGTGGTGGGAACGAAGTGCACCCCCATGGTCAGGAACCTCTGTCCCTCTCATGGCCTCAGGACACGGTGTCAGGCACCCCCAGCCCCAGGAGGTTTGAGAGGGCAGCACCGTCTGCAGCGGGCGATGGAGCACCCACGCGGACCTCACCCTGCAGCTGCCTGAGATGAGAGGCAGACCCCTGGGTGCTCCAGTCCGCCCTTTGATTCTTTCCAAGGTCGCGGTTTCTGAGAGCTTTGTTTATGATGGGCTTAACTGTGATCAACTGTGGGGAGATGTGGAGCCTCGACTTTTTTTTTTTTTCCCCTTCTCCTTCTTAGTTGAAGGAATTCTTTAAATGGGGCTGTGCCGGGCTGGATGAGCGACTGCAGATGGCATTAGCAGATCCAGCGCCTGTCCCCCGGTCACCTCCAAATAAGGCATGGCGTAGGTATTGCAGCCGCCCTGAGGTCCTGAGCAGGCCAAGGAATCAATTATTATGCATTAAAAAGCAATTCATCATCTGGAGTGGTGAACTCCTGTGTTATTTTTAGGCCAACTTTTTAATTTATGTGGCATGCGAGAGCGGGGTTTCTCACGTGAACTCCAAGAGGGTTCATGGGAGAGGGACAGAGTAGGGGGTGGGACAGCCCGGGGGAGGGGGTAGGTGTCTGAAGGACTTTGGGATGGTCTCATATTTAGCAAATTTGAACAGGAGCTCTGGAGTCATTCAGCAGTGCGATTCCGCACTCTGCCCCTGAGTGAGTGAGGCTGCTACAGTCTTGTTTCTTTACTCTGGGGAATGGAGTAAGGATGGTGTCCACCTTAACACGTTGCTCCCAGGATAAAATGCACATGAAGCCATGAGCACCATATTTGGTATACAGCTGTCCTTTAAGAAATGATGGAGGGGATCTAGCTCGTGGTTCACCACTTGCCTCACATATGGGAAGCCTTGGGTTCCATCCCCAGCACTATGAATGAATGAATGAGTGAATGAATGAATGAATGAATGAATGATCAAATGCTGTTAGTATTATTTGCAGCACTTAATTTATTTATTTTTTCAATTTTTACTACCAGGGATTGAACTCAGGGGCACTCAGCCACTGAGCCCCATCCCCAGCCCTATTTTGTATTTTATTTAGAGACAGGGTCTCACTGAGTTGCTTAGGGCCTCACATTTGCTGAGGCTGGCTTTGAACTGACGATCCTCCTGTCCCAGCCTCTGGAGCCCCTGGGATTACAGACATGCACCACTGCGCCTGGTTTATCTCCTGCACTTTTAATTTCAACCTAGAACTTTCTAGCCTGTAAGACGTTTTTTAAAGAAAAAAAAAAAAATGAAGACTTTCTGTAAGACGGGATGGGAAGTAAATAAATGATCCAGTTATGAAATTCAGCCCAAGAGATGGTGTGCTCCAGGGTCTGCCATCTCTGCAGCCTGTTTTCTGTAAATAAAGTGTTACTGAATGGCATCAGCACCCCATTGCTCTGTGTGCGTCTGTGACAGCTGTCCCACTGCCAGGGAAGAGTTGAACCCTCGTGACAGAGCAATAGGACCCAAGATGCCTAAGACCTTTACAGAACGTTTCTTGAGCCCTGACCCCATCTGGTGAGGTTTTACCCTTGAGCAAAGCCGAGACTCAGGAGGAGGAAGATAATCTGCCAAGAAACACCGCCAAGTTTTCCCTGAGAGCTTCCTGCCCGCCATGACCATGTCCCCGACTGTGCAGACTGCTGCCTGCTGGTTGCAGGGAAGAGCTCTGCAGAGCCCAGGAAGGGCTCCTGCTCTGTGTGTGGAAAACCAGAGCAGTTCTGCTCCCAACCAGCAGGTAGATCAGGGATCCGGGATCGGCACTGGAGCGGCCCAGGGTCCTGTCTACCCTACACGAAGGGCCTCCAGTCCTGAGCTCAGTTTCTCCAGCCAGTCTCCCAGTGAGGGGCGGGTGGGTCGCTTCCCTTCTAGCATGTGGTTGACCTGGGTGGGCTTATTTAATGGGGATCAGGTTTGGAGGTCCTGGGAGACTGAGAGCGAGCTCGCGCTGGCAGAGAGATGATTTGCTTAAGACTTTTTTTTTGCTTCCAAATATCTAATCATGCTGATTGCCTCCAATTTTCCTTTTGTTCGAGTTCCTGTTTGAAGCACCTCATTTAATCCTTTCCAACACGCTTATGTAAGGTAGAAAACTGAGGGTGCAGGTTATGCCTATTACTTAATTTTTTCTGGACCATCTTAGGTGGTTAGAAATGCACTCTTAATTATGTTTCTCTAATGTCTAATGTGTTCTGTTAAAAGGAACCCATAAAAGGAACCAGTAGGAAATATCAGTTAGGTGTTCACCTATTGGGAGGTCTGAGCAGACAGATCAAGTCTGTGGGCACCGGGGTAGGAGCCCCACCATCTTTAGATGGTGCATGGGGGCAGAGGTTCTGACTCTTATGTTCATTGATGTGTCTCCAAAGTCTGGAACCCATACTGGCCTGTAGTAGGAGCTTAGTAAATATTTGTTGCATATTTGATGAACTAGAATTCAGATGTGAATGTTACTGGCTCAAGTCACCAAAGGTCATAGGATGGCTGTGCAGCCAGGGAAAGCCAATCCAAATGAACAGAGCCCCCAAGTTGGACTCAGAAATAGTAAACCCAGGCCGGACTTACAAATCAGGATGAAAGGCAGCGGATAAGAGTTCCCTAGCCAGTCCTAGCGGTACAACCCTGTAATCCCAGTGTCTGGGGAGGCTGAGGCAGGAGGATCACAAGTTGGAGGACAGCCTCAGCAATCTAGTGAGGCCCTAAGTAACTTAGTGAGACCCTTTCTCAAAATAAAAAATTAAAAAGGCTGGAGATGTGGCTCAGTGCTTAATCCCCTCTGGGTTCAATCCCTGGTAGAAAACAAACAAACAAACAAAAACAAAACAAAAATAAAACCAAACAAATAAAGAGTTCCTTCTCCCCTGCCCTGTACAAAAAAATCCACTCAGTGTCTCAGCTACGTGAAGGGGGAATTGGGAGGCTGTCTCTCCACCACACTGAAATGTCTTCTTTTCTGTCAAAGTCTGTTGTATTGGGGTTTGTCAATAGTACACACTGATTCGGTGTCACGGGTTGCTTAGTGGGAACTTGGACTCCTTACCTCCCATTGATAAAGAACCAATGCAGGGCTTAATGCAGTGGGGGGCAGGGGCCTGTAGAAATGGTGACAGGCCAGCAGCTGCCAGCTCTTGGGGTTGTTTCTGACTGGCTCGGATGCACTCCTGACTCAGTGCACTATGGTCATTCTGTGTGTCTCAAAGGATCCCCCAGGGCTGAGGTGGTTCCTAGTCATTTGAAATGTCTGAAATTGCCAGGCGCAGTGATGCTGTAATCCCAGCAGCTCAGGAGGCTGAGGCAGGAGTCCAAAGCCAGCCTCAGCCACTTAGTGAGGCCCTGGCACCTCAGAGAGATCCTGTCTCTAAATAAAACACAAAAAGGGTTGGGAATGGGGCTCTGTGGTTAAGCACCCTTGGGTTCAATCCTGGTACAACCCCCCAAAAAAGAAGTACCCTTCATGGCACAACCCCCATGACCTACTCCTCCAACAAGGACTCACCTCCTGGGGTTTCCAACGGCCCCCAGCAGCCCATTCACATTATCAATCTCTCAAGTGGATTAGTCCAGCCATGAGGTCAGATCCAATCATTCCCTGAAACCCCACCTCTGTTTATTGCCGCACTGGGGACCAAGCCTTCAACACACGAGTCACTGGGGACACTTCACATCCAAACCATTCCATCCCATGATGACTTATCCCTCTACACGGAGAACTTGTGCTACATACCCAGTAACTGAGGTTGGCTCTCACAACTTCTGTGACACTTGGTGATTGGTGACACTGTGGTGGACAGTAAACCAGGGCTGGGTATGGGAAGGAAAGCAGATGTGCATTGGAATTCCTGGGTTCAGTTCTACTGGTGCTTTTTAAGAGTTTTGTTTTTGTTTTTGGTGGGGGGTGGGTACCGGGGATTGAACTCGGGGACACTCAACCACTGAGCCCCATCCCCAGCCCTTATTTTGTATTTTATTTAGAGACAGGGTCTCACTGAGTTGCTTAGGGCCTCTCTAAGTTGCTGAGGCTGGCTTTGAACTCGCGATCCTCCTGCCTCAGCCTCCTGAGCTGCTGGGATGACAGGAATGTACCTCCGTGCCCAGCTGCTTTTTAAGAGTTTTAAGGACGTGAGCCAGACATGAAGCTTCAGTTTAACCCTCTCACCAAGTCCCTGGGAGGGTGGATTAGGAGCTCTCTATGAAAACAACTTACAAACAGGATCCGCTACCCAAGGAAGGCTTTCTAGAGAACAACCCGACGTGTGAGGGCTGTCCTCCAAGGCAGTCTCCACCTTGTGGAGTGTCCATTGTAGTTTGGTAGATAGGACCGTACCTGATCTGTGAGACACGGAGAGAAGCTGGGAGAAATCCAGACCTGGGCAACAGAACATTGTGCAAGTGGAATGGATCGAATCATCCACGGGGTTCAGGAAGAAGAGTTGTGTGGTCTTCAAGGCTTTACTGTGTGGTTTGGCTCCCTTCCCAGGAGCGAATTGGGTGTGGCCTGTTGGTGCATCATCATCATCTGCACAGAGTCTCCCTAGGACAAGAGCTCTGCTGCTGCAATCCCCCCGAGTCCCCTGCAGTCAACTAACACACCCCTTTTTTTTTTTTTTTTCCTTGGGTTGTTAATGTCTTTATCTTGCTTTCTGGAAAAGGAAGAGATTGCCAGAGTTTTTAAAGGTGGGAAATCGTAGTGCAAAAAAAAATTAGGTAAATTAGTCAATCACAGAAGCATCACTTTCAATTACAGCTTTGGATGAGGAGTCAGAAAAGAATTCCCCCTCCGAGTTCAGCTCTCGACTCGTTTTTCAACTTCACGTGAGTTCCATTGCTAGCCAAGGTCACATCATCGCGGTCCCCAGGTGACCGTTGGAGTATTACTGTTTGACTCTGTTTCCTAAGAGAGTTCATTAGGAGAAAAGATGTGCCCTGTTTTGCAGTGGGGCATGCCGGGGAGGTGGGGACAGAGATGTGTTCTGCAGGAGGTGACACCTTGCAGATGAAGGGACAAACTTTCCCAGCTGGGCTTGGCTGATTGTCATCACCCCTTGCTGGCTTTGATGTGAAGGGTGATTGATCCCTGGTTTGTCACCCTTCCTGGACAGCTGGAGAGGTTGACCTTTCTGGGTGGATGTTAATTATCAGCCTGCAACTTGATGAATGCGTGGGTATCTTGCGTCCATACGCTGCGGCTGCACATTCATTAACCCCCTGGTTCTTTCTGATTAGAAACTTATTGGGAAGGAAGGCGATTCCCCTTTTTAGAGTTGACTGGGCGAGTTTTTGGTTTTGTTCTTTGCCTCATTATTTGCCATTTGCCCATTATTAAATGCTATCCTTGAAATGCACCAGGAAGGTGGAAGAGGAGGGAGGTGAGACCCGTTTTTTTTTTTTTTTCTGCTAAGACAGATCATTAGCAAGAAGTTAGTGGGAATGACTCATGGAAATTAACTGATGTTAAGTGAATTAGTTCTAATGGGTATTTTAATTTTCATCTGGTAAGATAGTGGGCTGCTTTTTTTTTTTTTAAGAGAAGCATTATGTGCTCAACTTTCTACTGTAAAACTTTTTGGTGAGTAAAGTTTCAGTTACATAAGTTTATAGATGGGTTTTAAGGTTGTAGAGACTGGGGTGTGGCCAGCTTGGGGAGACTTGGTTTTAAGGAATGGATGGATGGCTGGCATCTCCCTTGGTGAGGGGCTGGTGAAAACAAATCAAGATCCGAAGTCACTTTGATCTTAAAATGACTTTACATTTGGAAGTCTATTTGAAAATAAAAATTCCATGCTGCAACTCCTAACTCCATTAATTTTCTTCATTAAGAATCAATTTAGCGGGCCGGGGATGCGGCTCAAGCGGTAGCGTGCTGGCCTGGCCTGGCGTGCGTGTGGCCCGGGTTCGATCCTCAGCACCACATACAAAGATATTGTGTCTGCCAAAAACTAAAAAATAAAATAAATATTAAAAAAAAAGATTCTCTCTCTCTCTCTCTCTAAAAAAAAAAAAAAAAAAGAATCAATTTAGCCAGGCACAGTGGCACGCGCCTATAATCCTAGGGGCTCAGGAGGCGGAGGCAGGAGGATCACGAGTTCAAAGCCAGCTTCAGCAACTTAGTGAGGCCCTAAGCAACTCAGTGAGACCCTGTCTCTAAATAAAATACAAAATAGGGCTGGAGATGGGGCTCAGGGGTCGAGTGCCCCTGAGTTCAATCCCTCGTACCCTACCCCCAAAAAGAATTTAAATTGTCAACCGCATGGTATTTTATACCTATTTCATATGAAGTCTTTATACTTCACTGCTTTGCTAACAAAACTCAGTGGAGAAAAAGTTGATTTTCTCCTCAGGCCTGGTTAAAGCCCAGGTTGTTTATGTTAACCCCTGAGCCACCCCCACCCCCACCCCCACCCCCCACCCTTCTTATATTTTATTTTGAGACAAGTCTCCTGAAGTTGCATAGGGCCTCAATAAATTCCTGAGGCTGGCTTTGAACTTGCGATCCTCCTGCTTCAGCCTCCTGAGTCCCCAGGACTTTGGGCGTGCACCACCACACCCAGCTGTGATCTTCCTCTGAAATGGTATTTTATGAAGTAAAGGGAAGGACTCTTTGCCTTGCTCCTAATTGCTGCAGAATTTTGCACAGCTAAACAATGGATTTTAAAGAATCCACCCACAATTAAAGCCTGATTCAGGAAGATGCAGGGGGTGGGGGGTTATGTGTGATGCAAGACAAAAAGATTGCAAAACAAAGTACCTCTATCCCCTGAGAATAATAGTCATTTTAGAGTATTAGTGGCTCGCTTCACATCAGAATGCTTAAAGGTAATCTGAAGCCTATAAATGCAGGGAAAGGGTATATAAATAGAATAGTGCCGCTCAAAAGACATCTTCGAGCCTCACCTGTATCTTTTGTGTACATTAAAATGCATGTCTAATAATAGCTGCCATGATCAAAGTCTATTTGAGGAGTTGTCTATTTTAAATGAGGAAAAACTTTGGTAGAGATAATTCAAACGTGTCCCCCGATCTGGGAGCCTGACCTGTTGGAGAAGCATCTGTGTGGAAAGCTGAGTGGTCAGAGAGCCTTGGTCTCTGCTGCTAGCACTGCAGCTTGGGGCTGATGACGTGACCTGATGGAGTTTCAGGGTTTGCATCTATAAAACGAGATGCTCCAACACACCATCTCAGATGTGTGGTTCTGACAACGCTGTCTTCAGGTTGCACTGTGAGGGCTGTGAGCTTCCTGGGACTGCAGCTGCTGAGCCCCCAAATGAGTCCCGTGGCTCCTTCACACACCTTCCTTCTCTGGGATCCCTTCCCCTGCTGGAAGGCAGGAGGGTCCCGGGGAGCCAGAGACCTTTAGGAGGAGACTTTCCCCCAGGGATGTGAGTTCTGCAAGCATGGCCCTCAGATCAGCAGGCTCAGCTTCACCGGCTCCTGGAAACTGGTAAGAAATGGACCTTCTCAGGCTGCACCCCCTGGAGACCCACCAAAGCGCACAACTGTGAGGCTGAGCGAGGCCCAGCGGTCTGTGAGGATTTGTTTTCTTTTTTCTTTTCTTTTCTGATTTTTTTTGGGGGGAGGGGCTGGAGATTGAACCCAGAGGCACTTAACCCCTGAGCCACACCCCCAGCCCTGCTCCCCCTTTTAAAATCTTGTTTTTAGAGATGGGGTCTCATGAGGTTGCTTACAGCCTCCCTGAGTTGCTGAGTTGCTGAGGCTGGCTTTGAACTCACGATCCTCCTGCCTTAGCCTCCCTTTCCTCTGGGATTACAGGGTGCGCTATCACGACCAGCAGGGTATATGTTCAACAAAACTTCCAGATGATTCTGATGCACTTTCAATTTTTAGAACCAGTGATCTAACTGAACCTGGACTACAGGGTTTATCATGGGAAGATAATAGAAGATCTCAGAGGGAAAAGAGAGGATTTTATTCTCAAGTTACATTGAGGGGTGTGGGGCAGCTGTGGGTTGGGTCAGAGTTTTCTGTAAAGATCACTTAAGTCTTTTTCCAACCCAGCTGTGTTTTGGGGAGGGTGAGGGGCTAGTACCACGGACTGAACTCAGGGGACACTCAACCACTGAGCCCCATCCCCAGCCCTATTTTGTATTTTATTTAGAGACAGGGTCTCCCTGAGTTGCTGAGGGCCTGGCTATTGCTGAGACTGGCTTTGAACTCCAGGTCCTCCTGCCTCAGCCTCCCAGGCTGCTGGGATTACAGGCGTGCGCCACCATCCCAGGCCTCAGCTGTTATTAAGAGCATCACCAAGACCCCTCAAACAAAGTTTTGAAATGACGATTATGCCAGTGAGGGTTTCTAGTAAAGAGGGGTGTGTATGGGAAGAATTTTTTTCTTTAGTGATATTCAGAAAAGCACCAACCAATAGGAACAGTCTCAGCAAAATGTCACTTAACAAGAGGGAACTCCAAGGGTAGGTGGCACATGAGGAGCGCACGTGTTCTCCGATTCCTGGACCTTTCTGAAACCTAAGTGTCTTCTCTTACCCTGAGAGCTCTGAGCCCAGACCCGGATTTCAGACCCCGGGTCAGGGTCGCTCAGTTCCCACTGAGGCTGCATCTCCACCTTTTCCGGGAATCTTTTATTGATATCCAAGGAAGACTGACTCCCAAGCCTCTCTGGATTGGAATGACGGGCCTGGACAGAGTGGTCCGGCTGCCTGGTCGGGAGCCCTGGAGATGCTCGGGGCCATCTCCAGAAGTCTCTCCGAACACATGTCACCTCTTCCCTGTTCTCCTTTTCCTCTGAGATCCTCTGTTCTCCCAAGGAGAGGCCCTGATTCTAGACAGAGGCAGCAGTGTGCGCAGGGCACGTGGATTTGTGTAGTCGGGATTCTATACGAGTGGGAGGACGAAGCTGGGCCTGAAGACCATTTATATATACAGAGCTTGGCTACGAGAAAGACTTCCTACTGGGTGGCTCCCAGTTTTCCCAGGTTTGAGAGACCCCGTACACCCCCAGGGTCAGCTTCTCCTCCTTCCTCATCCACCCTCTGAAAGTGTAGAAGGCTATCGGACACTTGATTGGGGGGCAGGACATCTTAAGGGATGAGAGTTGACGCTTCTTTTTTCTGTTAAGGCAAGCCTTGGAAAATGGGAAAATAATTCCCAACAGGTATCCAGTGAACCATTTTTCTTTTAGAAAAATTGGCTCAGAATTGTGCTCTGCTTCCTATCTCCTCCTCCTACCACTAATCGACCCACTGACACCTTGCGTCCGGATCACTTAACTCCACCTTGCTCAGACTGGATGTCCATGTGACCGTGTGTACATCTCGTATCGCAAAAATAACACGTATGCGTGGATCAAAATTTGGTGGCCTGGTTTTGAAGGATTCAGGGTACTTTCTTGTGTGCTGTGACATACTGATTGAGAAGCGTGGGTCTACCCACACCCCAATATAATCATGCCTGTATAGTACGTACGTGATTATATCTTTCTTTTTGGAGCTGTGAGCCACTGGATCCAAGGACTGTGCTTTAGTCCAGCTGCATCTTGGTGACCAAATAAAGCCTTGATCAGTTATATTGTGTTGTGTGTGGAAGGCAGGTGTGGATAGACCCACACTCATTTCTCTCTCTCTCTCTCTCTCTCTCACACACACACACCACACAACATACTTTTTCCCCCTTTTTAATCTCATTAAAGAAGTTTATTTTTTTTTACTTATAAATGGACATAGTCCATTTGTTTGTTTATTTATTTTTATGCAGTGCTGAGGATCGAACCCAGAGCCTCACATGGCGGGGCAAGTGCTCTACCCCTAAGCCCCAGCCCCAGCCCTCAATCTCTTTTTTATTCATCACTGTTTTTACCATTTATTGCCCTTACCTGATGGCCAGCACCAGTGGACATCAGAATGTGCGGCACATGTCCACTAAATCTAGGGTAATTGAACGTCAGCCCTAGCCAGGGAGCGCCCCCGTCTCCAGATGACTTGGTCATTAACCCTGACATTTTCCAGGGAGAGACTAATTTCTGGATCAGTAACTACATGACTCCCTCGGCCAGCCAGCGCATCTCATCTCTTCCTTGCAAGTGACAAGGCACAAATAAGTATTACAAGCTGGAGCACATGAGATGGTGGCTTTCCTTTGGGACTCAGATCCCAGGGATTCTAGTCTTGGTTGCCAGGGACGGGCACCATTATCTTCCCTGAGCAAAATCATGCATCACCAGGCGGTAGGGGACAGTGGCCCATGTGGGCGAAACATGGGGAGCAAAATTCCCTGACCTCCCAGTGCTGAGAAGTTTGCTCTGAAGCACTGCTGTGGGGCCAGGGAGGTCACCTGTCCTCTGCCCCCTGTCTAATTCAGCACCACAGCAAACAGGTGCTAGTGTTTCCCCAAAGACGTGACTTTCCCATTCCATAACACCAGCACCACAAAGTGGAGCACTAACAATTGTGAGATGGGAAACATGGGTAATAATAGGAATAATACGCCAGGAGGCTCAAAGGTAGAGGCTTTTTTTTTTTTTTTTCGGTACCAGGGATTGAACCCAGGGGTCCTTAACCACTGAGCCACATCCCCAGCCCTTTTTATTTTTTATTTTAAGTTAGATTCTCACTTAGTGGCTTAGGGCCTCACCAAGTTGCTGAGGCTGACTTTGAACTCCTGCCTTAGCCTCCAGAGCCACTAGGATGACAGGTATGCACCACTGCACCCAGCTTCAAACGTAGAGTTTTATGTAGTATATTTGGGACATATTTGATTAAGCGTATTTGAAATTAAGCAGTAGAGTTTCCCTGGTCGTGTGTTCACACATGAACATAGGAAAGTTCTGTCCCATTCATTCCACTGTCGTTCCCATTCCGGTCCCCCTCCCTTCCCTTCATTCCTCTTTGTCTAATCCAGTGAACTTCTCTTCTATCTCCCTCTGCTGATTGTGGGTTAGCATCCACATATCAGAGAGAACATTTGGCCTTTGGTGTTTTGGGACTGGCTTATTTTACTTAGCATGATAGTCTCCAGCTTGATCCATTTACCTGCAAATGTCATAATTTCATTCTTCTTTATGGTTGAGTAATATTCCATTGTGTATAGAGACCACATTTTCTTTATCCATTCATCTGTTGAAGGTCCCCTGGGTTGGTCCCACAGCTTAGCTATTGTGAATTGAGCTGCTATAAACATGGATGTGTCCGTGTCACTGTAGTATGCTGATTTTAAGTCCTTTGGGTGAATGCTAAGGAGTGGCATCGCTGGATCAAATGGTGGTTTCATTCCTAGTTTTCTGAAGAATCTCCTGGAGACATCTTTAGTTGAGAAGACCAGAGAACAGGTGATCAGTGGCACTTGATGGTTGGAGGCTGGGGAGCTACTGAACAGCACAGGCACGTGTCACCTTTCAATGGAGCTAAGAAATACACTGTCGGGCCATTTGGTCTTTGTGCAAACATCATAGAGAATACTTACCCAAACTAGGCTGTGACATCACTAGGCCATGTAGTCTTATAGGACCACCAGCACATAGGTGGCTTCTCATTCTGCTGTGTGTGACTCCACTTGGCACAGACACAACAAAGAATTGTCCAACACAAATTGGCCTGTAGTGCTAAGGTCTAGAAATTCTGTTCTGGGCCTAGATTAGAAGTGGGTGACTCATTGGAACCCCCTGTTCACATGTCTACAAATGATGATTAAAAGGAGGAGGAGTTCCGTCCTCAAGGGATGTTCTTTCTTTCTTTCTTTCTTTCTTTTTTTTTTTTGCGGGGGGTACCTAGGATTGAACTCAGGGGTGCTTAACCACTGAGCCCCATCCCCAGCCCTATTCTGTATTTTATTTAGAGACAGGGTCTCACTGAGTTGCTTAGGGCCTCCTTAAGTTGCTGAGGCTGGCATTGAACTCTCGGTCCTCCTGCCTCAGCCTCCCGAGCTGCTGGGATGACAGGCGTGCCCCACCACGACCGGCAACACTTAAACTCCGAAGCCTCGTGTTTCTCAGCCTGCAAACAGAGACGATCGTTCTCTATCTTGGGGTGACTGGGGCACACAGGAACTAGGGTAGGTAAACACACTCCAAGAAAGGCAGCCGTAAAATAACGAGATGATGGTCCAGCGTGAGTGCAGGAGGGGGATGGGAGAAGCCAAAGAATCCAGGAATCTCGGCTCCTGGCCAAGGCATCCTCTGAAGTGGCCTCTCAGGGTTGGCTAGTTTTATTGTAGAATAAATTGTTGCTCTGTAATGTAAATGGAAAATTAACTTGTGTAACCACTCCAGGAATCTTTGTGGCCCCTACCACCCAGATAAGCTGAAGATTTATGCGTTTTCTTTGGAAAGACCTTTCCTGGTGGTGGTTGGGGCAGGGGAGGGGGGCGGGGTGTAAGATGAATACAGAAGGGGAGGGGACGGTCAGGTGAAGGGATTTCAGGAAGAGGATCCCAAGGAGACCCCAGCAGTTGGAGAAGCTGCACTCGAGTCAGGCAACTGAAGTTGGAAAGCAACTGTGAGAAGGTGACATTAAGTATGCCTCTTGCTTCTCTAGGAAAAGATCAGCATCATTAGGAGCGCATTATTTATTTATTTGGGTCAGTGTGGAGATGGGAGAGGAGGGAAGCAAACTGAATGAAGGCAGAGTGCTCTAAAGAATATCTCTGGTCCCGCAAGATGGTGACAGGAAAGAGGAGAGATGGTTAGGGGGCGTCCCTCACAGCCCCGGCTGTCCCCAGAACCAGCAGCTAATCTCACCTAAATCACGTAGGTGGAGGTGGCCAGCTTTCTATCCAGGGTCTCTCATGCATTGGAGCCAGGTGCTAGTGGGAGGCCGATGTAGTGCACTGTCACCCTTTTGTTAGATGCCTGCTGTTGGGGAGGGGACCTTTTCCTTTCCCTCTCTGTCCCACCCTGTGAGCATCCTCTGCCCTCCGGGCTACTTCTCAGACAGCACGGCCAGAGACCCTCACGGCCACCCTGTGAAGGATGCAAAAGACCACAGTTTTGCTGGGCAAGTGGCTCATGCCTGTCATCCCAGTGACTTAGGAGGCTGGGGCAGGAGGATCTCGAGTTCAAAGCCAGCCTCAGCAACTTAAGTGAGGCCCTAAGCAACTCAGTGAGACCCTGTCTCTAAATAAAATACAAAATAGGGCTGGGGATGGGGCTCAGTGGTTAAGTGCCCCTGGGGTCAATCCCTGGTACTAAAAAAAAAATGGGGGGAATAGTTTCTGCAGTTGGATGAGGGGGAGCAAATGCCAAGGGGGTCACGGTCTTGCTCACAAAGCCAGAGGCAGATCAGGTGCTGGAGGCCCAGCCCTGAAACCAGCCTTCATCTAAATGTGGTTGTTGGGTTGGGACAGAGTCCATGTCTCCCCCTGAGGTCAGTATATTTGAGTCTAAGAAGAAAACTGGCAGCAGACACATCAGCAGGCCAAGAGTCACATCCTGTGCGTGGAGACATTAAAGGAAAGCAGGACCCAGGGGCCCATGAGAGGAGGGGTTTGTAGCCTCTGTGTGTGGCAGAGGGAGGTGGCCAGGTGGGCAACCCAGAGAGTGGTGAAGAGAGGGGAAAACCAGGTGGGCCCTCAGAAAAACAGGTCAGACCTGCCTGATGGAGGTGCCGTCTCCTGCTTTCTTCCCCGTGGTATGTTAATCCTCTTTGATAGACAAAAAGGGGTTTTATGGCAGTTAAAGTCCTTCTGGAGAATCCGCATGTAGTCAAATAAGGAAAATTCTAGAAAAGCCCCCGTGTGGCTTCCTTGCTTCCCAGATGCCCTCAGCTTGAGGTCAACACCACAGCCAGGCGGCGTGTTTGGGGACATTATTTCCTGGGTTTCTGGGTGGTGTGAGGTCACTGCAGAGATAATGGGGGAGGGGGTGGAGGTGCACATGACTCAAAGTGCTGGAAGTTGGTCGTTGTTAAAATACACGGATACTCTCTCTCTCTCACACACTCACACATGCACATACATGCATTTATAGTAAATAAGAAAAACGAGCATGAGAAAAAACAATGGGCTCTGCCCTGGTATTTAGGAGCGAAGAAGTGGGGCAGTGGAAATCTGGGGAGCGTGTGTCCCCCCGACTAACAGAAAGCTACATGGGTCAATGAGATGATGGCTGCCTCTGGGGAAACTGAGGTCAGGGTGGCCAGATATTATGGTATTTTGCTTTGTTTTTAAAGGAAGTTATGCAACCTATATGGTGGCACACCCCTGTAATCCCAGTGGCTTGGGAGGCTGAGGCAGGAGAATCTCAAGTTCAAAGCCAGTCTCAGCAACTTAGCAAGGCTCTGAGCAACTCAGTGAGACCCTGTCTCTAAATAAAGTATTAAAAAAGGTTGGGAATGTGCCTCAGTGGCTAAGCACCCCTGGGTTCAATCCCTGGTACCAACAAAAACAATAACCAAAAAAAATCATATGAATGTGGAGTCCACAGACCACAACCTGGAGGCCAAATTCAGCCCGGCACCTGTATTGATAAAGTTTTATTGGAACATAGCCACCCATGACGGCCTTTGCCCCACAGTGGCAGAATGGAGTAGCTGTGACAGAGACCATGTCACCTAGACCCTGTGGCCTTCAGAACCTAACACTTACACGCTGTGACCATTTACAGGCAAAGTTCCTTGATTCCTGGTGGAGACACAATAAAACACACACGTGGGTGGAATTTCAGCAGCAGCCCACCTGCCGCCATCCTGGGCCCTGAGGAGGCTCCTCCATCCTCGCCATCGCTCACCCCAGCAGCTGTGCTCCCAGCAGCTGTCTTGGGATCACTTTAACCACTGTCTGTCAGACAGAAGTGCACGCGGAGTCCCTGGGGCTTCAGGTGACCAGGCTGCCCACGGAAGGTGCTCATCCTGTAGTTCTCGGTGGGGTCTGAGCATCTTTCAGATTCCAACAAAATCCCTGGGGGCGCTGCAGGCCCAGGTCACACTTGGAGAGTCAGATACCCCATGCTGTGGGGAGCTGTCAAAGCACCTGGCCTGTCCAGCCAGTGGGGAAGGTGGCCACCTGGAGGAGTGCAGGCCGAGAAATGTGTGGGACAGATGCACCAAGACCTCTTCAGGTGAAGAATCAGGGGTCCCCAGAGTCCTACACAGTTCATTTATTTCCACAATTTGAAGAGTAGCCCGGGGGCTCCATCAAAGCCCCAAGGTTTAGCCTGTGAAGGGCTTTTGGTGTGTGGAATTGCCTGTCATTGTCGTTGCTGTAGAGAGGGGCTGTTCTGGTGTGGATGTGGTGTCCCCCAAAAGCTCACGTGTGAGACGGTGCAAGAAGGTTCAGAGGAGACATGACTGGGCTGTGAGAGCCTTAACCCAACCAGTGAATGGACCCCTGATGGGATTAACTGGGTGGTGGCTGGAGGCAGGTGGGTGTGGCTGGAGGAGGGGGCCTTGGGGGCGTGGCTTTGGGGTCTCTATTTGTCTCTGGAGAGTGGAGTCTCTCTGCTTCCTGATCACCCTGTGAGCTGCTTCCCTCCACCACACTCTTCCTCCATGATGTTCTGCCTCCCCTTGAGCCCTGAGGGATGGAGCCTGCTGTCTGTGGACTGAGACCTCTGAAACCCTGAGCCCCCAAATAAACTTTTCCTCCTCTACAGTTGTTCAGATCCGATCTATAGGTCACAGCAGCGAAACAGTTGATGAAAACAGGGGCCGTGGCTGGTTAATTTCTGAATGGACAACCATGGTGAAGCCCGTGGTCAGTCCTAGAAGAGTTTGGTTTCCCAGTGTAGTTTGTTGGTTTGCCCGGTCAATCTCTTGGTGCTGTGATGTCCTCCCCAACTAACTGGCCACACCAAGTGTCCCTTATAAGTGTCAACCCAAACCCAGGAGATGGAAGAACTCATCCAGCAGGTTCAGTGGAGATTTTAAGAACAGGAATAAATAGAAGAAAAAGGAAATGGATTCAGACAGGAGATGGAGCCTTCCCCGAGATGGTTCTTTCTCCCAGTTCAGTCTCCTCCCCTGTGATGGGGACGATGGGCACAACCTTGGAGAGCGGTTGGGAGGGTTGCATTAAATGTCTTAAATGTCGTGGGTGCCGTAAATGTCACCCGCCAATCTGGCTTATCAGTATCCTCTCCCCCGGTGGCTGGAGCACCTGATAGCAATCACCTTAGCTAGACAGAAATTCCCAGAGGACTGTGGCCTTCCGATTATCTGTGGACCCCACCTGGTGGCTGTGATTTGGCCTTGCCATCAGGGAGCATCCCTGCCTCCCCGGGCTCAACTTCCTCTCATTCCTGGCAGTTTTCATGGCCCCTGGGTGGTCTCCTCTTATCCCCTGTTTATGTCCTCTGTGGCCAGGCTCTGAGCAGCCCTACCCCTACAGCCCCCTGAGCTGTGGTCAGCTGAGCAGAGAAGCATCTGCCACCCCCACCCCCCAGCAGGGCTCTGTGTGCCATTCAAGGGAGAGGAATGTGGTCCTGAGAATGAGTCACAGGCTGCTACCTGGGTGTGTGGAGCCTTCTCAAAGTGCACCCCTGTCCCCTCAGGGAACGGCCTTAATAATCCCCCACAGCAGCCTGCTCTGACATCCTCTGGCCCAGCCCCTGGGGCCCCTAAGGACACAGCAGCAGGGTACCCACTTGGAGTGCTATGGCATCTCAAGAAGCCAGAAGAATAAATAGGCCCATAAGACCCACCCTGTCTGTCAAGGGCTTCCTGGGCCCCTGGAGCCAGGCAGGTGTGTGCTGGCAGCTGCTCAGATCTGAGGATCTGGGGACCCCCTGACTGTGTACAGATTGGTGGTGTGTTTGTACTCAAGACTCTTTTTGGGTGGGGGATATTGGGGGTTGAATCCAGGGGTGCCTGACCACTGACCCACATCCCCTGTCTCTTTTTTAAATTTTATTTTTAATTTTGAGACAGGGTCTTGCTGATTTCCCTAAGGGCCTCACTAAGTTGCTGAGGTTGGCTTTGAACTCGAGATCCTCCTGCCTCAGCTTCCTGAGCTGCTGGGATGACAGGCGTGTGCCACACCCAGCTGCATTCAGAGTTCTTAAACATTTATTGAGCATCAGCTGTGTGCTTGGCAATTTTACCTGAGTTCTCTCTTATGATCCAGAAAGTCCGTGAGGCAGAGACTGTTAGGTGAGTCTCAGAGGGAAAAACGTGATTTGTCCCAGTTCACGCAGCTGATAATTAGAGCCGAGTCAGAATTTGCCCTTAAGCCACTTGACACCTGACACAGAGGTGACACAGAGAGCCCTGTAATAGGGACTTCAGAGACACTGAGGCACCATGAAAATCCCCCTTCAAGCCCTGATTCTTGCGATCAAGTCAGAAAGATCTCAGACATGTCATTCGGAGTAACAGGGACGAGTTTATTGAAGGGGACAGTGGGTCCTCTCAGTGAGGAGAGGGACCAGGTGTCTCTTTTGCACTCCAGTTTTACTGGGGAGCCCAGAGAAGTTTCCAGAGAGTCCCGCCCAGGTCCGCCTCTTGACTTTTGATGGACAGCAGGGTGACATCAGACTTTCAAGTCCCCACCGTCAGGGCAGCTCTAGGTCACCTGGGCCTCTACTGACCAGTTCTAATTGGATTCTTAACCATCCCAGAGTTTCTAGATCTGGTCACAGAAGCCTCCCCTGCAGGGTAACTTGGGTCTCTCTTACCAGGGGCCTGGTTTCTCCTGCAGTGAACTGGTAGCTTGCTTAGGAAAGTGACATGTCCTGTCCCCTGAGGCCAGGCAGCGCTGCAGGCGAATTGCTTCTTAGAAAAGAAAGTGTGGGGGGTCGGCACCGTGGGCCCACTTTATGGAATTACTCTCTTTCCTCGGGTCCCCAGTCCTCACTGTCTGTCCCCTGATACAGACACTAGCCCTCTGGGCAGTTCACCCGCTTCCACCTCAGCCCTGTTACTCCCAAACCTCTGGAAGGAAACACATGGTGCTTAATTAAGCCTCTTCTGCTGCTCATTTCTCCTGCTTCAAGTTCTGAAGCTCCTTTTAAAAATCATTTGAACCTTGCTTTAGCCTGATATCTGCTCATCAAAGGGGGTAGCTGGGAGGCCATCTTCAAAATGAGGGCCTTGTTGGAGGGATCCGGCCCTGGGCAGGGGAGACGGCGATTTCCATGCAGAATTCCCAGCCATCTCATGCAGGGTTCAGTTGAGCCTTGGGGTTGGCCATTGTGAACACAGACCTGCAGGAGGAGAATGAGGGACTGGGAAAGGAACAGCCAAGGAGGGGACTGGCTCTTAGCCCAGCAGGCCAGGGGTACTTAGCTCTGCAGTTCTAAATACTTAGTTCTATAGTTCACAAGGAAATCCACCTGAGGAGTCGCTCTGTTAAATACACAATTCACTCCAGCATGATGGGAGGGACAGGATGTTACCACTGGATGTCCAGTTGAAGTCCAGGTCTTTGGAATCCTGAACAAAGAATTGAGTAGGACACATAGAAGTACCAGTGAAGTGCAGAGGTAGAGCAGAGTGGGGAGAGGGAGAGGGAGGGGGTAGGGAGAGAGAGAGAATATGAATCAAGGCCTCAAAATTAGGGTCTTATATCCCGAGCTGTGGGGTGTCCTCTTCCCTCTGTGGGCCAGACTGAAGACCTTACTCACCCCATCTGTTCCCATTGGTTACCTTATGATACCTAATTAGAATATTTTCCAATTCCCCGGCCCCCATTGGTATTTTCAGAAAACCTCATTTGAATATTTCCCACTTTGCCCCCATTGGTTATTTTAAAGTTCCAACCTGTGGTTGGAGTTGCCATGGGGATAAGTCCTCAGCAGTGGGAGTTGTCATGGTGATGGGTTTTATTGTAAATAGGGACAGGACTCGTCTCCTTGTCTTGTCCTCCAGCGGCTTCTTTCTTATACCCTGTCTCCGCCATCTGGGTATCTCTGAACTCCTACTAACAAGTCTGTGGTCACTGTTTTGCAGACAATAATGCTCATACCTGATACTTCACCTGATGTGTCAGACCTGATACAGAGTCTTTTGGGAAAATACTAAATTATCGCTGTGCTATTGCCTTAGTATGTTGCTTACATTTTTAAGGGAAAAGAAAAAGAAAAGAAAATCTTCTGAAGAACAGAGAGGTTGAGTAACTGTGGCAAGAGCCCACAGCTCAGGATCAAGCACAGACTTCTGAATTTTAATACCAGGTCTAGTTCCAGTTTAGCAGGACTTTCTTTCAAACAAAGATAAATTAGATACTCTCTGAAACAAGCTATTTATAGAAGTTAAGGAATATTGAAGAGTCGAGGAACAAAGGCAGATTCCAGGAGAGCAGATTGAGAGGTACATGTCATAGCTGTGGTTCTCGTCATCTCCATCAATCACCTGCCTGGTGCCCTTTACAGGTAGGACGGTCTCCCAGTACTATGATCAGCTTCAGAGGAAATTGCAAAAGAATTAGGTGGAACTAAAGACCTGTGGTCATTCATACCTGTCATAACCATAGATACATCATCAGCTATAGCAGTTTATGGCCCTGGCATAGTGGCGAGGCTAGGTCCTGGCTCAGGACCACTCTCTCTTTCTTTCACACTATTTTTATTGAGGGACTACTGTGTGCCAGGCATTTTTCTAAGCTCTGGGAATAGCAGGCTGAGTAAAGCTGGCATCCTAGCTCCACAATGAAAATATAAAGCAACATAAACAAAATTCATGGTAGTTTAAGAGGTCTTGGGGATCAGCTTCCAGGATAGCAGCATGAGGAACGTGGTAGATCCTTCAATCAAATAATCATTTGCTGAAATGATTATTATAATCATTCAGCAAATAATCATTTGCTGAAAATCATATTAATATATATTTGACAAACAACCATTTAAGCTTTCTGAACAATTGTCCTAAGATTCTGCAGTCCGTGGGGAAACATCTAGACCAGAAAATCTACTCAGTCTTGGTTGGAGAGAGTCTGTGACATTCTGAGCCAGGACCCATTCCCCACCCTCTTCCCTCCCAAACCAAATCAGGGTGATGGAAAAACTCTGGGCTTCTTTTCCCACTAGCTCCTAGGCTAGGCCTATTGTTTCACCTTGGGAGGGGCAGCCTCAAAGGCTGGCCACACCCTGCCCTTTCCAAGGAACCCTTCTTTCATCAGCTCAGATTTTTTGTGCAATTTATTTCAAAGGATAGCATCAAAAACAATAGAACAATCAGCTGGCAATTAGTGCAGACGAACAGCTGGGTGTGATACTGGTAAAAGGGGACCAGCCCAGTTGCTCCAGAGATTGTGTGCTCCAGAGGTTGCGTGCTGCAGTTCCCCTTGATACATCTACCTAAGTCACTAAATAAGCAATCTATGAGCTCGAGAAAGGAAGGGGGCACTCAGTATTGACAGTTTCTCCAATATTTTATAGAAAATATCCGTTTTTTGAAAAACCACAGTTTTGAGCCATGCAAGCAAACAGAAAATTGTAACCTATTCGTGGTGGGGGAGGGGGAGAAAAACTGCCTGTGAGGAGGTCCAGATGTTGGACTTTGCAGATTGAAGACTTCAAAGCGGGTGTTAGAAATACGTCAAGTGAGAGGCTCTTAAGAAGGCAGCCTGCCCTTGAATTTTCTAGGCAGGAAAAGTCAGTGTCAAACTTGTTACTCATGCAACAAATGTTCAATAGCTGTCAGGCCACTAGGCACGGGTGTTTAGGATGGCTTGCCCTCAGCAGAGTTTAGTTAGAGAGACATCAATCAAGTAATAGTTAACCAAGGTTGAATCTCCACCACTGACCCAGGATATAGAACCGTGAACCAGAAGGAGAGCACACCTCCCCCAGGGGAAACAGGATACTCTGTTTCTTCCTTTCTTTTGATTTGATTTAATTTTATTTTAGTTCAGTTTAGTTTTGGGTGCTAGGCATTCAACTCAGGGGCCACAACAGAGTTACAAGATTGAGACTTGTTAAGTTGCTGAGGTTGGCCTCCAATTTGTAATTCTCCTGCCTCAGCCTCTGGACTGCTGGGATTACAGGCATGCACCACGGTGTCCTCTTTCTTTATGTACAAAGGAATCTGTCTAATCTAGACAGCTGTTCCCCGCTCCCCCCAGGGGTGGGGAGGTTACCAGGGATTGAACTCAGGGACACTTGACCACTGAACCACATCCCCAGCCCTATTTTATATTTTATTTTAGAGACAGAGTCTTGCTGAGTTGCTGGAGGCTGTCTTTGAATTCGAGATCCTCCTGCCTCAGCCTCCCAAGCTGCTGGGATTACAAGAGCGTGCCACTGCATCCAACTCCTCTGTTTTTAATAAGAAGTTACTTCTAACATTTCACCTCCGGATTGGTGCGCACCTGAGTTTTGAGAGGTGGAGAACCTCTGAATTAGAGGGGAGAGTGTGGGATTTGCAATCAGAACCAGCACTCGATCTCAGATCTGGATCTCCGTTTCGTTCTTTCCTCCTCTTTGAACCTCCTTTCTGGATGGTAGCAGATAAGAAAAGCTGCACTTAGAATCATAGTGAGGACTCAGTGCGACCAAGTGCACAGAACTCCTGATCCCCAGGTTCTTCTTATTCCTTGAGAAAAACAATGTGTCCGTTTGTGCATCTGGAACACGGGGTCTTCCAGGACCCAGGGCACATCTGAGTTTTCAGTCATTTTTTTTTTCCTAGGAAACCTTTCATCTTGCCAGTGTTCATTCAAGAGAAACACTGTAGGCGCCTGTGGTCCTACATCTGGAAATTACGGAAAAGTGAACCTACCTTGTGCCGGGCTTGCTGGGGCTCCCAGCTGTGTACCCAGAGGAAAGCCAGCTTTTACTCAGCAGCTTCATGAAAAGGAGTCGTGGCCCAAAGTTCCCATAATAAGTGCGGTTTTCTTTATCTAAGGAAAAACTGTTGGTAGCACATCGGTGCCCGTCTAATATTTCCATGGAAATGTGCAGTGGCGAGCCTTTTTAAATCATTGATGTAATTTTTAATCTTTTCAGGATTGGGGGAAGCCAGCCCTTCAGCAGCCTTTCATTTTGATAGGCAGAGTCGAGCTTGCCCATATTTCTCATTTTAATTAATGTAATTAAAGGAGGATAAAAAGGCTGTGTTGAAAATTTGTGCATTTGATTATTGGGATCAAGAATAATTAAAATGTATGAAAGGTG
Source organism: Callospermophilus lateralis (assembly GCF_048772815.1). Taxonomy (NCBI): domain Eukaryota; kingdom Metazoa; phylum Chordata; class Mammalia; order Rodentia; family Sciuridae; genus Callospermophilus; species Callospermophilus lateralis. Next base: position 169,964,418 of record NC_135305.1, read on the forward strand.
GCAGATTCCTAAGATGATAGGAAACAAGAACAGGCCCCTTTTTGGGATTTCAAGGAGGCCAGATGGGTTTTTTTTTTTTTTCTCTGCCAAGATTTAGAAATGTCCATGGTCGGAGAAGCATTCATAATATTTCATAATAATTCATAATCTTTACATACAGACAGGAAAGATTTCTTTATCCTTTGGTACCGGGAGACTCATTCTTTTATTTCAAATCAGAAATGATTTTATCATTTATGGGAGCCCCAACCTCTTCTTGCTCTCTTCTTTGAAAACCAAGCCGGAAGTAACACTGATTTGGCACCTACTGTATGCCAGGTTATCTACAAAGAACTTTATCCTTCCCTTCTTTCACCTGATCTTCCCTGATCTTTTGCTAGATAGGTGTCTCCATGTCGTTGATGGCGAGACTCAGGTTTAGAGAAGTCATTACCTCCCAGCTGCAGGACATTTGTGACACAGCTAGGAGGTGAGAGAGTCGCATTTACATTCTCGGCTTTTGTTAGGGCTATTTTGAATTTTTTTTTTGGGGGGGGGGTTGAATATTAAACATTTCTTTGAAGCCAGGTACGGTGGCACACGCTTGTAATCCTAGTGGCTCAGGAGGCTGAGGCAGGAGGATCTCGAGTTCCAAGCCAGCCTCAGCAATGTAGCGAGGCCCTAAGCAACTCAGTGAGGCCCTGTCTCCAAATAAGAAATTTGAAAAAGAGCTGGGAATGTGGCTCAGGGGTTAAGGGCCTCTGGATTCAATCCCCAATACCAAAAAATAAAAATAAAAATAAAAAAATGTTCCTTTAATTTAAGACACTCTAAGTTTAATAGATTATGTTTCATTTTGATTTTTTAAAAAAATGCTACCTGCAGTACTCTTTTTTTAAATGTATATCTTTATTTTGCTTATGTATTTATTGTATGCGATGCAGAGGATTGAAGCCAGTGCCTCACACATGCAAGGCAGGCACTCTACCACTGAGCTATAACGCCAGCCCTCATTTTGATTTTTAATATCTTGACATAGCACAAATAAAAACTGGCAGCTGTCATAGACCTCGGGGGAGTCCCTCGGGATGTTTTTCCTCTTCTTCCTGGGTGTCCACTTCTGGCCTCCTTGGCCCACAAGGGATTTGATGGATCAAAGTGATGTTTTCATCTCTAAGCTGAGTCACATCAAAACCTACGCAGTCCTCTCTTCTTCTGTTGCTATAACTTGGAAATTAGGGGTTGCTATCATAGGAGGATCTTGTGACTACAAGGAGGAAGCTGAGTGCATTTGAGTCGCTGCCGAGAAAGCCTTGAGTGAGAAATCAATAGTGCTTTTGTTACACCGCTGAGACCTGGGATTGGTTGTTACTGCAGCACAACCTAGTCCTGTCTGGCTAATGTGACAGTTCTTTGTCAGCCTCCTTCCCACCTTTCCTTTACTGGATTTTGAAATCATGTCAGAGAACCACCCTTGAGCAGATTATTTGAAAGTGCACACACACTCAACACTATGTACTTTTTAAGATGAAAATAAACTACTGTGAACCTGATTGGATGAGCGGTTGAAACGTGTCAGTAGGATCTCACCGTAGCCAGGCCCGCAGGTAGCAATCTAAGCCAGCTAGGACTCAGGCTGCTTTTACTTTTTTTTCATGCTCTCCAAAACCAAAATACTGTCACTTCTTTGAGTGACTATACCATTCCTGTCATCTCAGTATCCAAATGTCTTCCTTAGGTCCAAGTGAAATATCTCTTAAAATTCATTCCTTCTGATCTGGAGATTATCATGCTAAGTGAAATAAGCCAATGCCCCAATACCAAAGGCCCAGGGCTGGGATGTGGCTCAAGCGGTAGCGCGCTCGCCTGGCATGCGTGCGGCCCGGGTTCGATCCTCAGCACCACATACAAACAAAGATGTTGTGTCCACCGAGAACTAAGAAATAAATATTAAAAAAAAAAAACCCAATGTTCTCTCTGATATGTGGATGCTGACTCACAATAGGGGGAGGGGGGAAGAAGAGAAGTTCATTGGATGAGACAAAGGGGAATGAAGGGAAGGTTGGGGATGGGAATGGGAAAGACAGTGGAGTGAAGGGGACAGAACTTTCCTCTGTCCATATTTGAACACACGACCAGGGAAACTCCACATCATGTCCAACCACAAGAATCGGGTCCTAATTAGAATAAGTCATTACCATACATGTGTCATATGTCAAATACACTCTGCTGTCATGGATAACTAGAAAGAACAAGTAAAAGGAATTCATTCCTTCTTACCATCTGCCTACGGAAATGGAGATTGGAAATGGCCTCTTCACCCTTGCTGGGAGGTCACTGTCCTTGTCACCACTCACCCTTCTCTGTAAGCTAACCAGCAGAGAGACTCACTTCACCTTCCTCCTAATCCTCTAATAAGATCCTACCCTGTGGATGGGAAGATGATCTGATTTTCCAGCTGCTGGGGAGCTGCCTGCCCAGTCACTCCCGCCCTTGTCCTGTGGATGCTGCTCAGCTGTCCTGCGCCCATGCAGACATGGCTTTCTATTTTTCTTTTTCTTTCTTTTTTTTTATTTAAAAAATTTATTTAGTAAATAAATCAACCTACATATGTACTTAGAATATACCTGTCACCTACGGAACACACTCAGTGACCATTGGTATTACTTCACAAAATGAGCTACTTGGAAACCAGGCACCGACTAAATATTTTGCTGTATTCCTTGCCAGAAAGTATGTTTTCTCATAACGGAAAGGAAATCAACAGCAGCTGGGGAGGCTGAGGCAGGAGGATGGCGAGTTCAAAGCCCTTAGCGAGGCCCTAAGCAACTCAGTGAGACCCTGTCTCTAAATAAAACATGAAATAGGGCTGGGGATGGGGCTCGGTGGGTAAGTGCCCCTGAGTTCAATCCCTGGTACAAAAACAAAACAAAACCACCCAAATAAATTAATCAATTAAATAAAGTAAATCATTATTACCATTGTGAAAAATTTGGAAAAGTCAGTTCAGTATAAAGGGACCAAGAACAGGCAACCATAACAGTAACAAGTTAAAGAAGAATAACAAAACCCTTTTTACTTTGGGAAATTTTAAACATCTGCAAGAATAAAAAGGATGAATCTAGAATCTTCATGTTCCTATCAGTCACATCCCCAGCCTGTTTCTGTATTTTATTTAGAGACAGGTTCTCACTGAGGCCTTGATAAATTGCTGAGGCTGCCTTTGAACTGGCCATCCTCCTGCCTCAGCCTCCAGAGCCGCTGGGATTACAGTCGTGGGCCCCCGCGCCTGGTCTCATTGCACCGCCTTCGATTCCACGTTTGTGCTCACACTTTCCCCACATCTTGGTGCCCTCCCTCCTGCCCAGGTCACTCTCTCTAGCTGCTAAAATCTGACCTTGGCGTTTTCAGCTCTCTATTATGGCTTCGGGGTTTTGTGACACACTTGGCAAGGTCTTCCCCATAGAAAACTGTTTTCTCATACCGACCTGGTGCCCAGCTCAAGCCACAACTCCTGATCCTCTATCACGTCCGCAGTCACTCTCCCCTGCATCTCCCTGTCCCTCCTGTGGTCAGTTACGTGAATGTCCATCCTCCCAGCTGGTCAGCAGGTCTGTGCTTAGACCTCCAGCAAGTGCTCAGCACAGCACCCATGTGTGTGCATTGCCTGTCTCCCCATCCCGGCCCCCACAAGCTGGCTTTCACCTGCGCACAGTTTTGCTGTTTTCGAGGTACAATACAGGTTCTGTCCCCCATTCACTTGGTCTCCAGAGTTTCCAATCTCATCACCTTGTCAAAAACCTAACAGCATAGCTTGCACAAATCCTCAATAAAATGGTCTCCAAAATGAAAATAAGTGTCCCACCCGGCATGGTGGCACGTGCCTGTAATCCCAGCCCCTCGGAAGGCTGAGGCAGAAGGATTGAGAGTTTAAAGGCAGCCTCAGCAACTTAGGAAGATCCTGTCTCAAAATAAAAAAAAAAAAAAAGGAAAAAAAAAAAACATAAAAAGGGCTGTGGACATGACTCAGTGGTTAATGGCCCTTGAATTCAATACCTGGTATTGAAAAAAAAAGTATCCCAAGGAATTATCAGTCTGTAGCTTTTGCTGTTAACCTGTACAGGCATGATTGCTTAGGAACCTAGTTTCCTGGGTGCCACGGGTTTTGCATGTTTGCCTCCCTGTGGCAAGTACACCTTCAAGGGCTCTGCTCCACGACCCATCCCAGCACACAGCACATTCTACTCTAATTGCTTGCTTGATTACCTTCTCATCTCATAGCCCAAATCCTTGAAGCCAGGGCCCCTATCTGTCTTGGTTACAGTAATGTCCTCAAGGCCTCACATAGTGACCAACAAATGGTAGCAGCCCATTTAATGAGTAAATGAGTACCTGAATGCATAGATGAAGCATCCGACCTTCCCAGAAATATATAGATGGTTCCTGAGTAAAAGTGGATTGATTTGCTGGGCATGGTGGCACATACCTGTCATCCCCACAACTTGGGAGGCTAATGCAGAAGGATTCAAGTTAGAGGCCAGCCTCAACAATTGAGCAAGGGCCTGAGCAACTCAGTGAGACCCTGTCTCTAAATAAAATGTAGAAAAGGGCTGGGGATGTGGCTCAGTGGTTGAGTGCTCCTAGGTTCAATCCTTGGTATCTGGGAGAAAAAAGAAATGGATTGGTTTAACAATTTTTTCGACTTTTCAGTGGCACAAAAGCCTTACGCACCCAGTAAAAAGTGCACTTTAAATTTTGCACTTTGATATTTCCCCCCATTACTGATAAGTAGTTTGATGCTCTCTTGCAATCCCAGGCAGCAGCAGTGAGCTCCCAGTGGGCCCTGCGATCAAGCCCACACCCTCCCGGGTGCTGGGCTGCCAAGCCGCGATGCTGGTTAGGTGAGCTGTGTCAAATGCACTCTCCATGATGCCTTCAACTTGCAGAGGTTTATCTCAATGTCACCCCTCCACATCAAGGAGCATCTGCAGTTGTCTTGCCCTGGTTTACAGCTTCAGAGGAAGAGGCCCCTTGTGCCTCTTGGTTGTTTTAACAACCTTCTTTCCTGGTTTCCCGGGGTCTGTTGAATCTTATAGCAAAGGGCAAGTCAAGGGCTCCCCCGCACTCATTGGATGCGTGAACTTGGAGACATGCCCTGGGACAGGGGCTGATTGTGCCCAAGTCTCTACTCACTTCCTGTTCAACTTTACCCAGACAACTAAGTGGTGCCAAAGTTAACCTTGGAAGCCTCCTTTCTTTACCCACAGCTGACGTCAGCTAGTGCATCTCCTTTGATTTCCCCCAGGAGCCCTATGAGGAGGGGCACTATTCTATTTTTTTTTTTTTTTGGTACCATGGATTGAACCCACGGTCGCTTAACCATTGAGACACATCCCCAGCTCTTTGTCAAATTTTATTTAGAGACAGGGTCTTGCTGAGTCGCTTAGGGCCTCACTAAGTTGCTGAGGCTGGCTTTGAACTTGCAATCCTCCTGCCTCAGCCTCCCAAGCCACTGGGATTGCAGGTGTGGGTCACTGTGCCCGACATATATATATAGTTTTTAGTTGTTGATAGACCTTTATTTTATTCATTTATATGTGGTGCTGAGAATAGAACCCAGCGCCCCACAGCTGCCAGGCAAGTGCGTTACTACTGAGCCCCAGCCCAAGCCCCTGCCCAGCTCTTAAATGACTTTTTGGTGGTTCTTGAGGCCTGGGGACGTCCTCTGCTTCCCCACCCTCTCTGAATTCTGTGCTGTGGAGACCTGAGGCAAAGCGTTACTCATGGGCTTATCTCCCATTTCTCCTGGTGAAAAGTTATTCCAGGTCTCATGATTTTTACAGTGAAAGGCCCTCTGTGTCCCAGAGAGAAGCTTTCTGAAAGAAGTTATGAAGCTTTATTAACACAATTACACATAACAAAAGACATAATTTAAATTCCCCACATCTAACAAAGAAATCCATGGGAGGTGTCAGGAACTCCAGCTGCCTGGGGAGAGCTCATCCCAGTGGGTGCTGCAGGAGGGGAGTGTGGGCGACAGCTGAGCTGACTGCTTTGTCCCGGGGCACTGGGGCGCTTCTGTGCAGGCTGGACCACACCTCTGTCCCCGCCAGGCCCCTCCCTGCCCTCCCCTCACGCCCACAGAGCTTCCCCAGCACTGGCAGAGCTCACCTGGCCCAGGAGACGGCAGGCCACACTGAGAGAACCAGCCATATATATTTTTCGTGTACTTTGTTCAACTTCTCTAGCCATTAGGGAAACGCCAATTAAAACTACACTGAGATTCCGTCTCACTCCAGCCAGAATGGCAATCATCAAGAATACAAGTAACAATGAATTTTGGTGAGGATGTAGGGGAAATGATACATGTATACATTGCTGGTGGGACTGCAAATTGGTGCAACCAGTATAGAAAGTAGTGTGGAGATTCCTCAGAAAACTTGGAAAGGAACCACTATTTGACCCAGTTAGCCATTCCTTGGCATATGCTCAAAGGAACTGAAAATCGGCACACTACAGGAACACAGCTACATCAATGTTTCTAGCAGCTCAATTCACAATAGCTAAGCTATGGAGCCAATCTAGGTGCCCTTCAACAGATGAGTGGATAAAGGAAATGGGGTCTATATACACAATGGAATATTACTCAGCCATAAAGAAGAATGACTTTATAGCACTTTCTGGTAAATGGATGGAACTGGAGACTATCCTGCTGAGTGAAATAAGCTAATCCCCAAAATCCAAAGACCAAATGTTCTCTCTGGTATGCAGATACTAACACCCAATAAGAGGAGGGTAGAAGTTCACTGCAATAGACAAAGGGGAATAAAGGGAGGGAGGGAGATGGGAATGGGAAAGACAGTGGAGTGAATGGGACAGAACTTTTCCTGTGTTCCTATATGAACACATGACCAGGGAAACTCCACATCATGTCCAACCACAAGAATGGGAAGTTAGACTCCATGAATGTGTAACAGGTCAAAATACACTCTACTGTTATATATATCTAAAAAGAACAAATAAGAAATAATAGATACAAGAACCATCAATTATAGGCAATAAAAGTGACCAGGGAAATATTCATGGGAGAGCAGCGATGGCCATCCTAGTGAACTTCTCTCACTTCATGCAAAATGATCAGAAACAGCTGCTTATTTATTGGGCATGTGACATTGTGTCGTTTGTCGCCATAGTGCCATTTGATATTTGTGCTTTCTCTTATATTTGTAGTAGGTAAGCTCAGCTAAAGCAGAGGAAACACCCAGTTCTGGAACTGTGTGTGACATATGGTATTTATTAAGTATTTATTTGGGGGAGGAAATGGGACAGATAAGGTCATGAAAGGTGTCACAAGTTAACTTACTTGCCCAAGGTCAGTTTACCTGCTGAATAAAGCCAGCATCCAGACCCAGGGCTGGCCAGGCACAGTGGTGCACGCCTGTAATCCCAGTAACTCAGGAGGCTGAGGCAGGAGGACCACAAGTTCAAAGCCAGCCTCAGCAATTTAGGGAGACCCTAAGCAACTTAGTGCCAAAATCCTGGTGTAAGCTTGGAAAAACATCCCTTCTCCACCCAACCTGTTTTCTGATGGGTCAAGTCTTTCAAATGAGTGCCATCTGGGGGTCTGAGGGTCCCCCCGGCCCCTGGGCAGGCTGATGGTCTTCATCTCCCCAGTGTCTTGGAATTGGGGCAGGGGGCTTGGAGGATGGTGACCCATTCACCCCTGCATGGGAGGAAAGCGGGGACCCATAACCCAAAGATGCTGTGGTGCCAGGTCCCCAAACCCTGAAGCGAAGGTAGAAGAGAGAAAAGACCGAAGACCAAAGTGCACCATTGGCAGGTCTCACCCAGCTTTGATTTTTAAAGAGACAGAGGGTTCGGATTCCTCTCTTGGGCTGGTGCAGTTTATAATCTGAAATAGGCGCTTGGGCTGATAACTGGGCCCAGCTCTGATCCCTGGTACATCAGAGAACTGCTTTTGAGAAAAAAAAAAAAAGAAAGGAAAAAAAAAAAAAAAACCAGGCATGTGTCTTTAAAGCCTCTCCTTTTTAAATGTGATTTTTTCCGAGCTCCTTTGGAGGCTGCAAAGCTGGGCCTCTGCACAGCCGTCCCCCCCTCCCTGCGGCGGCAGGGGGATTATTGATTTGGAAGGCGAGGCTAATTTACATGTAAATAAATCTCAGCCCTGGGCAGCAGCGGGGCTGGGACGGCCAGATGCCGTGACTGACTTGCTGACATCACGGCCTCATTAGCATGCGGAGGATGCTGGCTCGGCCACAGCGACTTCTCGGGCCTCTCGCCAGCCACTCTGCCGACAGTTATCATTATTTTTTTGGCCTGAGCTGCACATTTCCTGGTTCAGTGCCTGGGGCTTTGCGCGAGCAGCTGACTGGTCTCCGGGGTCTGGCTCGGGATCCGTGGGTGACAGCCGCGGCCAGGGTCCGTGACTTCCTTCTGCTCCTCCTGAAGAAGGGGAAGTTCAGAGGAATCTGAGGATCTCAGGCCATCAGAGAGCTCTGGAGGGGACCCGGAGGAGGAAAGGCAGAAGGCACCCTTTGCCCCCTGCTGGCTGGGTCCCCCAGCAGGGTCTGCAGCCAGCCACGGTGACATGGTGACGGTGTTTTTCTCCGAGGGAGTGCACACACATAGATGGGCTCTGGCTTGAGCCCGCTGCCGGCTTGGCTCGGGAAGGGCTCGGATGGGCAAAGGCTGTGGAGGAGAAGAAGATGCTTTGGCTTGCTGAGGTCCGGCCTGCCTTCCTAGAAACCAGATCCGGGCAGACAGTGAACTGGCTCAACTGACTAGCTCCGGGTCCGGTCGGAAGCTTCCTTGGAGACTGGAGCCTCTAGGCTTCCCTGGAGGTGGGTAAGAGATCCGCTCTGATTCACAGGTGAACAGCCAGTGTGTGTCCCAGGGACGGTCTCCGGGCAGAGATCTAGGGTCTTTGCCATGGAGGGGGATGCTACCTTGGCCAGCTAGCTAGCCCTGGGGGGTCTGGCACCTTGTGCCCTTGGCTTGTGAAACTTCAGTTGCAAGGTTGGTGAGTCACAGGCTCAGGGTGCTTCCGAAGTAGCATTTGTCTGGATGGCACTTTCCTTACAAAGGGTGATCCAGGGGGAAAAGGGTTTAAAAGGACAGTCCCTGGTCCCATTTTCCTCAACGGCTGTTATTTCAGTAAAGGGTGTCAGAACATGAGAGGTGCCCGGGCTTGAGGTGGCTCCGACTTGTAGGTCAGGAAATGGCTCCCGAATGATTACGGTTTAGTTTTAAGCCGATGGTCACAAGAGGAATAGGGACAGAACTTCAGCCCTGCTGAAGTGTGATTCGGTCCGTTCCCTGCCCGGGGCTCCTCGGGGAACCAATTCTTGCTTGGTTCTCCTCCTTGCTCTGGGTTTCTCAAAAGCCAGTGACGGCATCACTCATCTGCCACGGGAGCTCTTGGGAAGAAATGCAGATTTTTAAAATCCGGTTCCTTTTTGTTAGAGGATCTTAGACTCTGCTGAGGTCCAGGGAGACTTTGAGGAGCTATAAATAATCCAGGCTGGGGCTGAATCACACCGGGCATGATCCGCGCCAGATGTAATGATCTGGATGTGACTCAGGTTACCGCTCCAACGACGGACCCAGGGGTGCTTGCAGTCTGGAGCCCCACTGCTGTCTGGGCAGGGCCTGCACCTTGTGCGGCGGAGGGGGTGAGGTTCGCCCCTCTGCCTGTCTTCCCAAAGGGTGCCTTAAACCACCTCAGTGGGACCCACTGCAGGAAGCAGCCTGGCCTCTGTGCTAGAGGCCAGATGGGCTGCTCTCCTGCTCCTGGGGAAGGAGGCCTGGCTGTCACAGATGGGCCAGGGTGACTGTCCCCACAGGCTCCAGAGTCAGTCCGTGGCCACTTTGACAGAATTACCATATTCTGGAAATTTAGCTGTTCAGTGCCTGTGAAGGTTTTGCCCCCCGCCCCCCATCGGGAATGCTGTTTCTTTTCTAATGTGAAAACAAACCCCCTTGGCTCTGCCAGGCATCACAGCCTGCACAGAGTCATGAGGTGGCTAGAAATGGCCAAAGAGCATGTTTGAAGTGGCGTGCTTACCGCGTGGGGTAAAGAGGGGACATAGAGGGAGGGGGATGCCTGTGGAAGCAGAAGGGGTGGTCTGGGGACTAAGCGGTTAAACAGAAGGAGATGCATTTATCCAGGGCTCCCACTGTAAGAGCGAAGGGACCTAGAGCCCTTTCAAGGGTTGAGCCCCGTCTGTAAAATGGGGTGAGCAGGCCAGCCTGTGATCCCAGTAACTTGGGAGGCTGAGGCAGGAGGATCATGAGTTCCAAGCCAGCCTCAGCAAAAAGCGAGGCCCTAAGCAACTCAGTGAGACCCTGTCTCTCAATAAAATATAAAAAGGGCTGGGGATGGGGCTCAGTGGGTAAGCACCCCTGGGTTCAATCCCTGGTACCAAAAGGGTGGGCGGGGGCAGTCACACCTATAGACCAGGGAAAGGACGTCGGGATTTGATGAGGTGACATGAAAAGCACCTGGCACAGTCCCAGCCACTGAGCCAGGGCTCGGTCAACCTTGTTATTTCATTGTTACCTTTCCGTGGTTCTCATCGGGAGGGTAGCTGGTGAGAACGGAACAGTGGTTGAAGGCAGTCTGTCCCCATGTGTCTCCTGCTGAGGGGGTGCCCGCAGAAAAGATGTCCCCGCTCCTCACCGTCAAAGCCAAACCGCCCCACTCCCAGGGACTTCTACCCTCTTGCATGTTGCAGGATGCAAAGTACCCGGCTGGGATCAGGAAAATCATTTAGGGCTAGCTGGGCCCCGCATCCTTGGAGTAGGCCTCCCGGCTCGGCAGCTGACGAGTCACGTGGACAGAGTTGCGGGGTCCAAATTGGAACTGTCACATTTCTGGATTTCTTTTCTGCTCCAACTCTGCATGCGAGAGGCTTGTGATCATTTCTTTTTTTTTTTATTCTTTTCAGCACAGACACTTAACATTTTCTCTTCTCCCTCCCAGGGAGGCTGTTGGATATGTGTGTTACTTGTGGGTGGCTAAACTGGAGCGTAAGGGTTGGCTCTAAGGGAAAGGAATGGCCTCCCCTGGCCACCTGCCTGTGGCCCTGCTTTCTGGCTCTGTCTTGTGTCCCTGCCATGCGAGATCTTTCCAGACTTGGGGATCTTCCTGCTTCATGCTAGTGAGCTGGCCCACGCCTATCATCCCAGCGGCTCTGGAGGCTGAGGCAGGAGGATCGCGAGTTCAAAGCCAGCCTCAGCCAAAGTGAGGCCCTCAGCAACTCAGCGAGACCCTGTCTCTAAATAAAATACAGAATAGGGCTGGGGATGGGGCTCAATGGCCGAGTGCCTTTGGAGGAGAAAGAGTGAATTGAAGGAGCCAGCGGATTCTGGCCTATAATTCTTTCTTAAGAAAACTAGAATTGGAGTTGGTAGTGGCTGGTTGTTATTGATCTTAGTAGAGCCGTTTTACATGGAGAACAAGCTTTAGACCTGATGCTAGCCCACCTCTGTGGCCTCCTGATCAGCATTGTGTCACCTTGGGACAGTGGCCTGACCTCTCTGAACTTGGCTTCCTCATCTGTGAATTTCCCTGAACACATAGTATTGCTGTGGAGACTGAGGCCGGGCTTCATTTCTAGTGCTGTTGATCCCCATTGTTGATTTCCCATTTAGTCTCAACCTGTGAGCAACAGGGGGCAGTGGGGGGTTTTGTTTGTTATATCAGGGACTGAACCCAGAGGTGCTTAACCACCGAGCCACATCCACAGTCTGTTATTTACTTTTTTATTTGGAGATAGGGTCTCCCTAGGTTGCTTACACCTTGCTAAATGGCTGAGGCTGGCTCTGAACATTTTGAACTCGTGAGCCTCCTGCCTCAGGCTCCTGGGTTCAATCCCTGGTACCAAAGGGGAGAAAAAAAAGTGCTGGCAATTTGTGGCCCTCCCTTCTTCCTGCTGTCCCCGGGCACTGGAGGCCACAGCAGCCGGGTCCTCTCGAGGGTATGGAACATGGGTGGACCTTGAGCATGGAGGCTGTGGAGCACAGGTGGAGGCTGAGGCAGGAGGATCGAGAGTTCAGAGCTAGGCTCAGCAAAAGTGAGGTCCTACGCAACTTTCATTTACCTCTGCTGCTCTCACCCTGGTGCACCGTTGGCCTCGACTCCATCCTCCCCTCTTGACTCCTTGAACATCAAACTTTATAAAGATTACTCAGCCCCATCCAGGGTTAAGAATAACTGGGACAAAAATTCTTAGCATTTCGTTTCATCTGGGCACCCTGCCATTTCTACAGCTCTTTCCTTGGCTTTGATTCGCCAGTTATGAGTCCTCGGAGATACTTGTTGGTGAAGGTTCCAGAACTCGTCGGAGAAACAGCGATCACTCTGTGCTTACCACGTCGGGAGTGGCTTCAGGGTAGCCGCTGTGGATGGACATGGATGTTTGGGGTGTCTGCGTGGCTGTAGGTCACCTGTGTGTTGGTGTTTGTGTGGACAGAAGAAATACTGCCGTGGACTGGGCACCTACCGTGTGGTGCAGGCAGCGTGCCTGACACAACTTGTTAATTCCTGCAGCAGTTTACAGCGGGATGCTGTTAGCTTTATTTAGAATCAAGAAACCAGCTGGGCGTGATGGCGCACGCCTGTCCTCACAGTGACCGGGGAGGCTGAGGCAGGAGGACGGCCAGTTCAAAGCCAGCCTCAGCAACTTAGCAAGGCCCTCAGCCACTCAGGGAGACCCTGTCTCTAAATAAAATACAAAATAGGGCTGGGGATGGGGCTCAGTGGTTGAGTGCTCCTGAGTTCAATCCCTCCTACTGAAAAAAAAGGGCTGAATCCAACCTTGTCAGCAAAGAGCTCTAACAGGGGCTGTTGGCTGCTCTTGACGGGAACTGAAAGGTCAGGATTCACACCAGGACCCACTTGTCTTGTGAAAGTGTGCAGAGCCCAGGGCCCTCCAGAGAATGACCCGGAGCTGCCTGCAGAACATCTGGCCTTTGGATACCTCACCCTGCGGGTGGGTGAGGGGGTGTGGCTCCTTCTCTCCGGAAGCTCCGTGAGACTTTGTCATGCAGAGACACCCTACAGAGTGCCCGGGTCCAGGGTCCACATCTGGACCAGCACCTGGAGTGGTGGAAATGCAGATTCTGCATCCTCACCCAGCTCTCTGCTGCTGCTCCCGCCGTTTCCCACAGGAAAGACAATTTGACTAACTTCAGAAACCCCAGGTTGTGGTCCGCATCACGTCCTGGCTCATTTGAGTGCAACTCATAGAAATCACTTTGTTGCTCCAGGACTCAGTTTCTTCTTCCCAGAATAATGAAAATAATGAGTAGCTGACATTACATGACGGCCGAACATGTGCTGGACTCCTTGTTGGAGACACTCTCTCTTAATTCACCCTCACCTTTTGTGGTGGGTTCTGTTATCATCTCCATTCTACAATAACTAAGCACAGAGAGGTTGAATAAACTTGCCCAAGATCACACAGCTGGTAAATAGTCCATCAGGAGCCATCTGTTTCTGAAGCCTTTGCAACTTAAAAGACATAGATGTGGGAGATAAGGGGACTTACCATGCGTGCGTGTGTTGGTTCCAAGGATTGAACCCAGAGGTGCTTGATCATTGAACCACACCCCCAGCCCTCTTTATTTTTTATTTTGAGACGAGGTCTCACTGAGTTGCTTAGGGCCTCACTACTTTGCTGAGGCTGCCTTGAACTCGTGGTCCTCCTGCCTCAGCCTCCCAAGTCGGGATCACAGCCAGACAAGATGATACTGTTATTACGTTGTTCCAGCTTATGTGCAGTTGGAGGCTTTGGAAAGTTCTGCAGAACACAGGTGCTCATTTGTCTTGGGGGACTCACTCAGGAGGGCCATTCTTGTCAACCGAGTTTCTGGTTATTTGAAATCCGCTTCCCAGTCATTTTCAGTCTTGGTTTTGCAAATCTGAACCACAGATCAGATCACTTTTCTGCCTTAGTAGGAGCCGCAGGGTTCGCCCAGCTGAGTGTGTCTCGTGGGTTAGGACGACGTGGAGACCCTGTGAATGAGGATCCTGAAAGTGAGTTTCCGTGAACCTGACTTCCCCGTGGAAGTTGGAGGAGGTGATTGTGAACATCTGAGTTTGATGTGTCACCTCACTGGACACCAGGCGATGACCTGGCAGGATGTCAGATGTGTGCTTTTTCCCTCACTCTTCCTCATTATTCTCCCAGAAATTTTTAATTGGATAATAAAGTCAGTTTTCCTTTTCTTTTCTTTTCTTTTTTTCTTTTTTTGTACCAGGGAATGAACTCAGGGACACTCGACCACTGAGCCCCATCCCCAGCCCTATTTTGTATTTTATTTAGAGACAGGGTCTCCCTGAGTTGCTTAGGGCCTCACTTTTGCTGAGGCTGGCTTTGAAATGGCAATCCTCCTGTCTCAGCCTCCTGAGCCACTGGGATTACGAACATGTGCCACCGTGCCCAGCCACCAAGAGATTTCCAACCTACATGCTGTCCTGGCCATTTTAGTAAATAGGTATGGAATACCTTCCAGCTGCCTAGGTGTGGCGGAAAGAAATTCTGAGTTCTACTTATTCTGCACTTTGTTCTTTCTCCCAAATGTGGGGGGGTCTGTGGACTTATTCAATGTCTTAGTTGAATTTTTGGCTAGTTAAGGTTTTAATCCTGCCACTTGTCATTACCAGTGATGCCAGATCCTTCTCTGGTCTTCCTGCGTGAGGGCCTCTGAGGAACGCCTCCTTGGTGATGGGTTCTTCTCTAGGCGTCCTCTGGGTAGTGGCCTTTGGTCTTGGAGCCAGTGCACATGGGTGGCTGCCCCTGGCTCAGCAGTGACAGCACCCAGCCGCAGCCTTCCTCCTGCCTGCCTGTCCATCAAGAGTCTGGACATTTAAGTCTGCGCCTGAGTCCACTACTTGCATTTGAATTCATCATCTCAGAAGGTGCCAGGAGAGCCTGTCAATCTAAGAAGCCTGCCTCGGAGGGGAGCCATGAGCCCCCTGTTTTCTGCTGCAGGTTGGGCCCCCTGAAGCCCCTGCCTCATTAGGAAGCACCTGGGAAATGCAGCACCAAGATTCATTGTGCTGCCAGGTGCAGTGGTGCATGCCTGAAATCCCAGTGGCTCTGGAGGCTGAGGCAGGAGGATTGCAAGTTCAAAGCCAACCTCAGCAACTTAGTGAGGCCCTAAGCAAATCAGCGAGACCCTGTCTCTAAATAAAATAGAATAAAGGGATGGGGCTCTGTGGTCGAGTGCCCCTGGGTTCAGTCCATGGCTCCAAAAGAACCAGTCACTGCGCTGGTCTCCTGTTAACCGCAGAGGCCTCTGTTCTGGCCAGAATGGCTTCCGAGAGGCAGAGAGGTAGAGAGCAACACCTTCCCTGGGTGTGGCCCGTCAGAACCAGGCACCTGCCGCCGCCCTTGCGCTTGGCCAGCCTGGCTTCCCACACACCAGCCTGCTCTGCCCTGGCCTTGCTTTAAAATCCTTTCTCATCCTGCACCACCGAGTTGCGGAGAGGCAGCATCCTAAATGGCAGCTATGATATCATGAGCTATTTTGAATTTTTAAAGGAGTGTTGCAGAGCCAGAGAGGAGAGAGAGAGAAATAGCACGAAGCATCTGCCAGATCCAAGGCCCCGTGGGTCCCTTCAACACCAGAGAAGGCCTTTCCCTCTGAATCCCTTCTACAAACCAGGCGCTTGGGGCTTGGGATCCCTGCGCGCCAAGTGACTGATGGCACTGGGGACCCTTGTTGAAATCCAACTCAGAAGTTTCCATGAATCTGCAAATGTTCATTCTTGTTGTTGTTGTTGTTTTAAGGGGAGGCATCAAGTCACCCCCAGAAGTTAAGAAGTGCTAGACCCAGGCGTGGTGGCCTGTGATCCCAGGGACTCGGGAATCAAAAAAAGAAAAAGGTGGGGGAGGGGGGATGCTGGGGATGTGGCTCAGGGGCTAGGCACCCCTGGGTTCAGAACTGCTTGATTGGGTGGTGGGATCATTCATTTCTCATCTGGAGAAATCTCCGTAGGTTAACAGAAGACTAGAAAAAGAATACTCTGCCCTGTGAAAGTACAGCCCTTTCCTACCCGACTGCCCAGGATCTCCTGCTAGCCCCCAAGGAGAACCACTGATTTTCTTCTGCTCTATAAGGAGTGGGTTGAGGGCTGTGGTCTCAAATGCGAGGCTGTAAGGGTTCTTGTTTCTTCTGTATTTGCTGAATAGATTAACAGATTTATTTGAGCATTTACTTTGGGCTAGGTCAGGGGTTTTTATTTTTTCTTGTCCCGATTCTTGCTTTTCTTTTTCTTTCTTTCTTGGTACTGTGGATTGAACCCAGGGACACTTAACCACTGAGCCACATCCCCAGCCCTTTTAATTTTGAGACAGGTTCTTGCTAAGTTGTTTAGGGCCTTGGTAAGTTTCTGAGGCTGGCCTCGAACTTGTGAACCTCCTGCCTCAGCCTCCTGAGCCACTGGGATTACAGGCAGGCACCACTGAGTCCAGCCAGATTTACTTTTCGATATCGGACATTTTGTAGTTTACATAACAGTTAAATCACACTGATGTTCTGGAACATTTTCAGCAGTAATCCTCTTCTACTCTAACCTTATTCTTTTGCATCCTTTCATTAACTAAGGGCAAAGCATGTTTCTTCTCTGTGTTGCTCCTACACTAGTCATCACATAGTTGAATCGCACTCTACATTTTTGACATTATTTTTTAAATTTATGTATTTGTTTTAGTTAGTCATACATGACAGTAAAATGCATTTATGCACTTTGATATATCACACAGAGATGGGATATAACTTCTCATTTTTCTGAGTGTACACGTTGCAGAATCATATTGATCATGTACATACAGTTATATGTATATATAATATACAGTAATATACATACAGTAATAATGTCTGTTTTATTCTACTATCTTTTCTATCCCCATATCCCCTCCCCTCCCCTTCCATCACTTCCCTCTACCTAATCCAAGGTAATGCTATTCTTCCCTAGTGCCCCCCTGCCTTATTGTGAATTAACATCCGCATATTAGAAAAAACATTTGGCCTTTGGTTTTATAGGATTGGCTTATTTTGCTTACTATGCTATTCCCCAACTCCAACCATTTACTGGCAAATGCCATAACTTTACTCTTCTTTAAAGCTGAGTAATATTCCATTGAGTATATAGACCACATTTTCTTTATTCATTCATTTAGTGAAGGGCACCTAGATTGGTTCCATAGTCTAGCTATTGTGAATTGAGCTGCTGTAAATATTGATGTGGCTGTGTCACCATAATATGGTGATTTTAAGTCCTTTGGGTATATACTGAGGAGTGGGATAGCTGGGTCAAATAGTGGTTTAATTCCAAGTTTTCTGAGGAATCTTCATACTGTTTTCCATAGTGGTTTCACCAATCTGCAGTCCCACCAGCAATGCATGAGTGTCCCTTTTTCCCCACATCCTCGCCAACATCATTTTTTTACATTATTATAGTAATATATATTTATGGTTATAGTTTCAAAAGTAAATATAAAAGTAAAATAAAATATACACGTGCTCATACCTGTCATCATGCCCATGAAGGATTCATAGCCCACTGGTTGAGAACTGCCAAGCTAGATTTTGAGCCAGGGATCAGAGACTCAAATGTTTAAGAGCCAATTATCAAATATTTATTGTTATAGATACAAGATAAGATCCTTGATTTTATGAAATTCACATTATAGTGGGGACATAAGAAAGACACATCAATAAATAAAATAATTTCTGGTAATGAACAATGTTAGAGAATAAAATAGCTGGATACAGTGGCGCACACCCTGTAATCCCAGCAGCATGGGAGGCTGAGGCACAAGGATCATGAGTTCAAAGCCAGCCTCAGGAACTCAGTGAGGCCCTAAGCAACTCAGTGAGACCCTGTCTCTAAATAAAATACAAAATAGGGCTGGAGATGGAGCTTAGTCATCAAATGCCCCTGAATTCAATCCCTGGTAGCCCCCCTCCAAAAAAAAAAAGAATAAAAACATTTAAACATAATAGAATGGAAGCTGGGCTTGGTGGCACACATCTGTAATGCCAGCACTCAGGAGGCTGAGGCAGGAGGATTGCAGGTTCAAGGCCAACCTCAACAACTTTGCAAGACCCTGTCTCCAAAATTAAAAATTAAAAACCTAGGGATGGTAGAATGCCCCTAGGTTAAATCCCTAGTATAATAATAATAATAATAATAATAATAATAATAATAAAACAAGGAGGTGAGCCAATTTTTGTAGGCTGTGCCTTTGGTGACGTGAGTACTGAACCCTAGGCCAGATCATGAAAAGTTGCAAGGACATTGTAGGCAACACTGACATTGCAAAGATCCTAAAAGAGGACAAGGGACAGATAAAGGCCACTGTGGCCGAAGCACTGGACAAGATGGGGGTATGGGTGGTGGCATAAAATGGAGTTGTGAAGGGCAACAGGAGAGGTCCTGAGGCCACAGGTCTTGTCTGTCATGGTGACAAACAGTGGCGGTGGGGAGCCAATGGGAGCATTTCAAGCAGGAGACTCGAACGTTGTGGTGGACGTTAGATTCTTCTAGAAGGGCAGGAGTGGGAAGACGCAGGAAATGAAAGACTATGCTTCTGCAGCCGCCTCAGCAGGAGCCGATGGTGACTCAGACGAGGAGAAAGCTGGAGACGGGGACAGATGGTGAATAAAGGATGGAGCCTCACCCCGGGTACCAGGGAGCTCCACGGGTCGGCGGTTCATGGTGTCAACTGGGCCAACAGCCTGGGCGTCTCTGCCCGGTGCAGGTTTCGGGGGGAGAGGGTCAAAGAGACATCCGTCCCCCCTCCAGCTCCCCGGGAGATCCAAACACGATTGCAATAATAAGAAGGTTGATGAAAAGTTTAAAAAGGCTTTTTAAAGAGTTCTAGAACCTTCCTGCCCTCCAGCAGGCGGCTTCAGTTCCTGGGGGCTTCTTTCCACTACAGCAGGGGCCAGGAAATGTCCTCTTCCTTGCACATCCTTCCCCTTCCCTTCCGGCTGCTGTGGCTGGGGACAAAACCACAGAAGCCTGTCAAGGGGAGGGAGCCTCTCGCTCCCTGGGCCTCCTCCTGTGGGAACCCCGAGAACCTTGTTTGGTTTTGCTTTCCCCTTGGCCTTGACCAAGGCGAGGTGGCTCCTGATGCTCCCTGCGGCTCCCCGGGGTGTCTCCTCCAGCCCAACACGGGGTTTGATCAGGCTCAGAAATCTTGCCGAGCACCCAGATCCTGCATCCTCTGGTTTCGCAAGTCTGCGGGGGTCAGCCTGCGTCTTGGGGTTTCTGGGAAGTCTCTGCCTCCAGTCCTTCAGCCTGGATGTCCAAGGCCCTCGTCAAGTCTGGAGGCTGTGACCATTGCCAGAATCCCCGCAAGCCCGGCCCCTCAGGGATGTCCCTGCCAGCTGGCCCGCGTCCACCCAGCGATGGCTGCTTTCTGGGGTTCTCTGTGGAGAGCTGGCTGATCCCCCTGGATGAAAGGCGGCCTGACATAAACTAAAAATGCTATGAATAAGCAGCCACTTAAGAATTCCCCATGACTCGGCAGTGATGTGGGGCCTCCGTGTGAACAGGGGGAAGGCACAGCTGGTTGGACCTGGATCAAGGGACCTGGGCAGCCCATCTGCAGGGCCCCCCCGAAAACACCCTTAGAGGCTCGGTGAAGGACTTTAGGTAAGTTCTGTAAACTCTCTGAGCCTTGGTTGTCCCATCAGTAAAGTGATGATTTTTAGCTCGTGATGTGGCTCCAGGA
Source organism: Callospermophilus lateralis (assembly GCF_048772815.1). Taxonomy (NCBI): domain Eukaryota; kingdom Metazoa; phylum Chordata; class Mammalia; order Rodentia; family Sciuridae; genus Callospermophilus; species Callospermophilus lateralis. The sequence goes on from NC_135305.1 coordinate 169,984,169, forward strand.
TAAACAGGAAGTGCTCAACAGAGTAAAAAAAAAAAAAAAAAAGATTTCTTAAAAAGAAAAGTTAAAGCCAGGTATGGGGCGCACATCTGTAATCCCAGTGGCTCAGGAGGCTGAGGCAGGAGGATCACAAGTTCAAAGCCAGCCTCAGCACCTTATCAAGGCCCTAAGCAACACAGTGAGGCCCTGTCTCTAAATAAAATATAAAAAGGGCTGGGAATGGGGCTCAGTGGTTAAGCACCCCTGGGTTCAATCCCTAGTAACAAAAAAAAAAAAAAAAAAGAAAGAAAGAAAAGTTGGGGAGATCGTACTACCCCGGGCATGAAGCCAGAGAGTGACATGACTTCCCCCGACTCAGGGGAACAAGAGGTGTGTCGCTCCAAATGCCTCCAGCACCCACAGCCCTTGCCTTCCCCGAGCCCTGACTGCAGACAGCCCTGCTCCTGTGACTCACTTCAGGGAGACTCAGTCATTGGTAGTTCATTGGAGTGAAAAGTGAATGGTAAGCTCCAACGTGCTTGATCATTGCTTATTTAATATCTAACCTGTCTGCTTTATTATATCTCATTTGTGTGACTTTGAAAAATCAAAGTAAAGATAGGGATCAGATTACCTGGCTCAGGTAAGCTTAATGCTGGTTTCCATAAAGGAACTGTTGGCCACTTGGTTTTCCATCCTAACTGAAATACATTAGGAGGGTCTACATTGACTTTTAGAGCCCAAGAACCCTGATTGTATTAATTTATTTCTTCTGTATCTCTAGGCACAGCATAGGGCCCAGCACTTGGCACATAGTCGAGTTTTGCTAAATGTGAAGCATGTTTATCTATTCAGTTTTAAATCCTAACACCTATTCTGCAAATCCTAATGGCAGAGTCATGATTTGAACCCAGGTCACTGTGACTACAGAATCTGAGATATTTTGATATTTTTTTTTTTTTTTTTTTGTACCAGGGATTGAACCCTGGGCTGTGCTTAACCACGGAGCCACATCCCAGCCCTTTTTATATTTTATTTTGAGACAGGGTCTTGCTAAGTTGCTTAGAACCTTGCTAAATTTCTGAGGCTGGCCTTCAACTTGGGATCCTCCTGCTTCTGCCTCCCGAGCCTCTGGGATTGCAGGGGTACACAACCTCGCCCTGCTCAGAATCTGAGCTCTTAAAACCCGTGGCATCAATACCTCAGATCTTGGGTACGTGGCTTTAGCCAACCCCTTCCACTAAGGAGCTGGAAGCCGACCCCGTACTTTGACAGATGGCCCGAGGAGAAAGGCAGAAACGGTTATTTTGTAGATTCTGCCCTTCTTTGCCCTGAAGTCTGGGGCTGAGGAGTCTTGGGATTCAGTTTACAGCCATTTCCTCAGAAGCTGTTCCCCAAATGACTCATCTCTTGCCACTTAGCTCTGCGAATGAAGCAAAACCTTCCACCCCATAAAATCCCACTTGGCATGTGGACACAGGGACGCAGAGGAACCCACCCCGAGGCAGCCCCCTGTGGCATTGGCCTTGGCTCATGGCTAGCTGAGCCGTGGGTCTGACAGCTCGGGAACTCGGAGCCGCTCTGGATACCCAGGGCCCTGCGCAGGGATGCGGTGATGCAGGTAGCGGGGTTGCCATGGAGACGCCATCCGTGCTGAATTGGCCCTCCGCGCGCTCCATGGCAGATTCCTCAGGGCTGGCGAAGGCGTCTACGACAAAGCCAGACTCCTCCCGATGGGTCGGTCGGATCCTTCCCAGCTGCCACCCTGTCACCACAGAGACTCCTCTCAAGTATCACCCTGTCCCCTCCCTCCTCCATGCCTTCCCTCACCTGTCAGGATACGCCTCCCTTCTCTCTCCTGCCTGGAGTCCTCCCTCTCGGCAGCCTTTCGGTCCAGCTGCCTCCCGGGACCCCTCCCTGACATCTCCTGACCCTGGCAACCCCCCGACACACGATGCTCCTGACGTTGCCAACCACCAGAGAACAGTCCCAGTGCTCCACCCTTCTGCTGAACAGTTTTTCTTCTGAAAATTCTCAGTGTTATATAGAAGTCACCAGAATAGTGTGACGAACTCCCGTGACCCTTCCAGATTTTTCTACTGTTAACATTTTGCCATATTTGTTCTGCATGCCCAGGTGCTCTTTCACCTCTTCACCTCCGACTCCCGCTTTACCCACAGGGACACATGGATTATTTTGTACCAGGGATTGAACCCAGGGGCACTAGATCAGGGAGCCCCATCCCCAGCCCTATTTTGTATTTTATTTAGAGACAGGGTCTCCCTGAGTTGCTTAGGGCCTCGCTAAACTGTTGAGGTTGGCTTTGAATTAGCGATCCTCCTGCCTGAGGCTCCCGAGCCGCTGGGATTACAGGTATGAGCCACCACAACTGGTTGGCCATCTTGTCATTTTTGAGCAGTGGGAACATAATCCCTTTTGAACATCCTGGATGATGGCTCAGGAACATGCATTTTTAAAGATGTGTAACTACACCCTGTCTGGCAAGTAGGACAGCATTGGGTTCCCCCAGAATCGACCCTCAGGGGGTACTTGAACATCAAGACCTGTGGGAGGTGACCCCCCCCCCCAGCCAACAGGCAGCTGGGGAAGGGAGGTGGGGAAGGGTGCATGCCCATACAGGGTGGGTCAAGGACATGGTGATAGTTTGGGGCAATCAGGACTGGTTTCAGAGGAGTTCAGAATATTCCTCAGATAAGATCCACAGAGAGGGCCCAGGGCTGGGGCTCAGTGGCAGGGCGCTGGCCTAGCACATGCGAGTCCCTGGGTTCCATCCTCTGCACCACGTAAAAATGAATAAAATAAAGGTGTTGGGTCCACCTGCATCATATATAGATATCTGTCTCCACAGAGAGTCGCGGAGGTAGCGGTGCTTGTCCACCAATTCCAGTAGCCACTTCAGGGGCCCTTGGAGAAGGTCCTACTGCACTGGGAACCACGGGCCAGAGCACAATGGGGTGCTGCATGCCAGGGGAGAAGAAGGCAATGACAGAATATTTGTTGACAAGTTTCCATTCACTAAACAATAATTCACTGAACGTCTACTATGTACCAGCAATTGTGGTTGGTACTGGGAGGGGTTCACGTGGACCAAAAGAAACAGTAAGGGGGCTGGGGCTCAGTGGTAGAGCACTTGCTAACATGTGTAAGGCACTGGGTTCGATTCTCAGCACCATGTACAAATACATAAAATAAAGGTCCATCAACAATTAAAAAATATCAAAAAAAAAAAAAAAGTAAGGAAGTCCAGGAGGAGTGGTGCAAGGCCTGTCACCCCAGTGGCTCAGGAGGCTGAGGCAGGAGGATCACAAGTTCAAAGCCAGCCTCAGCAACTTAGCAAGGCCCTAAGCCACTCAGCGAGACCCTGTCTCTAAATGAAATATATAAAAGGACTGGGGATGGGGCTCAGTGTCCCTGGGTTCAATCCTAGTACCAAAAAAAAAAAAAGGCGGGGAGGGGGGCGGGGGGAAGAAACAATAAGGAGTCCCAGTCAAGACACAAGAGAGAGCCACAAGGACTGGGCCATGAATTTCAAAGCAGAGCATACTTGTGGGGGATCTTGAAAAGAAGGTTCTTATTCTGAGATAGATGCTGATAAAGGATGATGTTTGTTTGTCTATATATAGATAAGGGATGATGTCTGTGATTTATTCTTAGATTGTTCATCAAAAATAATATGTGGGCCAGGCATACGCACGTCTGTAATACCAGCGGCTCAGGAGGCCGAGGCAGGAGGATTGTGAGTTCAAAGCCAGCCTCAGTAACTCAGCGAGACCTGTCTCTAAATAAAATACAAAATAGGGCTGGGGATGGGGCTCAGTGGCTGAATGCCCCTGGGTTCAATCTCCAGCACCCCCCACACCAAAAAAAAAAAAGATAAATTAAATGCGCTTCATCCTTCTTCATTGAAACCTGGATGGGCAGAGTGTCAAGAAACACCTGCCCCGAGAGACTCCCCCTACAGCCTCCTACAGCCTCCTGCGGCCCCGGGGGCAGAGGCGCTCCTCTGTGCAGATGGCTGGAGCCGCTGGAGCCCAGGTGGGAGGGAGGGAGCGCGACAGGACCAGGCAGAATTGTTCTGGCACCAAGCTGCCACCAGCCTCATGTGCAGCTGGCCCTGGCACCGTCTCCGCCCTTCAGCGTCTGTGCTGATTAGGAAACCTCTTTTTTCTCTTCTCTCACGGAGATAGAAATCTCCTTCCAGACGAGGCCAGTGTCAAGGTTCCTGCCTGGGTCCCTGGTGACAGGTGGGGAGTTCAGGGGGAGCCAGTGAGACCCCACAAAACAGGATGTGCTGACTGACGCCTGGGTATGGGACAGAGAAGCCAATTAGGGAGAAGGCCAGGACTTCCCGACGCCCACTAAGATGGCACGGTCCCCTGAATTTCACATCTGTGCCTGCGCTCTGGGACAGGCAGTGGCTCAGCCAGTTTGGCCACTGTCAACCGTGCAGGTGGTGCTGGGGGAGGAGGGTGGCCACCAGGTCACCTCCCTGAGTCACCCTCCCTGCCCAGGGCTTGGAGGCCCACTTTCTCTCTTGGAAAACTCTTACCCCCGTGTTCCTTCTGGCTGCCTGGCGGTCATCTACTCACTGGGACTCCCATGTCACATCAGCGGGGACAGCCGTCTGGCCCACCCTTGGTCTGTCTGCTGGGACACTTTATCCCTATCGCTGAAGGGAAGTTTATCTCTGTTCACTCGACTCTTATCTGTCTTCCTCACTTGGCTCCGAGCTCCATGAGGATACGGATAAGATGTCTGGCTTAATTATTGTTCTGTGCCCAGAACTGATATTTTTTTGTATCAGGACATAACCACTGAGCCATGTCCCCAGCCCCTTTTTGTATTTTGAGACAGGGTCTCTCTGAGTCGCTTTGGGCCTTGCTAAGTTGCGGAGGCTGGCTTTGAACTTGGGATCCTCCTGCCTCGGCCTCCAGAGCCTCTGGGATTACAAGCCTGCACCACCTCTTCCCGCTCTGCCCAGCATCTTATTACAGTAGATGCTCAATTAATATTGTTTGGTTGGGTGGGTGAGTAGGTGGGTAGGTGGGTGGGTAGATAAGGAAGGAAGGATAAAGGGACAGGTGGATGGATCTGTGCATGCATGGAAGAAAAGGAAGGAAGGAATACTTGACTATCTAAAACAAGATCGCAGAAAGCACTGCTCTTGGAACAACACAGGTTCTAATCTATACAACTTCAGTCAAGTCACTTATGAGTTTAAGCCTAAATTTTTCTCTATGTGAAATGCATAAAAAAAAAAAAAATGCCAGCTTGCCGGGTTTGATGGCATACACCTGTCATCCCAGCAGCTCAGGAGGCTGAGGCAGGAGGATCAGGAGTTTAAAGCCAGCCTCAGCAACTAGTGAGGCCCTAAGCAACTTAGTGAGACCCTGTCTCTAAATAAAATATAAAAATAGGACTGGGGATGGGGCTCAGTGGTAAGTGCTCCTGGGTTCAACCCCTGGTACTAAAAAATAAAGAAAAAAAGGGGAAAAAAAAATCCAGGTTTACAGGATTGCTGAGAGAGAATGAATCAAGTTAACTACAGGGAAAAACTGCGAGCACCGTCAATCCTCCCCCATGTACGTGATCGTATGACTAGAACTCAGCCTTGGACACATCCTTCCCTGCAGACCTCCGCCGTGAAGGGAGGGCCCTGCAGGTCACGCCTGCCCTGGGATCCCTCTGGAACATTCCGGCCAGCCTCTGCGGACGCATTTCCTTCCTTCTTCCTTCCTGACCCTCCGATCTTCTACTTGAACCTCATGAGGCCTGTATAAGGCAAGAGCCGAAACCCTGTGTGGGCCTTCATGAGGAGGAGGACGGGCATGTTCTTTGTGACAGCTCTGGCCTCCTCCAGGCTCTGCCTCCAGACCACCAGATCTTGCTTCCAGTCCTTACTGACTCCCTGGGACATAAAAGGGCCTGTCTTTTATTTATTTTTTGGTATCAGGGATTGAATCCAGGGGTGATTAACCACTGAGCCACATCCCCACCCACCCCCCACCTTTTTTTTTTTTTTTTTTTTTTTAGTTGTAAATGGACACAGTATTTTGTTTATTTGTGTGGTGCTGAGAATCAAACCCAGTGCCTCACACATGCCAGGCAAGTGCTCTACCACTGAGCCCCAGCCTCAGCCCTTTTTATTTTTTTTTTATCTTGAGACAGGTTCTCACAAGGTCACTTACAGCCTCGCTAAGTTGCTGAGGCTGGCTTTGAACCTGTGATCCTCCGGCCTCAGCCTCCCAAGCGACCAGGACTACAGATGTGCACACCACACCCAGCAGGGGGTCTTTGGGCAAACCCACTGTCTTTTTATTTGCTTGCTTTTTCTTCCGGGCATCCTGTGGTCTGATAAAATATTCCCTTTGCCCATAACACCTGAGTGAACCTGAACCCATGGAAGGGTGTCAACCAAAGACCAGGAAACGTAAAATGAGGTGCTTTGGTGCGTGGGAAAAGTTGGTGCTCTCTGGAAAACTCAGGGTAGCTGGGCAGCTGAGCCCAGAGAGCACGGAGATGCTTCCCAGCAACCCCGGAGTCGGACTTTCCCAGGGCAGATCCATTAGGTGATTTAAAGTGGCATAAGTCACTGCTCCCTTGGCGGATAGGTGACGGACACGCGGTTCAGAGCCAAGTCTTGGAGGGTTGAAATGATCCATGCCCCGTCTCTCTCCACTGGCACAGAACATGCAAAGCTGACAGCTATGGAAATCAGGTTTGCAGATGCGTTTTGATCGGAGGGACCTTTTTAAGCTCTGCCATGCCCTAGGTACCTACGTCATTGCCACGTTCAGCTTATCTTCCACACGACATCAGCAAATTCTTGATCCCTGCCACAGGGCACTGGATCAGAAGGAGCCACTTATGGGCCTGAGTCCTGCAGACTCCTTGCTGAGGAGGCCGGCTGGGCCTGTGTGGGTGGCTCTGGCTGCGTCTGCTCACTCCAGGCCCAAGCCTTGTCCCCTGGCTCTTGCTGAAGGGAAGCACACAGAATGAAATTTGCTCTCCAGTTTTCTTAGCACCGAGGGACAAGCAGGCCAGCAGCTGTTTCTCCTTAACAGTGATCATCTCTGGGATTGTGATGTTTGGCAGTGTCTTGTCGGTCTGGCTTGTCTGTGATTCCCGATTTCTTTGTACATTCATTGTATGTTGCTGCTTTTTTTTTTTTTTTTCTTTATAGAACGAGGAAGCAGTAACTTTGAATTATGATAAGTATAATGAGGAGGAAAATGTCTTCCCTTTTTGGCTCTATTATGACCAATAAAAAGAGGTTCTTTCACTTTTAGCCAGCTGGAATCTTGGGAGAATTTTTTGGTTTTGTTTTTGGTTCCGAGGACTGAGCCCAGGGGTAGTCGACCACAGAGCCCCACCCCCAGCCCTGTTTTGTATTTGATTTAGAGACAGGGTCACTGAGTTGCTTAGGGCCTCGCTAAGTTGCTGAGGCTGGCTTTGAACTCACGATCCTCCTGCCTCAACCTTCTGAGCCACTGAGATCATAGGCCTGCATGCTGGCACCCAGCAAAAGGAGAATTTAAATAACTAGGACACATCCATTATTTAGGGGAAAAAGCAAGGGAGGACTTTGTGTTATTTTTGTTTGTTTGGTCCCAGGGATTGAACTGAGGGGTGCTTAACCACTGAGCCCCATCCCCAGCCCTTTTTTATATTTTTATCAGAGACAGGGTCTCACTGAGTTGCTCAGGGCCTCACTGGGTTGCCAAGACTGGCTTTGAACTCATGATCCTCCTGCTTCAGCCTCCCCAGTTGCTGAGGTCACATGCATGCACCTCTGCACCCAGCCAGGGAGGACCTTGGATCATGTTTATCCTTTGTCTTTAACAAACACTTATTTTCCCACACCTGAGCTCTGCTGCCCAAGGCATTGCCAGGTGAAGTCCAGGTCTGTGAAGTCCAGCTCAGTCACCAGGTCTGTACTAGGACTGAGCCACTCTTGAAGAACCTGATCTGGCATGGAACTGGGATGAAAGAGCCCAGAGCCCAGGGAAGGTGGGAGGCAGGGGACAGCCTGCAGGGCTGCACACTGTTCTGTGCCGACGTCACCTGGCCTCTCCCAAGTACCTTCCTAAGTCCCGGCCCCAGGAGGTACCCACCAGATGACGGATGGGTGGACTCACGCAGGAGCTTCGGGTCGGACGGGTGTAGATCCTCTGAACAGCCTGAATAGTGTGCACTGCCCAGAGCTGCCCAGACCATCAGGTCTTTCTGCAGAGCACACTCTGGAAGAAGCATCTCAGAGCACATCTGGAGACTGGGTACCAGAGAGCATGCTCCAAGGGCACTCAGGAGCCCTTGATGACAGTCACCTGGCGTGCTCTGAAAATGCCTTTCTCCGGCGCTGGCTCAGACCCATCTAGTCCACCACAGGGGCCCCTCTACTCTCCAGGCACCACTGTGCTGTGCCTTGCAAACCAGACATACAATTTCCTGTGACTAGAATCACTATTTACCTGCAGAGCTTCATGACTAGGAATTCTCTCTTAAAAGCCAGGTGCAGTGGCACACGCCTGTAATCCCAGCACCTTGGGAAGCTGAGGCAGGAGGATCTGGAGTTCAAAGCCAGCCTCAGCAATTTTATGAGGCCCCAAGCAACTCAGTGAGACCCCGTCTCTAAATAAAATACAAATAGGGCTGGGGGTGGGGCTCGGTGGTCGAGTGCCCCTGGGTTCAATTCCCTGTCCCCACCCCCATCCCCCACCCACCAAAAAAACAAAACTGTCCTTAGTCTCTGTTTTCCTTTTAGCCATCTCTCAGATCACCAAGCACCCAGATCAGATGTTGATTCCAGGGACTGTGGTGGTCTTGTGTCTTTGGAATCCTGAGGACCATGAACCTGGCTGGAGTTGGGCGGAGCTTGCCCATGAGAGAACTTGGGTTTGCATTCTCCCACTCTAACATCAACACAGGCAGCTCTGTTTTATATACTGAGTTTCTGCATGTGAGTTATTTAGGAGAAAAGGGGGAAAGGGTAAAAGAAGAAGTGGGGGGACTTAATGATGTTTACAGTCTCATCCAGACCAGGCGTGGTGGCACGTACCCAAAATCCATGTGGCAGGGGAGGCTGAGACAGGAGGATCACGAGTTCAAAGCCAGCCTCAGCAATTTAGTGAGGCCCTAAGCAGCTCAGTGAGACCCTGCCTCTAAATAAAATATAAAAAGAGCTGGGGATGGGGCTCCGTGGTGAAGTGTCTCTGAGTTCAATCCTTGGTACAAAAAATAAATCTCATTCAAATCTCATTCATTACGGTTTCTGACTTGTGCTGGTCAGAAATGACGTTATCAAGGAAAATCTTTTTGCCTTCACCCTATCAGTGTTCTCACAAAGCAAGACCTGGGGGTTCAGGGTTGAGGGTTGTAAATAACCTGTCAACTTCTCAAGGACCAACCTTCCCACCCCCACCCTGATCTCTTTATCACGAATCCTCCCCCATGGCAGCCTTGATTGGTGTACATTGTTAGTCCTCGGAATGCTGTGGCCCCTGGTGCAGATGAGGGAGCCAGGCTGAGATGGGGCAGTGGCCTCCACCCGCCATATTGAACAACCCCCATGGAGGAGCCAACCGTGGCTTCCGAGCTGTGGAAGGAAAGGGATCAATAGCTGCACCTTTGGAGTCGGGCCTTCGCAGAGGTTGTCTGGGGGGTAGGCGGAATCTCCACCCTGAATCATGGTCTCTCCCTGTCATTCACACACCCAATTATGTGCAGGGAGAATGTCAACCCTGACAGAGTGAAACCGAAGACTCTTCTTTATTTATTTTTTTAAATGAAATCCTGCTTTACTAGCAGGTTCTATTTTCAAAATGTCTATTTAAAAAAAAAAAAAAAAAAGGCCAAATTAGATATTTCCCCTCCACACTCTGGAACAGGCTTCATTGAGGAGAAAAGCCTTGATCAGGATGTTGAAAGACACAGCTGTGGGGTGGGGCTGTGGGATTTTGCCCCAGGGAGAAGCCCACGTTGAGGATCCCCAGAAATCCTCCCGGCTTGGCCTCTGACCTTGACCTTCGCTCTTTCCGAGGGTCTGGGCCCTGGGTTCCCGGTTTGTGGTGGGAGGTTATTAGATCAGCCTTTCCAGAGGCTGTCATGGAATCACTCACAGGTTGCAAATTCTCTGCAAATAAAAACGCCTTGCCGCAGGAAAGCCTGTTAATTATAAATGAGGAGCAGAGGCAGCAGCTAGCGGGGAAGCTGGATGGGGCCCTTGTGGCCTTCCCATTTGCCATTTCTGTTTTCTTTGCTTTTCTTGTCCTTGCTTTGTCTTTTTCTGAGTTCGTTATTGGGGGAGGGCGGGGGGTGGGGGGGCAAAAGAATGCACCGAGGTTGGAATCGGGTGTTTCTTTTAGTCAATTTTTTATTCATGGCTCCAATGGATCCTCCTTTCCCTTCATGTTCTACTCAGTACCTAGGGGGTCTCTGGAACCAAGTTACTCAACCACTCTGAACCTTTGGTTTGTTCTCTAGACAGTAAGGATGATATTTCCTTGTTTGGAGAGCTGATGAGCGAGTCTGGTGTTTTAGTCAGCTTTTTTTTTCTGCTGTGACTAAAAGACCTGACAATAACAATTTTAGGGGAGGAAAAGCTTATTTGGGGACTCACAGTTTCAGAGGTCTCAGTCCACAGACAGCTGGCTCCACTCCTCAGGGCTCGAGGGGAGGCAGGACATCATGGAGGAAGAGTGTGGTGGAGGGAAGCAGCTCACATGGTGATCAGGAAGCAGAGAGAGACTCCACTCTCCAGAGACAAATAGAGACCCCAAAGCCACGCCCCCAATGCCCCCTCCTCCAGCCACACCACCTGCCTCCAGCCACCACCCAGTTAATCCCATCAGGGGTCCATTCACTGGTTGGGTTAAGGCTCTCACAGCCCAGTCATGTCTCCTCTGGACCTTCCTGCACTGTCTCACACGTGAGCTTTAGGGGACACCTCACATCCAAACCATAACATCTGGGGTCATGTGTGTAAGGTATAAATAAGTCAAATGCTGTGCATAGAGCCCAGCATCTGCCCCACCCCAGCCAGATGACCTTACTTGGTCACCTTTCATTTTCCCATAGTACTTACCACCCTTAATGCATTATGTGATGAAATGATTGGTCACATTTGTTGCTTGTTAGTGGTGTCTCCCCATCAATTCAGGTGCCGTGAGGCAGAGGTCTCTGTCTTGGCAGAAATCTCAGGTGCCTAGAGTTGGTAGTTACTTGCCGAGGGACCAGATGGAGACATAGCACTCTCCCAGTTACACAGCAAGCACATTCTGAGTCTGGTTGTCCATGGTTTTGTTCATGTTCCCCCCACCCCTTCTACAACTTATATTCACTGGGTCATGTCCACAGAGGATTAAATGTCACGCTGTCCCCTGGGTTGCCAAATAAATGAGTTTCGTCAATGGGAATTCTGGGATCTGAATTTGGTTTTTACAAAATGCTCCTATGTTTTGTTTTTGAATTATGAGTTTGTAGAAAAAAGTGGTCATCGCCACATAACTTGCTAAATTTGATTGAAGACACTGAAATCCCCCCCCCCATGACAGAAACTAGTATTAAATTTCCTGGGGAGGGAGCGGGTGAGTTCCTGAAGCTTTACAACACCTTTGACCTCTTCAGTAGCTGATTGATTAAAGATTTTTGGGCTAAAATGAGCTCTATTTTTAAAAGCAGCATCCAGAGTTTGGATGGAACTTCTTTGAGTTTGGAGATGCAAACCAGATCTGGGGGGTGCGTTCCATCTGTATTTTTCGGTATGGTGAGACCCACATGATAGGAGAATCTGACAGCTTAACTTGACTGGGTTAAACTGATTCTGTTTCTTTAAGCACATTTCTGTGTCAAAATTCAGGCATAACACATTTATTAGAGAAAAGAAAAAAATCTATTGATCGTCTCAATAGATGCAAAAAAAAAAGTACTTAACAAAATCCAACATCCTTTCCTGATAAAAACACTCAGCCTGATGAAAAGCATCTACAGAAAAACCCTACAACTGACGTAGGATTTGTCAAGGATTGGAAAGTTTCCTTTAAGATCAGGAACAAGACATGGGGGGTGTGCAGTGTCTCCACTTCTGTTCAATATTGTGTAGGTTCCAGCCAAGGTAATAAGATAAGAAAAAAAAAAAAAAGACATCAGATTAGAAAGAAAGGAGTAAAACTCTCTCTCTTCACATTTGACATGGCCTTGTGTATAAAAAATCCTAAAGAACACACACACTGTTAGAACCCACAAAGGAGTTCTGCAGAACTGTAGAGACACCATCTGTATAGAAAATCATATCTGGTTCTAAGCACTGACCATCTGCAAATGAAATCGGGGAAACAATTCCAATTACAAGAACGTCAAACAAGAACAAAATACTTAGGAATAAACTAAACTGAAGAAGGGTAAGGCTTATCTCTGAAAAGCACCAAATATCATGGAAACAAATTAAAGCAGACATAAATAAATGGAAACGCATCCTGTCTTTATGGATTGAGAGATGGCATTGTTAAATTGACAGAAATCCTTAATTCACCTACAGAGTCGCTGCAGTCTCCATGACAGTCCCAGCTAGGGTTTCTATGGAAATTGGCAAACTAATTCTGAAATTCACATTTTATGAGTGCAAATGCAAGGTACCCAGAAGAGCCCGAACATTTTTTCCAGTAAAACAAGTTGCAGAACACAGACTTCATGATTTCAAAACTTACTACAAAACTCCAATAATCAAGACAGGGAGGTACTGATGTGGGGTCAGTGGAATAGAATTGAGAATCCAGAAAGAAACCCTTTGTCAAATTGACTTTTGACGAAGGGGCCAAGCTAGTTTACTGGGGAAAGACTATAGTCTTTGCAACAGATGGCACTGTGACATCAGGGTAGCTATGTGGGAATGAAGTTGAGCTTTATACCACAGCACAAATTAGCTCAAAGGTGCTCATCAGCCTCAGTGTAACAGCTAACAGCATGAGACTCCTCAGTGAAAATATAATCATGGGTTAGAAAGTGGTTTCTTTTTTAATTTATTTTTTAGTTGTAGATGGATTCAATACCCCCATTTTTTTTTTTTCTTTAATTTGGTGCTGGGTATCCAACCCAGTGCCTTCCACATGCAAGGTGAGTGCTCTACCACCGATCTATAAGCCCAGCCCTAGAAAGTGTTTCTTAGATATGAAACCAAAGTATGAGCAATAGAAAAACATTGAACTGGATATTTTAGTCAGCCCTTTCCCTGCTGTGACTAAAAGACCCGATCGGAACAACTGTAGAGGAGGAAGAATTTATTTAATGGCGCACAGTTTCAGAGGTCTCAGTCCACAGACAGCAGGCTCCATCCCTCAGGGCTCGAGGGGAGGCAGGACATCATGGAGGAAGAGTGTGGTGGAGGGAAGCAGCTCACATGGTGATCAGGAAGCAGAGAGACTCCACTCTCCAGAGACAAATAGAGACCCCAAAGCCACGCCCCCAATGCCCCCTCCTCCAGCCACACCCACCTCCTCCAGCCACCACCCAGTTAATCCCATCAGGGATCCATTCACTGGTTGGGTTGAGGCTCTCACAACCCAGTCATTTCCCCTCTGAATCTTCTTGCACCGGCTCACACATGAGCTTTTGGGGACACCTGACATCCCACCATAATACTGGACTTCATCAAAATTCAAATTTTTCATGCTTCAATGAGTATAATCCAGAAAGTAAAAGACCAATCCACAGAATGAGGAAACAGATTTTGTAAATTGTATATCTGGTAAATAATGTATCTGGAAACCATATAAAGACCACTTAAAATACAACAATCAGAACCCAACCCAATGGGGAAAAAATAGATATTTTTCCATAAAAAGATATATAAGAAGCACATAAAAAGGTGCTCACCTTGATTAGCCATTAAGGAAATACAAATCAAAACAACAATTAGACACCTTCATACCCACTAGGATGGCTACAGTCAAAAAGATAGACAGTAACAAGTTTGTCAAGGATGTAGGGGAAATGGAATCCTCCTTCACTGAAGTTGATAAAGGCAGTGGTGCAGATATTTTGTAATACAGTTTGACAGTCCCTCAAAATATTATACATAAGCTGAGGTATGACCCAGCATCCCATCCCTACATTGCATCTCATGGGGAATGAAACCATGTAGCCACACACACACAAAAAAAAAAAAAAAAAAAAAAACAACTTGTATCTAAATTCAGGGCAGCATTATTCACAAAAGACAAAAGAATCCAAATATTCATCAGCTGGTGAACATGAATTGTGGTATGTCCATACAGCAGAATATTATTAAGCCATCAAGAGGAATGAGGGATTGAGTCATGCTACAACTTGGATTTACCTTAGCATCATTTTAGGTGAAAGAAACCAGTTTCCAAGGATGCAATGTTGTGTGGTTTCATTTACACGAAGAATCGAAAAAGCAATAGAGACAGAAAATGGATCAGTGGCTATCAGAGAACATGGTAGTGGGGGGGGGGGCGTTGGTAGTGTTAAAGCTCATGGCTTTTTGGGAGGTGGGTAATGATCGTAGGATTTCATGAAAATAATAGGAGCTAATGAACTGTGCATGTCAGCAAAGCGTTAATCTTAGCAAAACTGTTGTCAAACAGTTCAGTCTTAGATGGGGTCCAGAATCCTGAGCTCTCCCATTGCCTTTATAAAGGAAGATTGCTAAGGGAGCCAGGAGTAAGGATCGGAGGACACATGGAATAGAAATGCTTTTGTGTCGCTGACTTTGGTGTTTTGATTGCTTCTTCGTTTCTGCAGCCATGGATAAGGGAACAGATGGTAACCTTAAAAGAGAAATGTTCAGTTTGGGGGAGAGATTTTTATCTTTGGCTGCTACCTTTTGAAATAATTCAGAATCATGATCTTCTTGTATATATAAAAAACTTCCAACATACAGGAAAATCTGGGATTCCAATTAGAATTTCAAACCAGGGAACTTTAATAGAGGTGAAAATGCTTTTCTCATGAGATCTCAGGGCCAGGCTTGTCTAGTGGGGGAAAAATACATTTGCTCTTCTTCTTGAAGAAATATCATCCATGGATCTTTTTAAAACCATTTCTTCCTATTTTTTGTGTGTGGCTTTAGGAACCTTTTATTAAAAGGGTATATCGCTGGGCTTGGTGTTACACACCTGTAATCCCAGCAGCTCAGGAGGCTGAGGCAGGAGGATCCAGAGTTCAAAGCCAGCCTCAGCAACTCCGTGAGGCCTTAAGCAAATGAGTGAGACTCTGTCTCTAAATAAAATACAAAATAGGGCTGGGGATGTGGCTCAGTGGCCAAGGGCCTCTGGGTTCAATCCCTGGTACCAAAAATATATACATAAATAAATAAATATAAAAACAGTATGTTGTCAGTGTTTGTTGAATTTACTGGTAGTTTCTGGTCAGTGTATTTATTTCGTATATTTAATTGGTATAACAGTGGAGGAAATTGTGGTCATGATCAATATCTAGCGGTTGAGTTAGTAAAGTGAGAATTATATTACTGTTCTTGGGATATTGATTTATTTTTATTTTATTTATTATTATTATTTTAGCAGTGCTGGGGATTGAACCCAAGAGCACCCTACCTCTGAGATACATCCCCAGCCCTTTTTATGTACTTATTTTTATTTTTATTTTTTTTATTTTTTAGTTGTAGATGAACATAATACCTTTATTTTATTTATTTTATGTGGTGCTAAGGATGGAACCCAGTGCCTCACACGTGCTAAGCAAGCGCTCTGCCACTGAGCTACCACTGCAAGTCCCCCTTTTTATTTTTTATTGAAACAAGGTCTTGCTAAGTTGTTGAGGCTGGCCTCCAGCTTGTGATCCTCCTGCTTCAGCCTCCTGAGACACTGCAATTACCAGTGTGCACCACCGCGGCCAGCTTGGGTCATTGATTAAGAAGAGAAGTCTGGGGTCCCAGAGTCAACATCCTCAACATGGGTGCCTCGTGAACCCTGACCTTTCTTGCTGTTTTCCCATGACACGCGTGTGCCACACCCTCAGGTGTGCTCAGAAGCCTGTCTGTGGCCCAGGGCTGGGTGGGATCCAAGGGCTGGTGGCTGGCAGGCCCTTGCCCAGGTGGTTTCTCAGCTCCCTCTGACCTGCCCTGTTCTTACTGCCCACAGGAAGATCTGCCTGCACTGCAAGTGTCCCCAGGAGGAGCACATGGTGGCGGTGATGCCCCTGGAGATGGAGAAGACCATCAGCAAACTCATGTTCGACTTCCAGAGGAACTCCACGTCTGACGACGACTCGGGCTGCGCCCTGGAGGAGTACGCCTGGGTGCCCCCGGGGCTGAAGCCCGAGCAGGTACTGTGCCCGGAGGGAGGGTGGCCCTGGCCACTGTCCTGCCCTCCTCCCTGACCCCGGTTCAGAGCGAGAGTGGACTTCATCCATCAGACCAGCGTTTGGGGCCAGAAGAGTCGGGGTGTCAGAGGGAAACAGGGAGGGAAGTGACATGGAGCCTCAGGGGTCCACTGCAGGTTCCTTCTGTGTCCTTCCCAGATCATCCAGAGACTCTGGGACACGCTGCTCTGAAACAGTCAGGCGTTACTGTCGGTGGGGCAGAGAGAAGGGACACTGGCCATGCACCTTGCTTCCTCCCTTCCTCCCTGGATTGACTCGGGGCTCTCCACCACTGAGCCCCATCCCAGCCCTGTTTGCATTTTATTTAGAGACAGGGTCTCACTGAGTTGCTTAGGGCCTGGCTTTTGCTGAGGCTGGCTTTGAACTGGCGATCCTCCTGCCTCAGCCTCCAGAGCTGCTGGGATTAGGGGCATGCACCACCTCCCTGGGGCCTGGCCATGAATCTTCCTGTTCAGATTCTTTGCACAAGAGGAGGCGGAGGTGTGGTTTGGTTGTTCTTCCTGGTGCTCTATGCTGTGTTTCAATATTCAGTCTGGCCCGACTTGACAAAGAAAGACATTGACATTTCCTGAAATATTTGGGCACTACCCACAGGCGGTAAATATTATTGGCTCGATGAGAAGAACTTGGTTTCTCTCTGCCCTGCTGCATCTTTCTCAGTCATATATAGATTTTGCTTTGCACTTTTTTTTTTTTTCGGTTCTTGGAATTTTCTCATCTAACAGCCCCAGGCAGGTCCATACCCTGAGTGTCTTCTCCATCTTCTTTGTGAGCTTTGCCAGAATCTCAAGTATTTGACCATTACCTTCTCCTGACCCATTAAACCTCATTCTCTGGGGCTCTTTATGTCAGACTCTTTTTAAAGTTTAAACAGCTTTGAAATTATGAATCAGGAACTTTAGGTCTGCCTGGTATGGTGGTGCATGCCTGTAACTCCAGTGATTTGAGTGGGAGAGGCTGAGGCTGGAGGATCACAGATTGGAGGCCAGCCTCAGCAACCCAGAGCAGCCCTCAGCAGCTCAATGAGACCCTGTCTCAAAATAAAAAATAAAAAGGCTGGGGATGGGGCTCAGTGGTTAAGTGCCCCTGGGTTCAATCCCTGGAACCAAAAATAAAAAGGAGTTTTAGATATGGTGATGCTTTCACGGAATCCTTTATAATCATGAAAGACCCTAGAATGTGTTCATCACGTCCACAGAGGGAAACGTCTAGCATCTCTTTCTAATGCTTATTTCTCATTTTCTTCCTTTCTATTGAACGTCACAAACTGGCAGATGAACTTGGGCATACAGGTGGGATTTATCTAGCCAGCAAACTATTATTTAAAAATAATTAGGTGCTGATTAATTTTAGTTAATTAATTACTGGTACTTGGAAAGTAGAAATATCTGATGATGTGTGTGTTTGTAGTTATATCAGATTTTGAGGATCCACGATCTTATTCCTGCAAAAAACTAACTGGTGGGAGTTGAGAGCAGGCTTTAATTTATAGACAAAAGTTGATGTCCCTAAGTCACCTGAGTCCTCACTAAATGTATTTCATGTTATTTTCCTAGGCCCTACAGTCACTTGGGTTTTATGATTCCGTTCCGATTCTTACTACATAGAAGAAAATAATCTTTCTTAGACTAGAAATAGTCACTGAAAACTTCTGCATGAGCATCAAAGGTAGTTTTGTGTTGGGATATTGGCAGGAAATAAGCCCTTTCCAGCAACCTGTGGGTTGTGGCTGTATCTTTCATTTCCTGTTTCAGTAAAGATTTCAGTGGCTCACACCTGTTATCCCAGCAGCTTAGGAGGCTGAGGCAGGAGGATCACAAGTTTGAGGCCAGCCTCAGCAATTTAGCAAGGCCCTAAGCAACTCAGTGAGACCCTGTCTCAAAATAAAAAGAAATCTAAAAGGGCTGGGGGTGTGACTCAGTGGTCAAGCACCCCTGGCTTCAGTCTCTAGTACCAAAAATAAAAATAAAATAAAATAAAAATGAAATATTGAGTTTAAATAATCAGCTTAAGAAGAAAAGCACAAGTATTTGAGTTTGTCAGAAGACTCCAGCAGGGGTTGTCCTTCTGTCCCCAGCACCTGAGCATGGTGTCCCCCTACCAAGGCAGAGCTAGGAGCTTATTCTGTTTCTTGTGACACCTGAAGGGCCTTGCTTCCTGCTAAATCTGGCCTGGGCTTTCCAAAGTTAACCTGTTTGCGATTTTCTGCTGAAGCCGATTGTTCTCTGGCACCATTAAGCCTCCTGAATGGCACCGGGGCCCGGAAGGCTTTCCACCAACCACGGCAGCGGCTGGTGCTAGGATCTGATTCAACCTCCCAATTCCAGAAGGGAGGGGTGGGAGGGCCCGTGGCATTTTTGAAGGTCACTTGACTCATCCACAGTGAACTTCTCCAGGAAGCATTAACCTGAAATTGCTTTGATTTGTTTTGAAAGAAAAATGATTAATGCTGTTAAACAAATGGTTCCGATTCCCGCAAATGGAAGAGCGTCCCCCCCTCCTGTTATTCTCTCTTCCTCTGAAGTTTTTCTCTGTTCTCTAGCTGACACTAACCTACAGAATGCCAAGGGTTAAGAGGTAAACTTGCCAGGCACCGTGACACAAGCCCATAATCCCAGTGGCTCGGGAGGCTGAGGCAGGAGGATCTGGAGTTCAAGGTCAGCCTCAGCCACTTAGCGAGGCCCTCAGCAACTCAGTGAGACCCTGTCTCTAAATAAAATATAAAAAGGGCTGGGGATGGGGCTCAGTGGTGAGTGTCCCTGACCCGGATAAGAAAAAGAAAGAAAGGAAGGAAGGAAGGGAGGGAGGGAGGGGGGAAGGAAAGGAGAGGAGAGGAGAGGAGAGAAGTGCTCTCCAGGGAGGGAACATCTTTCCAAGTTATTTGAAGGGTCTCTATTTGGCCAATAAAAGGTGAATGGCTATTAAAGGTGTTTGATGGGATCGTGCTGCTTGGAAGAAATGAGTTTCAAATTCTAAGTTATGAGGTCTCTGCAAGTCTGTTATTTGCAAAGCTATTTGTGACTTTGAAAAGCTGTTCGATATACTGTAAGATTAGAAAAATTTGAGCCCTAAATATCTTTTCCTAATAAAAATTCTGATGTTTCACAGGGTATTAGTTGTCTGTGATTGGATTAAACCCATTTTTATATCAAGAGAAATCACAGTGACCATTCACCTACTCTGAGCCGGAGGGGGATGCTAAAGGCTAGTTAGGGCTGAGGGACCTGCTTCCATGGAGCTGGGAACCTTTCATCTTCCTCGCTGATCTCGGGGTTGCTAAGGTCCCTTCAGGTGATGCTCTTTGTTATTCTATTTCTTCTGAGAAATGCCTTCAATTTAATGTAATGCAAACGAAAAGCCACCTCCCATTTAAGAGAAGTATTTTGAAGACAAGCGTTTAGTTTCACAAGCTCCACTAGCTGCAAAACCCAGCCTTCTTAAAATAGTGTGGAAAATGATAAATATAACAGATGATGCTAGAAAGGAAAGACATTTATCTTGTGATTTCAAATGACTGGACCGAAAACTAATCAGAGATGCTGTTAATGTCCTTTGCTTCTGTTCATCCCAAATAAGAAAAAAAAATTTTTTTTTCTACCAGGGATTGAACCCAGGGGCACTTACCACTGAGCCACATCCCTAGCCTGCTTTATATTTTATTCAGAGACAGGGTCTCATTGAGTTGCTTAGGGCCTCACTAAATTGCTGAGGCTGGCCTCAAACTTGAGATCCTCCTGCCTCAGCCTCCCCAGCTGCTGGGATTATAGGCGTGCGCCACCACGCCATCTCCAAATAAGGAACATAATGCCACCCAGAGACTAGCAGAACTGAGGTCTATACCCTGTCTCCTACAGATTCTATGGTGAGAAGTTTACAGTATGGAATACTTCAGTAAGAATCTGGAGAACTGTTGACAAGCTATGGCAGAAATCCTTCTATGGTCAGCAGGATTTCTGACCCGCAGTACCGCTGACCTTTCCAGCTGGAAAGTCATTTGGTGCAGGAACTGTCCTGCAGACCCCAAGATGCTTAGTGGCATCCCTGACCCCGCCCACTAGATGTTAGGTGTGACACCAAATATACCTCCAAAGGTGGCCTTGCATTCCTGGGAGAAGGAAGAACCGCTGGGTGAAAGGGATCCTAAAAACCCCAGGTATCTCTGCAAAACTTGGTACAAGTTTATTTAGCACCTACTATTTTCTACCTCCTGCATAACAACTGCACCATGTAACACGTTCAGGACTTCAGCAGAATGAAGAGGTGCAGTTCATGTTACTGGAGCAGGGGCTGGTGCTCTCTGAGGCCAACCCTGCCATCTTCACTACGTCCAAACAAGAATTGGAGTGGCAGGAGGACCTGTCTGTGGATGGGACATCAGTTCATTCTCCAAAACATAAGAAGTTTGTTTGTTGGTTGGTACCAGGGATTGAACCCAGGGGCACTGGACCACTGAGCCACATCCCCAGCCCTTTTTTCTATTTTTTTACAGATAGGATCTCCCTGAGTTGCTTAGGGCATTGCTATTGCTGAGGCTGGCTTTGAACTCATGATCCTCCTGCCTCAGCCTTCAAAGCTGCTGAAATGACAGGTGTGCAACCACCACACCTGGCTTTTTTTTTAGAAATTTTTTATACCTTTATTTTATTTGTTTATTTTTATGTGGTGCTGAGGACCAAACTCAGTGCTTCACACATGCTAGCAAGTACTGAGCCCCAGCCCCAGCCCTTTCTTGTCCTTTTATAAAGGGAAGACTTTCCCCTTAAAAAATAAAAATAAAAAAAATGTTAAAACCTGAAACATGTAAGCCAGGCGCCGTGGCGCACTCCTGTAATCCCAGCAGCTTGGGAGGCTGAGGCAGGAGGATCTCGAGTTCAAAGCCAGCCTCAGCAACTTAGTGAGGCCCTAAGCAACTCGGTGAGACCCTGTCTCTAAATAAAATACAAAACAGGGCTGGGGATGGGGCTCAGTGGTTCAGTGCCCCTGAGTTCAATCCCTGATAATGAAAGAAAAGAAAAAGAGAGAGGGGGAAATAAAGAAAGAAAAACAAATCAACAAAACAACCACGAGGCATCTAGAGAAGATTAAAAATCACTGGTATTTGCACCAAACAAGGGAAAACGTTTGCCAACCTTTCTGTGTCCACATGCAGACAAGCAGGTCAGTTTTGTTTTCCACAGTTACGCGACGTGTTCTCTATCTGCCCCGCTGGTTCTTCGCTCCTCGCGTGTTGGAGCATTTTCCTGCGCCGTCTGTCTCAGTGGATGGTCCTGAGTGACAGCCAGATGGTTTCCCACGGGTGGTTTCTAACTGCAATGCCACCGCCCGGCACCAGGGGGCGCTCGAACACGTCCCTTTGGGAGGGGCCGGTTGTTGTCTGAATGATGGGCGGACTCCAGGAGCCCAGGAGTGGAGACTTGAGATGCCCAATAGTCTCACAAATGTCAGATGATCCCACAGGAGGGAGAGTTGACCATCCCAGGTGCCAGGAGTGCCACCAAGATGAATGTGTCTGTTCTAGTCGTTTGCATGACTGGTAGATCCTCTTTGCACAGGGCTGCAGCAGCTGCCTCTGGGTACCCTGAATGGCTGCCTGCTCCTCTACCCAGAGTCCAGGGGTCATATGGAGCCCTCTCTAAGGCTTTTGACTCATTATGTCAAGCTGCCCTCCAGTAAGGTGGTAACTGGCGGGTCCTCTGGATAGAGTCTTCATTGGGTCCACATAGCCATGGTTTTCTATTCTGCTCTGTGACAATCTAAGAGACCTTTATATTGCTTCTGATGAGCGAACGTCCTTTTTACTGACATTTTGGATTCTCCAAATACCCATGGAGCATCCTCAATGTGAGTATCTCCAATTCTTTGTCTCTGAAGGTTAGTCATTTTTTAGAAAATTCTTTTTAGTTTATATATATATATGAAACATTAGGACACATTTTGACGTAATCACAAAAAAAAATGAAACCTGATTTTTAACTTGGCCTTAACTGTGGTTTGTTGATTGATTGGTAGTAGGGATTGAACCCTGGGGGGCTTAACCACTGAAACCCATCCCCAGCTTTTTTTTTTAATGTTTATTTTTGAGACAGGGTCTTACTGAGTTGCAAAGGGCCTTGCTAAGTCACTGAGGCTGGACTCAAACTTGCGATCCTCCTGCTTCAGCCTCCCAGGTTGCTGGGATTATAGGTGTGTGCCACTGTGCCTGCCTTAACTGCTTTTATACACAAAAAGTGGTAATTAGGTCATTTGTCCAGACCAATCTGCTTTTTGCTTCATTCAAATTGTTACAGGAAGAACAAAGAATAGATACCATGAGTCCTTGCCCAGTTTGGGGCTAAAGCCTTCTCCTGTATGAGGTAAAACAGAACACCCCACACCACCCAGAGATGGGGGTGTGAATTACTTGGTTTTGAGTCCTGCAAGACTAACTAATGTACGTCTCCTGGGAATACATCAGATTCTTTATTGAGCTGCTATTTTAGTGACCATTACTCATCCATCAGTATCATTTAAATCTCTTCAAAGAGCTTCTCTGACCAGCCCCCTGATTCAAGAGCAGGTCCCAGTTGCATGCTTTTGTGACAGACCCTGCAATTTTCCTTATTAGTGCTTATCCACCTCATAATTAGAGACCTATTGGTGTGATTACTTGTTTAATATTTGGCTCAGCCTGTTTTCTTGAAGACCCAGGAGGACAGGAGTCTTGCCTGCTTGGTGCTTGAGGAATTCCTACAGCATTGAGCCAAGTGCCTGCTACATGGGAGGCACCAGCAAGTACTGGCTAAGAGACAGGTGGGTGGCAGGTGTCCCCCGCAGAAACCCAGGTGTTCAGGTTTGCTTCACATTGCAGAGGTGAAACTCTGTTAGACTGTTTTCCCATAAATGTCCATTCTGTATCAATGATTCCTATTCCCTCTGCTTCTGAAAATATCTATTATTTTTGTTTAGGGATCAGGGATTGAACCCAGGGGTGTTTAAGCACTAAGCTCCATCCCCAGCCCTTTTTATAGTTTATTTAGAGACAGGGTCTCGCTGAGTTGCTGAGGGCCTCGCTGAGTGGCTGAGGCTGGCTTTGAACTCACAAACCTCCTGCCTCAGCCTCCCGAGCTGCTGGTGGAAATATTGTTCTAAGCAGGACTCCCCGAGCACGGGCTGTTTTCTTGGGTTGTAAACTGGTGGGAGACAGGGGCACGTTGGCAAGGACTGTGCTTCTGGGCGAATCTGCTTCTGCACCGGTGACTCCAAAGACTCAGAATCGAGAGCCCCGTGGGGCAGGGGCCGGGGCCTGGCAGAAGCACGCTGTGTTTTCAAAGGAGGGTGCCATTTGTGTCACCATCAAAGTGTGCAGAGCTCCTGGGGAGCTACCGCCTGTCAAGGAAGCAGCAAACCCCGAGGGCACACAGCCTGGCATCTGGCGTCAAGCAAATCTGACCACTGACCACCCTGCCAGTTTCTGAGCCCAGGAAAGGGGTTCGGCCTCTAGAAGCCTCGGTTTCCCTGTGATCCTGAAGATGACAGCAGTGACGTAGGAGGCTGTTCAGCTCTCACTGAATAGGAGCCATGTGTCCACCGCCCTTTTAACACTTGTCACATACCATACTTGATCCTCATAGCGGCCTGATCTGGTGATCATTATTCCTGTCTTCCATTATATAGGTGGGTAAACCAAGGCTCTGCCATTAAACAACTTGCCCAGACCACACAGCTCATCAGGAGCAGAGATGTATTTAATCTCTGATAACCAGACCCTAGAACTAGCTCGCAGACCTGTGGGTCTCGGGGGTGCTCTGGCCCCAGGTGAGAAAGTGCTAATAAAGCACGTAGAAGTTGCTTAATAAAACAGTTGATTCTTCCCCTCCCTTGTTGGGAAGGAATATCAGGTGACTAGCTGACTCCTCTTGCCCTGGGATGGTCCAGAGGGGCAGACAGACATGGGACGACCCGGGAAAGAGGAGACTCGGGTGGAGACTCGGGAGGAGGGTTTACAGGAACCTCAGATTCCTGCCCGACCTTCTCCGAGGCTTTCATTAAAATCATTTCAAATTCTGCCGACACAGGAGTCTTTCTGTCTCTGGATCCCTGATCCGGGTTGTCAGGAAGGTGTGACTTCATTCTAATGAAGTGCTCGGCTTCACTGAGCCTGAGTGACTTGGACAGAGGCCCAGGCACAGCCCCTGATCTTGAATTCTCCAGTGCCCCGAGCAGGCTTCGGGGCCATCTGCCGAAGAACGGAACCCTGCCACCCACTTTCCTTGGGGCCTGAGATTTGCTGCAACATCACAGACCCCAGGCCTCGGAAGGAGTCCCCGGGGCGTTTTCTGTAGACTGCTCCGTCATCAAAGAACCTTGCCACCAAGAAGAAGGCTCTCCACGCACGTCTCTCCTGGGGATTAACAGGCCAGCAGGAGACTCCTCGATGCCCCCTCAAACTCAGAGCCTGTTCAGTGCTTGTCTCTAATGGCTGCTCTCTGGGCTTCTTGGCAGCAGGCACTGGGCTTTTCTCCCTAAGAAAGAGCGGAACAAATGAGTTGAAGCACGTGCTAGAAAATTTATGAGAAAGGAATGACCATTGGGCTTTTTAATTTTTTTTTTTTTTAAATTCACTTACTCAGCAGATATTCCTCAGGTACCTACTGTGTGCCAGGTGCTGTCTGGCACTGAGGATAAAACAGTAAACAACATAATCATGGTTTCTACCACTCTGCAGTCCTAAGGGCAGAGATGCAAATCAGTCAAAACACAAATAAGGGATCAAGATAATTCCAAATGTTTTTAAGTACAATGACGTGGATAATGATGATAGCAGCCAGGGGTGGTGGCGCAAGCCTGTAATCCCAGCAACTCGGGAGGCTGAGGCAGGAGGATTGCAAATTGGAGGCCAGCCTCAGCAACTTAGTGAGGCCCTAAGCAACTTAGCAAGATCCTGTCTCTCAATAAAATATTTAAAAAAAAGGGCTGGGGATGTGGCTCAGTGCTTAAGCACCTCAGGGTTCAATCCCAGGTACCAAAATAATAATAATAATAATAATAATAATAATAATAATAATAATAATGAAGAGCCACAACCAAGTCAGGCTCTCAACAAATAATAATAGCCACCCTTAGTGAACTCTGCTTTTCCAGTTGTGTCTCATTTAATCTGTCCTCTGAACCACATAAAACCACTTCTGAGATCACAAATGCGGACCAGGGTGTTGCCTCTCTGGGGAGGTGGCTTTTGAGTGGCTGCTGAACGGCCTGAAGAAGCCTGTTAACACAAAGATCCAGCTTATTACAGAAGCTAAAGTGTTCATTTGAGGGGAAGCTCAGAAGTGAAATGAGATCAATACCAACCTTCCACACAAAGGGTTTGGGGTGGGTGGGTGCCGCAGCCCACACCTATAATCCCAGCGGCTCGGGAGGCGGAGGCAGGATGATTGCAAGTTCAAAGCCAGCCTCAGCACCTTAGTGAGGCCCTAAGCAACTCAGGGAGACCCTGTCTCTAAATAAAATGTAAAATAGGGCTGGGGATGGGGCTCAGTGGTCAAGTGCCCCTGAGTTCAATCCCTGGTACCCACCCACCTCACCCCTCAAAAAAAAAAGAGTGTTGGAAGAGTGTCAGAGCGTGATTTTGAGAAGAGCAATCGGAGCCTTTGAAATGTCCCGCTTTGGCCAGGACGTCCATGGCCCCGAAGGCTGGGAAGTCCCACTGCCATGCTTGGCTCTGGGAGTCCAGTCAACCATGTGCAGCAAGCGGAGATGGGGTGACCAAGATCCCTGTGCAGAGTGGGCCAGGAAGCAACCAGGAGAGCTTTGCTTTGGGCTTTGTCCGTAGCTGGCACTTGGCATGTACTTACCTCAGTCTGCCCCTTGATATCGTCTGCCTGCCTTCTGAATAGGCGAATCCTTTGGAGGGAGGCGTACGTCCACCACTGTGACACTCAGAGCCTAAAATGACGCAAGGCACCTCACGTTGGCTGTGGAACACAGATGTTGTGTGGACAGTCACGTTGAATCCATGGTTTAAATCCTCCATGAAACGAACCGGCACCACACAGCAGAAAAATTACAAATCGATGAAGAAATGTTCAACATCTCCAGCAATGAGAGAAATGAAAATTGAAACTACACTGAGATTCCCTCTCACTCCAGTCAGAAGGGCAATTATCAAAAACACAAGTAACAATGAATGTTGGCGAGGATGTGGGGACAAGGCTCACTCACACATTGCTGGGGGGGGACTGCAAATTGGCAACCACTCTGGAGAGCAGGGTGGAGGTTCCTCAGAAAACTGGGAATGGAACCACCATTGGACCCAGTTAGCCATTCCTCAGCATATTCCCAAGGGACTGAGAATCGGAACACTACAGTGACACGGCCACATTGTTTCGAGCAGCTCAACTCACAATAGCTAAGCTATGGAACCAACTTAGGTCTCCTTCAACAGATGAATGGATAAAGGAAATGTGGTGTATACACAATGGGATATCACTCGGTCTTAAAGAAGAAAGAAATGATGGCATTTGCCAGTAAATAGGTGGAACTGCAGACTGTCATGCCAAATGAAATAAGCCAGTCCCCCAAAGACCAAAGATGAAATGTTCTCTCTGATGTGTGGATGCTAACTCACAATAAGGGGGGAGTAGAGAAGACTAGAAGTTCACTGAATTAGACAAAGGGGTATGAAGGGAAGGGAGGGGGATGGGAACGGGAAAGACAGTGGAATAAATGGGACAGAACTTTCCCATGTTCATATATGAACACACGACCAGGGAAACTCCACATCATGTCCAACCACAAGAATGGGAAGTTACACTCCATGTATGTGTGATAGGTCAAGATACACTCTACTGCCATGTGTAACTAAAAAGATCAAAGAAAAAACTATATTAATAAAAAATAAAAAACTAAACCTCCCATGAATATATCGAGGCTCAGAGATGATCAGAAACTGAGGTGCCAGTGCCAGCCATCTGTCTGACTCCAGAGCCCCCTCGTCCTCCCCCTCTCTGCCTCTTCCATAGCACTCCACCAGGGTCAGCTCCTAGGAGGCCGGGCGGCCTGTGGGAGGAGGACATAGCGTGGGTCACAGCAGGCGCTTTCATGCTGAGGGTCTGGAATCTCTCCTCATCTCAGGTTGACGTGGTGACTCAGGAGTCTGTCTTCTGCCCACACTGGTTTCCCCACCCCTGGAGGAAGTCACTTGGCCCTACCTTCAAGGCTGGCTTTCCCCAGTGGCAATTCCTGTTGGTGCTGGGCTCCTCACCCCCCCAGCTCCGGCCTTTGCTTCTTCCGAGGACTTTTGTGTAGGATCCTGGCTCAGTGTCACACCCCTGGGTGATCAATAGTGATACCGGTACATCCAGAAAATACGGAGTGGCTGCCAACCACCTGCCAGGCGTTTTCCTAGGAACTGGGGGACACAGTGTCTCTGACCATAAGGGTGCAAACAGATTCACACCTGAAGCCGGGCACGGTGGTGCAGGCCTGTCATCCCAGAAGTTCTGGAGGCTGAGGCAGGAGGATTTCGAGTTCCAGGCCAGCCTCAGCAACTTAGTGAGGCCCTAAGCAACTCAGCGAGACCCTGTCTCTAAATAAAATACAAAAAAGGGCTGGGGATGGGGCTCAGTGGTTAAGAGCCTGCGAGTTCAATCCTTGGCCCCCACAAAAAAATCACAACTGAACAAGCAAAGCACATCCAAAACCCTTGATTTCGAGCTCAGGCTTGAGATCCTAGTTCTGCAAAGAGCAGGAGTAGATACTTGAGGCTTCTCCGACAGCAGACAGCTCCAGTGTCTAGCACAAACGCAGTCACAGGCACTGCGTCAAACAAAGAATGGATGTGGCCGTGTAACCATAAACCCTCATTTCCAAAAGCAGGCTGTGGCCTCAGCTGACCGCAGGCTGAGGTTCGCTGCGTTGGAGAAAGCCTGCTTTAGATTGGATCACAAGACAAGCCCCCTTGGAGCCCTGACATCTGAGCTGAGTCCTTACATGGCGCTGCAGTCAGAGGACCCAGAATGAGTCCACCTCTCTCAGTGTGTTTTGAAATGTACCTCCCTGCCCCGCACAGCTCTAGGATCCCCTGGGAAGTTTCCCGAAAATCCAGATTCCCAGGCCTTGTCGTCACCCACGATCTGAAACTCTGGGGGCGCGGCCCAGCAGTCTGTTGAACAAAGGCTTGGGGTGTTTTTGTCCTCGGCTGAGGTTGGAGAACCACTGTGATGGGGAAAGGCCACCCTAAAAAAATATGGGGGCCACGTTTTGGCTCTGTCATTTCTTACCTGTGTAACCTTAGACATCCTGAGCTTCGGTTTTCTTATTTGTCAAGTGGGGAGGCCGATGTCCATGTCTGAGAGTAACTGTGAAGAATAAGTGGGTTAATGTCTGAAGAGACCCAAGGAGCATGTTGACACAGAGTAGGTGCTCAGTTAACGGTAGCTGCTGTCATGACCACCCTCATGACCTGGGGCTTCAAGATGTACAAGCAGCTCACATGCAGGAGGTAACAGTGGAAGAGCCCAGGAGACGCCCACTCCACCCTCAGCTTTCTGCCCCCACAGCTGCCATGATAGACAGCATCCTAGATAGCATCTCTATATAGGCTCTTGGTGAAAGGAAAACTCGAGATCCTTCTAAATCCTTTCCCAGGTCCTACTTTCCGCACTCACTCCTTGGCTGGTGTCCCAGAGGATGCTCCAATCCCCATGAGTGTTCCACCATGAATCTTATTATTTTTTTTTTTTTTTTTTTGTACCGGAGATTGAACCCAGGGTCTCTTAACCTCTGAGCCAAATCCCCAGCCTTTTTAAGATATTTTATTTACAGGCAGGATCTCACGGAGTTGCTTAGGGCCTTGCTAAGTTGCTGAGGCTGGCGATCCTCCTGCCTCAGCCTCCCGAGCTGCTGGGATGATAGGCATGTGTCACCGCACCCGGCTTGCCGTGAATTACATATCTGTGACCCACCAGCACTTGGCTGGGGCCACAGAGCCAGGCATCCAGCGTAACCCTATATTTTCAGATGTTGACATCTGTTCTCTTTCTGTGAGAAGCTATGCCAGGAGGGACAGAGGTTGGCAGATGCTGGGGCAGGGAGTGTAGGGAGAGCAGAATGACAAAGTGGCTCCTCTCTCAAAGCCTGCTGGGTGGTTGGGCTCCTCGAGAGGGAATGCACCATGTAATAGCCCCTTTAGAAACCCCGTAAAAACCATCATCAGGCTCACAGCGATTGCAGAGCGTTGGTTGTCTTAGCTTCATGACTCCATTAGTGCACGCTGAGCTCAGAAGGGAATTTCAGGGCTGCAGCGAGATGCGTGTCTTCCCGACCCAACAGGGTTCCGTTTCCCCTAAGCCTGGTCTCCTGGTGAGCTTTCCCCGTCACTCACCCCAGGGTTTTCAGTGCAATGCAAAAGATGATCAGGAGAGGGAGGAGGAGTCCCCACGGCATCACGCCTCATGGTCCTCGGGGAGCCAGTTACACGAATCATGCTGTGTTGATCTTGGCCCCAGAAGTGCATGATGTCACGGGGTAGGGGTGGGAAACAGTCCGTGTCTGCAGCATGCAGTAAAAGTGCCTGTTCACAAACTCGTTTCCAGCCAGCTGTCAGAGATGGGGCTGGAAACTTGGGTTTCCAGGCTTTAGGGCTTGTGCCACATGACGCCAGCAGCCGCGTGGCCAGGTTCCCCCAGCAGGACCTGCCGAGGCTCGTTGGCAAGCTCAGGAAGGAGGCCTGCAGCTGGGTCCCCGCAACCCTTGAAGTCACCGCCGTCTGGGATCCTACAGACCTCGAGGGGGCCTCTGCGTGGACTCCTGTGGGAGTTCACAGCTACACACTCCTTTCTGCTCACAGAGCAGTCTACACTGCGGGCTGGTGGAGTTGAGTTGATGTGATCTTCTCTGCTGAGGACTCATGAGATGCTTTGAATCGTGCCTTGGGATGGTTGGATGATGCATCCACCATCAAATCCAGAGTTAATTCCTTCCTTCCTCCATCTTTCCACCCATCCATCCGTCTGCCCATCATTCATTGGCGTGTTCAGCCATGTGTTTGTTCTTTAGTTATTAACGACCTGCTGTGTGCAGATCAGGAGATCAGGAGTCTAGTAGGATTTCAGTGAGGCTGTTTTCCAGGTTCAGTGTAACTCCAAGGCTCACCCCCAACCCCCTCCCAGGCTTTACCTTTTGCTTCATGGAGTGTTAGATTTTTTTTTTTTTTTTTTGTCCTGGGGATTGAGCCCAGGGGTGCTTAACCACTGAGCCACATCCCCAGCCCTTTTTTCATAGTTCATTTAGAGACAGGGTCTCAGTGAGTCGCTTAGCACCTGGCTAAGTTGCTGAGGCTGGCTTTGAACTAGAGATCCTCCTGCGTCAGCCTCCTGAGCTGCTGGAGTTACAGGCGTGCACCACCATAACAGGCTGCTTCATTTGTTTTTAACAAATATTCTGTTATTCTATGTAACAGGATATTTGCCACAACCCTGTTAAATACATTTAATTTAACATGAAAATGTCACTCAGAATTTCTGTCTTCCTTCTAAGTATGGTAGTGGTCTTACCTCGGGCACTTCTTAATATGGCCTTTTAGAATTCATGTGAATGATCTTTCCTATTCATCTTAAATAGCCTGCCTGACATCGTGCTTCTGAGCCACCTTTCCTGGCTCTGAATTCTTGTTCAATCCTACATCAAATATCATTCTGGAGCCAGGTGCAGTGGTGCACGCCTGTAGTCCCAGAGACTTTGGGAGGCTGAGGCAGGAGGATCACGAGTTCAAAGCCAGCCTCAGAACTTAGCAAGGCCCTAAGCAACTCAGTGAGACCCTGTCTCTAAAAGGGCTGGGGTTGTGGCTCCGTTTGCCTGGCCTGTGTGAGGCACTGGGTTCAATTCTCAGCGTTGCAAATAAAGAAATAAAATAAAAGTACATTGACAACTAAAAAGAAATATATTTTTAAAAAGGGGGTCGCGGCTGGGGATGTGGCTCAGTGGTTGAGGGCCACTGGGTTGGATCCCCGGTGCCAAAAACAAAGCATAATTTTGGAGAGTTTCTCTTTTTTAAAAAATCGTGCCAATACTCATATTTTGAGGTCCTTTCTCTTTGTGTCTTTCGCATCCGTCCCCACACTCGCCACGGGTGAGAAGTGACCCTGAAACTTCCCGCGTTTTAGGCAAACTTCCTACAGACGTTGGAGCAAAGTGGAGACTTCGGTTTCATCCACTCCCTGCCCGTTTCCAGAAGGGCAGCCGGGGGCCCTCAGTGGGTGACCAAACCCAGGGACGAGGCTAGAGGGACACGGGGAGGGACACGGTTACCCCGGGAATGGGACCAAGGTGCTGCGACAGCCGCGGACCTCCGGGTGCAGGGTTGGGGCCAGGAGAGCCTGAGTGGGCGTCAGGAGGGCGGGGCTGAGACCGTCGGGAGGGCGGGGCTAAGGCCTTCGGGAGGGCGGGGCTGAGACCGTCGGGGGGGCGGGGCTGAGACCGTCGGGAGGGCGGGGCTGAGACCGTCGGGAGGGCGGGGCTGAGACCGTCGGGGGCGGGGCTAAGGCCATCGGGAGGGCGGGGCTGAGACCGTCGGGAGGGCGGGGCCGGTGAGTCGGGAGGGCGGGGCTGAGACCGTCGGGAGGGCGGGGCTGAGGCCTTCGGGAGGGCGGGGCTGAGACCGTCGGGAGGGCGGGGCCGATGAGTCGGGAGGGCGGGGCTGAGACCGTCGGGAGGGCGGGGCCAGGGGGGGTCCTCCTGACAGTGAGCCCCGGGAGGCAGGATGAGTTCCCTGCCCCCCTTGCTTCTGAACCCACCGCGGTCATTCCCTGGCCAGTGTCAGTGGTGATTCTCTGCCGGGTCCTCTTGCAGATCATGGGGATAACTGCTGAGCTCCCAGCCCCCTCCCTCTGTTACAGGCCTAAGGGTTGGGGTCAGCGACTTTCCCACCGTCCTCAATGTAAGTCTTAGTAAGAACAGAAGGCATCCGGTGTGGTGGGCACGCCTGTGATCCCTGAGGCTCGGAGGCTGAGGCAGGAGGATCGTGAGTTCAAAGCCAGCCTCAGCAACTTAGGGAGGCCCAAGGAACTCAGCAGACCCTGTCTCTAAATAAAATGTTCAAAAGGGCTGGGGATGTGGCTCAGGGGTTAAGAGCCCCTGGGTTCAAGCCCTGGTTTAAAAAAAAAGGAAGAAGAAGGAGGAGGAGGAGGAGGAGGAAAATTTCTCATAGTGGGACTTAAATTCATTGTTGATATACTGACTCATTTTTCCCCCACTGACTTTCATCACAAGTTCAGGGAAGTGTTACCAAAGAAGAACATTTAATCCCAACATGTAATAAAAACCATTCTTGAGTTGTGAAATCCGTAGAAATGGAAAGAGAACTGGGCATGATGGCGTATGTCTGCAATGTGAGCAATTCGGAAGGCTGAGGCAGGAGGATTGAAAGTTTAAGGCCAGCCTCAGCAACTTATCTAGGACCTGTGCAACTCAGAGAGACCTTATCTCAAAATAAAAAATGAAAAGGGCTGGGGATGTGGCTCAAATGGTTAAGCACACCTGGGTTCAATCCCCAGTACCAAAAGAAAAAAAAAAATTGAATCAATCTCCTGGAAGACCACCTGGTTTCTTCTAGGGATGAAGACTCCACGTTACTCTAGCCTGTTTCAGGTTTTAGCAGGAATTGCAAGTTTAAAGGACAAAGTGTTTAAAGGGCAAAGCAGTATAATCATGACCTCTGACTCTCTCTCTGATTGCTCCTTGGCACTGTACAGAAGTGCAGGTCAAGAAGGCCTGGTTGCTATGGCGACTCCTGTGGGAGAAGACTCTGAGCAAAGGCCATAATTATCAGTTGAGACCTTGGGTTCAGACACCAACTCTCAGGGACAGAGAATTCTGAGCAAAACAGGATGACCCAGATGTCTTGCCAATTCTACATCCTTCAGGTGGCCTGCCTGGCTGACACTTTCCCACCAATGACCTTTGGATGAAACCTATGTGATAAACTTGCTGAGCTAGCTGTGGGTCCGTCTTCCCCCAGCAGTTGGCTGAACCACCTGGCGCCACGTTTTACTCCCTGTTCGTGTCTGTTTGTCCTTTCTTCATTCCCCCGTCGCCCCTTGTCCGGTTTCTGAATTAACAGCCAGGGCTCAGAACGGAGATGAGAGGACTGTGACAAACTGTGACTCCGCTATTCACTGATTCATGAATACATAGGGCCCAGTGTGAGCCTGACTATCTACTGAGACGGTGAGGTGAAGGGGACATTGATCGGGCTTTGACAGGAGCCCCGGGTTTAAATCCAGGCTCCGCTCTTCAGCCCTGAGCAGGTCAGACAGCTCTGTATGGACCAATCCACCTGCACACCAGTGTTGGTTTGTAACCCCCAAATCCATGACGACAGCATCTTCCTGGTCACAAAGGGGCAAAGACCATTTTGCGTTGCCCAATGTGCGTTTCACCAGCTGAGGTCCCCCAAAGCAGTGTTCTGGCTTCTTGCTTCCGTCTCACACCAAGGGTCTGTTTGGTGCACTTTGTGCTTTTGGTTGCTGAGTCCACTGTTTGGAGTGTCCCCAGCATAACGAAGTGCCATTTCCCAAGGGTGAGAAGGCTGTGGTGTGCCTCATGGACACCATGGGCGTGCGTGCTAGATGACCTTCTGTGGGGCGTGGATCACAGTGCTGCTGCTCACGAGTTCCGCGTCAGTAAATCAGTAATGATGGAGGACAGGTGAGGTTGGGCACCTGAGGAATTTTCAGGAAGCAGGTTTATTTGAGCTGCACTGGTCCAGAGGGGCTAGGGCCTAAAAATGTCTGGACCCCAAGTCTGGGAATTCTCGAAGCTTTCTTCTCAGTGGGGTGGTTACATGTCAGTGGGTGGGTACCTCATAGTCACTCTCTGTCCCAAGCTCAACAGAGGTGTCACATGTTTTTTTTTCTGCAAACCTGGCATTTACAAAACAGAGAAAGCTTCAAACCACACTGAGCTTTCTGCAGAATTCCTGTGAAATCTTGTTGACACTCTTTGTAAAAATCTTTCTGGTCGAGAAGCTTAGTTATGGCAAGGGTCTTTTGGGGGAGGGTGCCTGATCGGCTTCAATAATATATATTAAATAACTTGTTCTTTAGACACATGCGAATGAAACACGGTTATGAACTAGGAGCGGCAGCTCAGTAGTCACTAATTTAGTATTTGCTATGACTTTACAGAACTCAGATTGCACAGATAAGGAAAGCCAAGTGTGCCAACCTTTGCACAAGGTCATGTCCTGCTCACCCAGCCCTCCGTCCTTCCCCCCTGTGACAGGGGTCAGGACTCTTTAAAAATAATGGGCTCCCTCTAATTCCACAAAAAGGGAAGGGTCGCACCTTTTCACACCCATAAAGTAGGCATGGCCACGTGACTTGCCTGAACTAGTGAGGTGCTAGCAGAATTCGCATGTGTCACATCCAGGTAGAAGCAGAGAGCTGTCAGGGTCCGTCCCAGTCTTGCTCTGCTCTGCCCCCAGCATGGTGGAGGCACGTCAATATGGCGCACCCATCACCTGGGCTTCTGCCTGCCCATCTGAGAGTCCAACTATGAGTGAGAAAACTGGGGAGCAGGTAATGGTTTAATAGCCAGCGTATATAAAGAACCCCTCCGACTCTTTTTAGATAGATGTGACAGTAGAGTATCTTTTTACATATTATATACAAATGGAGTCTAACTTTCCAGTCTTGTGGTTGTACACAATGTGGAGTTTCCCTGGTTGTGTGTTTGTATATGGACAGAGGAAAGTTATGTTGGGTTCATCCCACTGTCTTTCCCATTCCCATCACCCTCCATTCCCCCCATTCCCCTTTGTCTAATCCAATGAACTTCTATTCTTTCCTCTCTCCCCTTATTGTGAGTTAATGTCTGCACATCAGAGAGAACATTTAGCCTTTGGTTTGGGGGATTGGCTTACTTCACTTGGCATGATAGTCTCTAGTTCCATCCATTTACTGGCAAATGCCATCATTTCATTCTTGTTTATGGCTGAGTAATATTTCATTGTGTATATATACCACATTTTCTTTATCCATTCATTTGCTGAAGGGCACCTAGGTTGGCTCCATAGTTTAGCTATTGTGAGTTGAGCTGCTATAAACATTGATGTGGCTGAGTCACTGTAGTATGCTGATTTTCAGTCCTTTGGGTACAAACCAGGGAGTGGATAGCTAGGTCAAATGGTGGTTCCATTCCCAGTTTTCTGAGGAATCTCCACACTGCTTTCCAGAGTGGTGGCACCAATTTGCAGTCCCACCAGCAATGTGTGAGTGAGCCTTTTTCCCACATCCTCACCAACACTTATTGTTACTTGTGTTCTTGATAATTGCCATTCTGACTGGAGTGAGATGGAATCTCAGTGTAGTTTTAATTTGCATCTCTCTAATTGCTAGAGATGTTGGACAGTTTTTCATGTATTTGTTGACTGTATTTCTTCTTCTATGAAGTGTCAGAAGAATACGTACAACTCAACAACTAAAAGACAACTCAGTTAAAAAGTGGGTAGAGGACTTAGACAAACACCTCTCAAAGAAGATCTATACGTTGTCAGTAAGCACGTGAGGGGCTGGGGTTGTGGCTCAGCAGCAGAGCGTTCACCTAACACGTCCAGGGCCCTGGGTTCCATCCTCAGCACCACATAAAAAGAAATAAATAAAATAAAGGTATTGTGTCCTACTACAACTAAAAAATAAATATTAGAAAAAAAAAACACATGAAAAGAGGCTCAGGACTGGCTGTCAGGAGTGTGCAAATCGAAACCCCAATGAGCTATCTCAACACACCCAAGCAAAGGACTGTTGATTTTTTTAAAATGGAAAATAACAAGGTTGGCAAAGATACAGAGATCAGAACTTCGGCATGCTACTGGTGGGAATACAAAATGGCACAGCCACTGTGGGACAGTCTGGAAGGTCCTCAAAAACTGTAACAGAATCACCATATGATGCAGCAATTCCACTCCTGGGTACATAGCAAACAAATAAATAAACTGGAAGCAGAGATTTAGCAGTCACCTACACCAGGTTCGCTGAAGCACTATTCACAATGGTCAGAAGGTAAAAGCGACCCAGGTGCCATCAGCAAATGAATGAATCAAGGTGTGAGTTTGTAGATACATACATAGATACACGCACAATGGAATATTGAGTCAGCCCGGAAAGGGAAGTTGTGAGACACAGCACGACACAAGCTCACCTAGAAAACATCATGCTTAGGGGGAAAAGCCAAACCCAACAGATACACGTGTGGTTTCACTTACATGAAACAGCTAAGCCCCGCAGGTTGAGGGACACAGTCAGTAGATTCCAGGTTATAGAGGCGGGGGAGGGGCAGGATGGAGGAGGTCTGAAACAGGTAGGCGTCCAGGTCACGGAGCATTGTGACCACTGGATTCTGGGTTGACTTAAACATAATTAAAATAGGGAATTTTAATAATGTTATTTAACTAATATGTTTATAAATACTATTTATACATATATTTTATATGAATATATGCATATGTAATGTACATATATTTACACGTATATATACCGTGAAATAGACATGAGTCTAAAATATATATGAATATAAAATATATATTGATGTATTATATTAAAGATCTATAAGTTGTCAATAAGCACATGAGGGGGCTGGGGTTGTGGCTCAGCAGCAGAGCACTGATATGAACATTAATATGATATGAACATTAATATAATATGAACATTAATAATGTTACTAAAATATATTTACCAAAATAAAAGCATTTTAATTAAAATAAAATCGCCTGTGATGTGAAGCCAGAAACACCTTGATGGAATGTGTTATTTCAGCATAATGCAGCCCATTCTAACCAGAATTTTCCTGTCTGATTCTAAAATGGCATAAAGTAGGGCATTTAGGGTTTCCTGACAGTCTGTAACCTTGAACCCTTCCTTGATCTTCTCATCTTTCAGAATAGGACAGACAAAAATTTTTGCCACTGTAACCATATTGTTTTTCTTTTTGATTATATTATTATTATTATTATTATTATTAGGTACTGGGGATTGAACTCAGAGGCACTTAACCACTGAGTCACATCCCCAGCCCTTTTTATTTTATTATGAGACAGGGTCTTGCTGAGTTGCTTAGGGCTTTGCTAAGTTGCTGAGGCTGGCCTCTACCTTGCAATGCTCCTGCCTCAGCCTCCTGATCCCTTGAGATTTTATCCATGATTCTTTGAAGTTTAGTGGGGGCAGGGCCAGTTACTGGGGCCAAAGGTACCACCATAGTCAGGAATCCCTAGCTCCTCATTATAAGTGGCTCACTTTCCTGTGGGCTCACAGCCTTCCTTTCCTTTAATGGGTAGACACGGAGCCTCCTTCAATGAGCTCTTTGCAAACAAAGGTCACTGTAACTGCGGTGTCATTTAAAAAGAGTTTCCATGAATGTCCTGGGATCAGCAATAGTTCATCATGCCTTGGAGAAAGAATTCCCTCCTTGGATTGCAGCGTGTGTCATTGTGAATCCTGTTGGACAGTGAAGCTTTGGATGAGTCCCAGGACGTCCGCTGTTGCTTTCGTACTCAGGCAGGGTTGGCATGACGCTGTGACACGGCCCTTCGTGATAACACAGGGGACAGACGAGCTAGTTACGGTGTATGAGAAACCATATACAACACGCAAAAGCCGGGTCGGGTAGTACTAAGGAGGCCACCGAGAAAAGAGGTAGCCCCAAGCTGAGACATCATTCAGAGGGTCACCTCCTCTCTTGGAGACAGGTCCTGATTTCATCCTGAGCAGCAGTAGGGATTAAGTTCGAGGCCAGCCTCAGCAACTTCGCGAGGCCCTAAGCAACTTAGCAAGCGCCTGTCTCTAAAAAAAAAAAGGGGGGGCTGGGGGTGTGGCTCAGTGGTTAAGCGCCCCTGGGTTCAATCCAAACAAACAGAACAACAAAAACTGGCTGTTGAATTAAGCATTGGTGCAAGCAAAACAAAAGAGTCTGCGAGGTATTTGAGAATGAATTCCTCCAGGGGGTTTTTACTTCTGATTTTGATCCCCGTCCTGTGGGAGTCCAAGCATGATGGGGACATGGTGGCGCGTGCAGCATTAGACTGTTGTTTCCTGGTGACCTCCTGAGGAGGCCAGTTAGAATGATAAGGTGGGTCCCTGGGAGGAAAAGCCAAGGAGCCAACATGGAACCACCCGCTCCTGCAGGCTGCTTGGTTAATGACATTCCCACGGGTGACATTCAGACAGCCAATGGGTCCACAGACAGCACAGCCCCTTGCTCTTACCTGTGACACCACTGGTTGTCCTCCAGGTCCCTGTTTGGGAACCAGTGTGCACTTTCCTTAAACCCACCAGGGGCTACCTGTTCAGGCCAACCCTCCCGACCTCTGCATGGCCTGCCGCTCAGGGTACACGAGGACCTACTGACCC
Organism: Callospermophilus lateralis; assembly: GCF_048772815.1. Lineage (NCBI taxonomy): Eukaryota > Metazoa > Chordata > Mammalia > Rodentia > Sciuridae > Callospermophilus > Callospermophilus lateralis. The sequence goes on from NC_135305.1 coordinate 170,022,907, forward strand.
AGGCTGGCTGATGTAGCCAGCATCCTGCAGGTGATGGACAACAGGAAATGAAGGCCCCGTCTTCTAACTAGTTCCTGACTTTAGGTGGCTTTTATAGAACCTCCAGAAGCGCAGCTCTCTTTGAGGTTCACGCTGCAGGACTCTTTGCCTTGTACAGTCAGGTTGGCCTTCCCCTTAAACCTGTGCTAGTCCTGGTGTGCACTGAGGTGTTTATTAAGAACACAGAGTTCCAGGCCGGGCACGGTGGCACACTCTTGTAATCCCAGTGCCTCGGGAGGCTGAGGCAGGAGGATTGAAAGTTTGAGGCCAGCCTCAGTTATTTAGAGGGGCCTCAGCAACTTAGCAAAACCCTGTCTCTAAATAAAATATAACAGGAGCTGGAGGTGTAGCTCAGATAAAGGTCAAGCTCCCCTGGCTGCAATCCCCAGTGCCAAAAGAGAGAAAGAGAGAGAGGGAGAGGGAGAGGGAGAGGGAGAGGGAGAGAGAGAGAGAGAGAGAGAGAGAGAGAGAGAGAGAAGAAAGGAAGGCCAAGGACAGAAGGGAGCCCGGGCTTGATCACACCACGGAGCCACCATCCTCTAGGCCGCCTATTTCTGAACTTCTGTTACCAGTTAAAAAAAGACACAAGTTCTTTTTTTTTTTTTTCCTTTTCTTTTCTTACAGTCTTTATTTATAGGAAGCCGATGCCATTTCTAAGTGATGTGGTGCTAGACTTCAAATGCTGGTGTGCTCCAGAGCCATCTGAGGCCCTTACTGAGCACTGCTGTTGGGGTGGAGATTGCTTCAGGGCTAGAGCATTTGCCTCCAAAAAGCAAAGAACACTGTTGTCATTTTCACAGGGTCTGAAAAGGAGCCTGAAACTCTGTATTCATTTTTTTTTTTTTTTTAATATTGGAAATTGAACCCAGGGGCCCTTAATCAACTGAGCCCCATCCCTAGTCCTTTTTATTTTTCATTTAGAGACAGGGTCTCGCCAAGTTGCTTAGGGCCTCATAAGTTGCTGAATCTGGCTTTGAACTTGCGATTCTCCTGCTTCAGCCTCCCAAGCTGCTGGGATGACAGGTGTGCGCCACCGCGCCCGCCACAACTTCCATTCTTGCAGTTACTTCATGGTACAAGATGATTGCACAGCTCCTGCACCTTCACAGCACAGTGTTGTAAAAGCAACACTCTTAGAGAACAAAGGAGCACGTGCTCATCATTGCTGCCTTAGCCATTTGGATAGACCAAGAGTCTACAGTACCTAAGCTTGGTCTTCCTTCCCATCTATTGGTCCATCTGCCAGTCTCATTTTTTTTTTTTTTTAATAAATGCCAAGAATCCACAAAGAACAGGAGCAGAGGAAGAGAATGCCAAGTTCAAGGTGGCTCTACTATTTTATACTTGGATGCACATAAAATCTCTGGCCCTGGGCTGGGGACATGGCTCAGTTGGTAGAGTGCCCGCCTTCCATGCACACGACCCTGGGTTCAATCCCCAGCACCACAAAAAAAAAAAAAAAATCATCCCTGGTTCTGGAAGAGCTCACAAAATATCATATATAAGAACACTTGAAGCCTGAGAGCCACTCCTGTTCTCACATAGATAGTGAAAAACAGTTGATCAATCAACCCACCAGGTGCGGTGGCACATGCCTGTCATCCCAGCGGCTCTGGAGGCTGAGGCAGGAGGATCGTGAGTTCAAAGCCAGACTCAGCAAAAGTGAGGTGCTAAGCAACTCAGTGAGACCCTGTCTCTAAATAAAATACAAAATAGGGCTGGGGATGGGGCTCAGTGGTTAAGTGCCTCTGGGTTCAATCCCAGGTACCCCGCCACCTCCGCCGCCAAAAAAAAAATCAATCAACCCTGCCAAATCTAAAGTGGCTTCTGTTGGACTCCTGCTGTAACAAAATAGGGATACTTTTTGGGGGGTCCTGGGGATTGAACCCAGTGCTGGGATCCCACTTCATAATGCGAACCTTTGCCTTAGGATCACTTCTCCTTGCCAGAGCTCCTCGAATCTTCCTGCTTAATCATACATCCAGGTGTGGAACGAGGCCTCTAAAAAATTGGGCGAGGACCAATAGATTCTTCCCCTCTTCGGAAATCCCTGGGTTTCTCAAGGGCTTGGGGGTAAATGAACCTGCCTGGAGCCGCATGGAGTGGGTTGTTGAGGGAAAACAGCTGGATAACTCCAAAACTCCCCAAGTGTGGTCCCCCACACCCCTGGCAGACCCTGAGAAGTGGTTAGAAATGCAGATTACAAGGCCCCACCCTGGGCTGAATTAGAAATCTGGGTTTGAACAAACCATGCAGGTGATTCTGGTGCAAGTTCAAGTTGCAGAAACACGGCAGGCAACCAAGTGCTTTGTGCTGGGTACCCTGGCGCCTGCCTGGAATCCCAGCTGCTTGGGAGGCTGAGGCAGGAGGATCGAGAGTTCGAGGCCAGCCTCAGCAACTTAACAAGGCCCTAAGCAACTCAGCAAAACCCTGTCTCAAAATAAAACAACCAAAAGGGCTGGGGATGTGGCTCAGTGGTTAAACATCCCTGGGTTCAACCCTTGGTACCAAAAAAACCCAAAGTGCTTTGCCCACTTTATTTTTGATTAACAAACTTCTTTAGAAAAAAAAATGCTTTTCTCCCAAACACAGAGGTTTCGACTCTCTCGCTTCCTTCCACCTCTTCGCTCAGGCAGAGATGCTGTCAAATGTGCAATTCCTTCTAACAAGCCCAGTCTTCCCCACTGGGCGAGGCCTCCCTTTGTGGAGTTATCTGCATGCTGACTACAGTTCTTAGAACCCGTCTGACAGACTGGGGTTGCTGCCAACCTCCTGTTGGGGAGCAACACTTCAATAAAGGCCTTCAGCTATTTTGTTTTCCTAAGATGGTGTATGGTGTCCAAAAGGCTTTTGTTGGGGGAAGAAGGAGCCTCGTATGACTTCACCCAAGGCAGAATCCCAGGACACCTTGACCCAAGCATGTCGGCGGGGAGCGGGCCTTTGGCACATTCCAGAGGCCTGTGTTGGAAGACACCTAAGCTCTCAGCCTACCAGGTCCTGTCTTGGGAATGATCCTCCTTGAGTGAGCTCTGTGGGTTTGCTTATTTACTCCTAAGAATGCGGCGTGTTGGGGCCAACACGAGCTATCTGCTGGTGTCTCAGGGGCAGTGCCAAATTCAATCTTGGTGGTGCCAAAAAGTAGAGTCAGTGTTTTCTCACTGCCCTGGTTTAGTCGGTGTTTGTTTACGGCCTTTCATTAAGGACAGTGGCCGGGGAGAGTGCGGGCAGCATCCCCGTAGCTAGATTGGGAATCCGGGGGAGCTGTTTCTTTCTCCCTGCCCTCCACCCGCGAGTCCCCTCAGCTGGATGAAAAACTGGGACAGTCCAGGGTCAAAACACTGAAAGAAGCCAGGCATGGTGGGGCACAGCTGTGATCCCAGCAACTTGGGAGGCTGAGGCAGGAGGATCGTGAGTTCAAAGCCAGCCTCAGCAACAGTGAGGCCCTCAGCAACTCAGGGAGACCCTGTCTCTCAATAAAATACAAAATAGGGCTGGGGATGGGGCTCAGTGGTGAAGCACCCCTGGGTTCAATTCCTGGTATCAAAAAAAGGAGGAGATAGAAGTCAACATGAGCAGGATTCCTGTGAACCTGGCTTTGAAGAGGATTGAAGGTCACAAGGGACTCACTCCTTTTCGGCAGAGCCTGCCAGATCACCTGCCCTGTGGCAGGGGACGCTTTGGGAGGCTGCTATTTAACATAGACTTATAAATATCTCCATAATGGGGCACCCTGATCAGTAATGGGCCTTCAAGGCATCCATCGAACTGTTGATTGTCTTGGGAAAACACATTGTCACGCACTCCAGACTCGAGGGATTGTTGGAGGACTGGTAGAAAGAAGAAATGTCACCGGTGGACCGTAGGCTGGAGTTATAAAGGACGTTCTAGGCTCCACAGAGCCACGTCAAGCCTTTGGTGACTTCAGAACGCAGTCCTGGGGGGGGTGGCATCTTGGCACACCAAAGCACACACTGAGTCCTCAGTGTCCCCAAGGATCTGCAGCACACGGCTCCACCTCGGGGGGCCACACCATGTGGGGGTCCCACCTCCGTCTCACCATCTGGAAGTTCTCTGATCCCACCTCTCCAGGTCAACCCAGAGCAAGACGAGGTCATCAGGGCCGTCTCTGGGGAACTGAGAGAAGCTCCTGAGCTGAGGGCGACATGACACTTGGGGAAGGCCTCAGCAGATCTGTGCAGGGAGGAGGAGGGGACGCTGGGATCCCAGAGAGCGGAAAATCCAGCCCCAGGCACCCTCCAGAGGCTGCTTCTGATTCCTCTGGTCGCCCTGCTGGCTGCCGGGTCTCTTGGGAGAGCACCACGCCTTTGTCACCATGTGACTTTCCCCCTGGGACATCAGGCTAGTCTTCTGTCATGACATTCCTTGCAACCTGTGTTTCTTGCTTAGGCTAAGGTAGGTGGCTTCCAGGGCTCCGTCTCACCCTCTGCGCCACCAGGGTGGCTTCGTTATCTGAATATGGAGGGAAAGCCAGAAAATATCTGGATCGTTCCATTCCATATTCTAATTTTTCAAAGAATTTTTATTTGTTCTCTTTAGTTATACAGGGCAGTAGAATGTATTTCAACATATTATACACCCATGGCGTCTAACTTCCCGTTCCTGTGGTTGGACATGACGTGGAGTTTCCCTGGTCGTGTGTTCACATATGAACATGGGAAAGTTCTGTCCCATTCACTCCACTGTCTTTCCCATTCCCATCCCTGTCCCTTCCCTTCATTCCCCTTTGTCTAACCCAGTGGACTTCTCTTATTACCTTCCCTACTGGATTGTGTCTTAGAATCTGCATATCAGAAAGAACATTCGGCCTCTGGTTTTTGGGGACTGGCTTATTTCATTTAGCATGATAGTCTCCATTTCCATCCATTTACCAGCAAATGCCATAATTTCAATCTTCTTTATGGCTGAGTAATATTCCATTCTGTATATGTACCACATTTTCTTTATCCATTCATCTGTTGAAGGGCACCTAGGTTGGTCCCATAACTGAACTATTGTGAATTGAGCTGCTATATAAACGTTGATGTGGCTGTGTCGCTATAGTATGCTGATTTTAAGTCCTTTGGTTATATGCCAAGGAATGCGATGTCTGGGTCATATGGTGGTTCCATTCCATGTTTTTTGAGGAATCTCCACAGTGCTTTCCAGAGTGGTTGCACCAATTTGCAGTCCCCCAGCAAGGCCGAACTCTAACTTTGGTTTTGTGTTCGTGCTGTCTGTTGAACTTGAGGGCCACATGCTTCACCTCCACTCTTATTTAACCGTCATGATCTTTGGGTGCCTATTGTGAGCAGTTGTGTGACTTGCTTGGGAACCTAGAGATGGGAAATGGTAGTCGGTGGCTGGAGGTTCAGGTCTACTGCCTTGTGGTACAAGATGCGGAGAAGATTCCCGCCTGCATCAGCCTCACACAGTAGGCCAGTGGGCTCCTTCCAGGTGGAGGGGCTCCGCGGGGTGTCGATGCTGTGCAGTACCTGGGGGCCCTGGAGCGGAGGCTGGGCAGGCTCCAGTGGCCATACGTCCGGCGATACATTTTGTGCAAGACACACACTTGGGCGTGTCTCCTTAAACCTGGCCCTTGTCCAGTGAGCCACGTGCTAAGGACTCTCCTGAAGAAGTCCCTAATTGTGTGCCAGTCTCCCACGAGCAAGTAGCCAGCCACTGCCACCACACTCATTTAGGATGGGGCTGTTCCTTCTCAGGGCTGCTGGCTCCTTCAAAACCCAGAACCCGACAGGCACCTGCCAGGTGCCTCTCTATTGCCGGGTGCATGACCGCGGGAGCTGCCCAACCCTCCTCTCCATGGCCCCCAGTTCCCGCACAGCATCGCCGTCCCGGGGAGTCCTTCTGGGTCTGCACCTTGAAGGAGCCCGTGGGGCTGCTGCCCAGGCTGATGCAGGCGGGGATCATCCTGCAGAGGTCCGCTGCCTTCCAGAAGCCAGCTGGGCTGGGTCAGAGCTCTGCCTATGGTTGCTTTGGGGGTTGGATTTGGACGTGGATGGGCCCCTGATGGAGGATGGTTCTGACCACTGGTTAAGGAACTCAAGACAGCTTTCCACGTGTTTCTGAACTTACCAGCGCAAGCCTCTCCCCTGCTAACACTCATGGCTTGGCTTCTAGAGATCAAAGTGGAGGAGACTTTGCTGCTCTTCACCCCAGCAAGCCCAACCCAGGTGTTCAGGTCCAAGTCTCCCCAGACACAAGGGCTTAGACCAGTGTGTGGAGGGGACCCGAGGAGGGAGTTGGAGCCTTGGGCTCTGTCCTCTCCATTTTCTTGAATAAGCTTGTTCAGTGAGGGCTGCTCATGCTGCTCAGAGACCCTGGGAAGCATTTTCCATGATGTGATGTGAACCTGTAGGATTTTTTTCTGCTCCTGCTCTATGACAGCATATCTTGTCTTTGGTCAGTGTTTCCTCTCCCTTGTTATACACATGGCTGGATGGTAGAATGTCTTTTTTTTCTCTCCCTACCAAGGATTGAACCAGGGCGCTTAACCACCAAGCCATATACCAGCCCTTTTTATATTTTATTTAAAGACAGGGTTTTGTAAGTTGCTTAGAGTATCACTAAGGTGCTGAGGCTAGCTTTGAACTGGCCATCCTCCTGCCTCAGCCTCCTGAGTCACTGGAATTACAGATTATACCAACATTCCAACTTCTATTTTTTGTTTGTTTGTTTTTGTTTTTTTGTTCCGGGGATTGGATTCAGGAGCACTTGAACACTGAGCCACATCCCCAACCCATTTATATATTTTATTTAGAGACAGGGTCTCATGAGTTGCTTAGGGCCTTGCTTTTGCTGAGGCTGGCTTTGAACTCCCAATCCTCCTGCCTCAGCCTCCCAAGCCATTGAGATTATAGGCAGGCACCACCACTCCTGATTCCCAACTTCTGTTTTCTTTTCTCGGCAAAATGAGGTTCTTGGTGCTTTCCCCATACATCAGATTGAAGGAGCTTCAGAAAGTGCAGGAATAGACCCTACGGGTCATAAACAGGAGCGTTGTAAGATATGCAAAAAATCTTCACACTCCTGGCGATGCAAAGTTACACGCTGTGCGCCCCAAGTTTGGTGAGCCTCTTTCTGATGGCTGGCAGCTACAGCCCGCCTCACAAGTGGCTCCAGACCTGGAAGGCTTTTCACATAGGTGGAGGCTGAGGTACCCAGGAGTTCACCCCGTGCCAGAGACAGGCTTGGACTGCAGCAGCCAGGCAGGCGCAGACATATCCCTTGGCTAGGGAGGCACCCCACACGCCGGAGACGCTCAGAAAATGGTAAAGCCAGTGGGACACGGGGGACTCCCGCGAGAAAGCCCTGCCCTGCGCCTGCCCAGCGTGATCGCTGATCTCTCCTTTGCTTTCCAAGCTCCTGGGCTTTATTCTTCCCTTGCAGCGAGGGGAAGCCCCAAGTGAGGGGCGATTTGCTTGGCTCTCTCTTTAAGGATGTGTTTTTCTGCTTGCAGTAAGAAACGCAGGCCGTGGGCTGTGTCACGCTGGGTGGCACCCTACGGGGGGGGGGGCGGGGAATCCTGGTCCCCTTACGGGGCAGTGGGCACCGGACGTGAGTGAGGACACGTGTTCTTTCTTCTCCTTCAGGTGCACCAGTATTACAGCTGCCTGCCCGAAGAGAAAGTCCCCTATGTCAACAGCCCCGGAGAGAAACTGCGAATCAAGCAGCTGCTGCACCAGCTCCCGCCACATGACAATGAGGTAAGAGGGTCCAGGCTCCGGAGGACCTCTGTGAATTGTCCCCTTTCTTACCGTCACCAGCCCGTGATCGGCCGGTGGCTGAAGAAAACTCTGGCAATTTGCTTGAGGTTTTCGCTTCTTTAATGAGAGGCAAAAGACAGTGACCAGTACTTTCCAGAAAGTGTCACCTCCCCCCCCCCCAAAAGAAAAACAGAGTGTCATCCTGGGCTGGGTAGCCTCTGTGGCTGGGGAAGGGAACCAGGGAGCACTAAAGTCGGGAAGCCCAGGTCCTGGTCCTCTGACTTGAAGAATGTGTCCCGCTGAGTGCGCGCGGGTCGCAGAGATGACCGAGTCCCTGGGTGCTCTGAAGCCCCGGTGAGTCTGGGCGAGTCTCTGGGACTTGTCCAGCCCCATTTCCTGCTGAATGGGTCTGCACGTCCTCCACGTTCCACGGGTCTCGACCTCAGGGGCTTTTGTCACAATGAAGTCCAGCTTCCCAGGGTCGTCCTCTGTCCTTTTGAAAGTGGGGCTCACCAACTGCACTCCCCCCCCCCCCCCCCAATGCAGGAACGCCGTGCGCTAAGCCAGCATCCTTCTCATCCTTGAGATCACATTGATCATAGAGGGACTTTGTGGTTTTGTGGCAAAAAAAAAATCTTGCTGGAAGGGATTAGGTTTGCCAGCTAGAAATTAATTTTTAGGTATCTGCTTTTGAAAAATAGGACTCCTGTGAAATCCTGCGATTTAACTTGGCCTTTAAAACAAAGCATGGTTTTAGATAGGAAGGAAAAAACAACCCCTTTACAAAAATGGACAGCCGATTTCTTCCGACTCCCCCCACCCCAACAGGAAGTGAATGAGTGCTTTTTAGTTTTGTCTTCCCACAGTGGAATAAAAGGGGACCATTTGAGAACCTCAAGAACAAAGGTACAGAGGCGCACACCTGGAATCCCAGTGGCTCGGGAGGCTGAGGCAGGAGGATCGAGAGTTCAAAGCCAGCCTCAGCAAAAACAAGACCCTAAGCAGCTCAGTGAGGCCCTGTCTCTAAATCAAATACAAAATAGGACTGGGGATGGGGCTCAGTAGTCGAGTGCCCCGGGGTTCAACCCCAGTTACCTCCCTCCCCCGCAAAAAAGTTAAAAAATGTCAGGGTCTAGGCTGGGGTGTATCTCTGTGGTAGAGCCTGACTGGCTGCTCAAGACCCTGGGCTCCAATCCCCAGGACCACAAAAATAAATAAATAAATCAATGGATTTGAGTCAGCAGAACCAAAGCTTAAAACCTGATGTAACCTTTCTAGAAAGAGAGCTGCAATTCTCTTTCTGCCTGCTTCCTTCACACTTCATGAAACAAATACAAATCATGCTTTCTCCTTTAAATCTGAGAGCAAATGTTGTAACCTGTTGTCCAATTAACTAATTTTGAAGTGAAAATGCGGGTTTTCACAGGCAGGAGGGGCGTGCCTGCCTTTAAAATGTGCTCATAAAATGTCAGTAGTGGAACCGTCTGTTCCAGCAGCTCAGGTCACTGCAGTTCTCTTTCTGAAACATTCCATGAGGACGCTTTTTTGTTTGGGGGATTTTTTTTTTTCTTTTCCTTTTTTGGTTCCAGGGATTGAACCCAGGGGCACTTAACCACTGAGCCCCATCCCCAACCCTTTTTTATATTTTATTTTAATATTATTTTCTACTTGTAGATAGACTCAATATCTTCATTTATTTGTTTTTATGTGGTGCTGAGGGTTGAACCCAGTCAGTGCCTCACATGTGCCAGGAGGCACTGGACCACGGAGCCCCCTCCCCAGCCCTGTTTTGTATTTTACTTAGAGACAGGGTCTCACCGAGTTGCTTAGCACCTCACTAAATTGCTGAGACTGGCCTCCAACTCATGATCCTCCTGCCTCAGCTCCAGAGCTGCTGGGATTACAGGCGTGTGCCACCGCACCCAGCTAAATGACTCACTTTTAAAACCAGCATTAATAGATAATAGTTCAGAAATAGGTTGCAATGACCAGATCTGCAGAAATAAGGGAGAAAATGGCAAATGCTGAATTTGAGTGTCCCTCCCTTAATTCTGTGTTCAACAAGAAGAACAATCTCTGTGGCACATTGTCACACTTAGCCGACGCCCAGCAGGCGGCCCTTTTCCTCCTGCTCCCAGAAAAACCAGCCTTCCCATCCTGCAACCCTGAGCACACCTGTGCTGCAGCTTCGCAGGCTCGAGCCTCCGAGTTCCCACTCTCCCAAGTGAGATGGGGACAGAAGCCATGTGAACATTGACAGTGGCCCTGGCTCAATGGCCTGGGACCATTCTTGGTGCCAAGGACCATTTACCTAGGTAGCTGCAGGTGAAAGTATCAGGTCCCTACAGTTGGGAGGAAAGACACATCCCAGAGCTTTGCCAGCTCCACCTGTCCATGTGACTTGGGCCTGAGGGTGGTCCGCAGAGTGAGGGAAGATAGGGAGAAAGAAGCACTTGCAGAATCCATGGGCTGCCTGGGGCTTGGGCTCCCGAGTTCAGAGCCCTCTGTTAGCCCCTCGGGTTGTCGGTGATCTTAGGAGCATCTCATCTTAAATCACTCCAAGCCCGAGACTGCTGATGACCAGGCAGGGACTGGAAAACCAAGCAGCAGCAGGAAATTCTGGGGCCTGGGCTTCAGGACTCTCACGGGGCGTCTGCATTCTGTGTGTGTGCTCAGGTTCGATACTGCAACTCCCTGGATGAGGAAGAGAAGAGGGAGCTTAAGTTGTTCAGCAACCAGAGGAAACGTGAAAACCTGGGCAGAGGGAATGTCAGGCCCTTCCCTGTCACCATGACAGGAGCCATTTGTGAGCAGGTGAGTGTGGACTCCTGGGTCGGAAGAGGAATTGTTCGTTCATTCATTCAACTGTTCATTCATTCATTTGTCCCTCCTTCGTGAATTTGTCCATTCATTCATTTGTTCATTCATCTGTTTATTCATTCATTCATCCATCCATCCATTCACCTACTCATTCATTCATTTTTTCATCTGCCCATTCATTCATTTGACAGTTGTTTTATTGAGTACCTACTATGCGCCTGCCACTTTTCTAGACTTGAGAATGCAGTAGTATATAAGACATGAAAATGTAATGTTGCCTTTGTAAGGAAGCGCACTCTGGAGAAAGAAGACAATACATTCAACAAAGAACAACAAAAAATATGTCAGAAAAGGGGGCTGGGAAGGAGTGGGAGGCTAGAGAAGCTGTAGGTTTAGATGGGAGAGAAGACTCCACTTAGAAGGGGGCATCTTGGCAAAGACTTGCAGGAGGGAGGGAGTCATGCAGGGGTTGGGGCACCAGGAACAGCCAGCTCAGAGCCCCTGTGGCTGGGGCAGAGGGGGTGAAGCAAATAAAGTGAGAGTTCGTAGAGGGTCATGTGAGCCCCTGGAAGGACCTGGCAGAGGACTGACATGAGGGATTCATATTTGAAATGTGTGCATTTACTAATGGAGATGGCCTGGACCATGATCCAGCCCCTCTCCCAGGATTTTCCCAGGACCAGTGCCCTTTAAAGGGTGGGATCTGAATTAAAAAAAGAAAAAAAGGGGTAGGACTTGGCCACTGAGTCTGGTGATGCACATCTGTAATCCCAGCGTCTTCAGAGGCAGAGGCAGGAGGATCACAGTTCGAGGCCAGCCTCCGTGACTTAGGGAGACTCTGTCTCAAAATTAAAAGGGCTCGGGAGGTAGCTCAGTGGTAGAGCACCCCAGTACTGGGAGGGGTAAGTGGTACATTTCGATCAAGACTATGTAAAAGGATGTCAGAAGAGAGTAGAAGGAAACTTGAATGATACCTGGAAAAGGTAGTTAAAGCGCTAGGCTCTGGTAGGCCCGCCCATTCCCTGTTCCATCCAATGGCGCAGGCCCCAGCCCTCGACCACGCCCCGGCCACGCCCCTCAGCCACGCCCCTCGCCTGCCCCCCTTTCTCCCCAGCCTGCTCCTGCTGGTGTTGAGCAGGTGACCCTCAGTGCAGCTTGGAATTTCTAGAAGATATGCACGGCCCCCTGCCTGGTGTTATGCTGAGGTATTTTTCTTCCTGTCCCCCCTTCCTAATGACAATAAAGAGACCTCCTTCTCCAGTCTCTTTAATGTCATCTCATGGAGGCCCTAGGCAAGGGCTGGAGAAGGACCCGCAAGACCTGCCCCGCCAGGAACGTAAAGGAAGGAACACAGTGGGGCTGGTCACCAGCTGGTGGTGGTGGCCTTTTGTCATTTGTGCACAGCACTAGGACATGGGGCTGGTGTCTGGGTGCTGATGTGTCTCTTTGGCTCACAGTGCGGAGGCCAGATTAATGGCGGGGACATCGCGGTGTTCGCCTCGCGCGCCGGCCACGGGGTTTGCTGGCACCCGCCATGCTTCATCTGCACCGTCTGCAACGAGCTGCTGGTGGATCTGATCTACTTCTACCAAGACGGGAAGATCTACTGCGGCCGGCACCACGCCGAGTGCCTGAAGCCGCGCTGCGCAGCCTGTGATGAGGTCAGAGCCCGAACCTGTCACCTGTCACCCCCTGGGCTGTGTCACGGCCACAGCCTCCTCCTTCCTAGCTTCCTGTACAGAAGAGAGCTATAGGCGATGCCTTAACCCTTATCAAGAGAGAACCTTCGCTGAGTGTGGACAGCCCACCTGTAATCCCAGTGATTCAGGAAGTAGAGGCAGGAGCGTGGCAAGTTCCAGGCCAGCCTGGGCAGCTTGGCGACACCCTGTCTCAAAATTTAAGAAAGAAAGAAAGAAAAAGGTCTGGGGATATAACTCAGTGGTGCAGACCCAGGGTTCAATCTCCAGGAGCCACACCCCCAATCCCTGCAAAAATGAGGTCGCTACAATGTCTGGGTTATGGCCCACTTTACTGAATGTGGCCAGAGAAATTCCCAAGGGGATATGGTTGGCACTAGATCAGTCCAGAACTCTAAAAGCTTTAGATTTCAGCCCAAATCCTAGGGTATGATATGAGGTGCCACTTGCCCAAGATTTGACGGAACAGGTTGGTTAGAGAAAAGAAGAGACTGGGTAGTGCTATTTGATTTACCAACTTGTTTAAACAAGTTCTCAGTGAAAATTCAGGGGGCAGATGGCTATTCTGCCAGGGCACCTAACTCTAGGTGGTGTCCAAATGTGTTGCACAGGTAAGAAGTCAGAACAGAACGTAAGGCCCCTACCTGGCATCCAGGCCTCCCTTGAGCCAGAAGTAAGCTCATGTTTGATGTGTGGGCTGCAAGAGAGAAGAGCTGATTCAGCATCAAAGAGTAGGGGCAGAGAGAGGAACGGTCCAAACCTGACCACTTTTATGAGAATCCTGTGGGATAAGACCTTAGACCCAGGCTTCCTCCTGCACAGAGGTGTTTTGGGATCCTCCCGACCTTATAAACAAGCAATCTGGGAGAGAACACTTCCTTTTCCAGCTGGAACCCACGATCACCTGGGTGTTTCTCTTATAAAAGGGCCTAAAAGGGATTTGCAATTTCAGGAGGGCACCTGTAATCCCAGCAATTCAGGGGGCTGAGGCAGGAGGACCACAAGTTGAAGGCCAGCCCCAGCAACTTAGTGCGGGCCTAAGCAACTTAGCGAGACCCTGTCTCAAAATTAAAAAAATAAAATAAATAGGGCTGGAGATGTGGCTCGGTGATTTAGCACCGCTGGGTTCAATCACCATGGTACCAAAAAATAATTATAATAATTTGGGTTCTAATGCCAGTAGCAATGCACCAGAGAGAGTCTGTGAGCATACAGTTGGGGAACTGAACTCAGATCCAGCTCTGCAATTCTATGTCACCTCTTTACCTTCCTGCCTCAGTTTCTACATCTGGAAATCCATGCCCTTAAGGCAACTTTGGGTTTGCTAATGCCAAAGAGATACAATGATGGAAGGAATTGTACCTTGAAAGTTGTGTTTATTGAGATATAATTTGCATAGCTCAAGTTCCCCTTTGAAAGTAGACAACTCAGTGGTTTTTAGTGTATTCAGAGAGTTGTGCGATCATCACTCCTGTTTTATGCCAGATCATTTTCATCAACCAAAAAGACTGTCTCTATTCATTAGCAATCATTCTTCTCTTCCCAGGCCCTGACAGCCGCTGCTAAAGTTCTCGGTTTCTCTGGATTTACATATTCTAGACATTTCTTATTAATGAAATAAAAGCATATGGATTCTTTCACTTAGCGGGATGTTTTCAAAGTTAATCCATGTCAGAGTGTATACGAGTATTCCATTCCTTTTCATGGCTGAGTTATATGTATTTTGCTTAACCATTAAGCAATTGATGAACATTGAAATTGTTTCTGTTTTTAGCTATTATGAACGAAGTTGCGTGTGAATAGATTCTAGGTATATTTGACCCTCTATCTAGGAGTGGCATTGGCATATGGTAATTCTAAGTTTGAATTTTTGAGAAAATGCAAAGCTATTTTCGAAAACAGTTACACCATTTTTGCATTCCTGCTCTTAATGAATGAGGATTCTGTTTCTTCATATTCTCATTAATGTCTGCTTTTGTCTCATCCATCTCTTTTGGTATAGTCCTCCAGTATCTGTGAAGTGATATCCCATGGAGGTTTTGGTTCATGTTTTCACAACTACTAGTAATGTTGAACTACTAGTAATGTTTATCATCTATTTGTATATTGTCTCTTTTGGAGAAGCATCAGGGTAAATCCTTTGCCATTTTTCCCAATGGGTTATTTTTCTTTACTGAGTTGTGTTATTTATATAATATGGGTAGTTCTTTATTTGATATATAATTTTGAAATATGTTCTCCAATTTTATGGTGTTATTTTCATTTTCTTTTTTCCTACATTTTTTATTGGTACATTATGTTGTGCATACTGATGGGATTTATGATTATATATTTGTACATGCAAACAATATAAGAATATATTTTGGTCAGCATTACTCCCCAGCATATCCCCCCTCCTTCCCTGCCAGGCACCATATTTAATTGGCCATATTTAATTGTGCTTTAGGCAAACCCAAATGTAGGAACTGATACAGATCCAAAACACACGCACATATACTGGTTTTGTTTAATGATTTATGGGTGAGACCTGCTTCCTTGCCCTTCTAGTTTGGGGCCCCTGTAACTTCACTGCTTAGAAGTGTGCTTGGGAGGCCGAGATGGGAGGATCATAAGTTCAAAGACAGCCTCAGCAACTCAGCGAGACCCTGTTTCTAAATAAAATACATAAGAGGGATCAGGGATGTGGCTCAGTGGTTAAGCACCTCTGGGTTCAATCCCTTGCACAAAAAACCAAGTGTGCTCTTATGGCCGGGTCTCAAACGCTGACCATTTGGCTTCCCTATCTCCAGATCATCTTTGCAGACGAATGCACGGAAGCGGAGGGGCGGCACTGGCACATGAAACACTTTTGCTGCTTTGAGTGCGAGACGGTGCTAGGCGGCCAGCGCTACATCATGAAGGAGGGGAGGCCCTACTGTTGCCACTGCTTCGAGTCCTTGTATGCGGAATACTGTGACACCTGTGCCCAACATATAGGTAAGGCGGTGCTTGGCACTCGCTTCTGAGTGGGACCTCCTCTGTGTCTGTCATACTCAGAATCCCTTAGGTTGCTGATAATAGAAGCCCAGTGTGCACTAGCTTAAGTGGAAAAGGAAATTTCTTGGTTCATGTTACTAGAAAAGCCAAGGAGTAGTCAGGCATGGTGGTGCACGCCTGGAATCCCAGTGGCTGGGGAGGCTGAGGCAGGAGGATCAAGAGTTCAGAGCCAGCCTCAGCAACTTAGTGAGGCCCAAAGCAACTCAGTGACAACCTGTCTCTAAATTAATACAAAAAAAGAGCTGGGGATATGGCTCAGTGGGTTCAATCCCTAGCATTGAAAAAAAAAAAAAAAAAAAAGGAATAGTGTAGCTTCAGGTAGGGATAGATCAAGGGTTCAAACAATGTCTTTTTTTTCCCTCTGTGTCTCAAGTGCTTGATTTCTGTTGGGATCACTTGAGAATAAGCCATTTTCACATCGTAGGGACTATGTATCTTTGAGTTTTAAGTCAGTTCCTCCAGATACTCTTTTCTATGCCAAGTGCAGGGGTATGCACCTGTAATTCCAGTGAGACAGGAATCTGAGGCAGGAGGATCTTAAGTTTGAGGCCAGCCTGGACATCTTAGACCTGTGTAGGTGTAGCTCAGTGGTGGAGCCCTTGTGGATTCAGCCCCCAGTACTGAAATTTAAAAAAAAAAAAAAAAAAAAAATCATAAGATCCGACATCTATAAAAAGGAAAGAAGGTTCTGGAGATGTAGCTCAGTCGTAGAACACTTATCCAAGCGCTGGATTCAAAAATAATAATAATAAGCATCGTTCGGTCCTGACTTGGCCATGGGTCCACCTCTGAGGTGGGTCCATGTGCTTTAAGCCTCAATTCCAGGGGAAAGGGAGAAGCTTCAGGAGGAAAGATAAACAGATGTCTTTCTTATCCTCCTCGGAAAGACTCGGGAATCAGCAGAGGGAGGAACCAAAGTGGATGGAGAATTCAAAGCCAGTCTCAGCAACTTAGTGAGGTAGGGAAGGAGAGTCGAGGAAGCCAGTGGCTCTTGGCAAGTATGTCTTCTTTCAAAAGTCGGCAATGAGAACTCCAACGGCTCATCAACTGTAAACCCCCAACCTGCAGTCAGGTCCACCGACATGGTGGAAAGCATTTTCCCTTTGCAAAATGACCGATTTGTTCAGCCCTGTTCCAGCCCTGTTCAGGCTGCACGTGGCTGCTTCTTTCAGTTTGCCTTTTCTGGAAACTTGGGAAGGAGCTACCCTTTGAAGGAGCAAAAAACAAATTGGCCATGGATGACTGTGTGTGAGGCCACAGCCTGATCTTCCTGAGGCTTACGCAGCAGCCCTGGTTCAGGAGCTGTGGGGAACTTACCTACAGCGAGAAGGGAGATGATGCATTTGGGAGCCCATTTTGACCCACTTAATGGGCTTTATTAGGACTAAAAAAGAAGTGATTTGTGTCCTGGTTCATCAGAAGTGATGCAGTCATATGAAAATTTAGCTAGAGTTTGGAGAGATTCCTGTGCAGACAGAAGCATCCACTTTGTGCACAGGGTGGCTGCTGCATGCTCAGTGGGCATGCGTGGGTGGCCAGCCCTTCCCCACAGACCCTGTCCTGGTCCCCTGAGGCCTGCCCTGCTGCTGTGTATCAACCCGGGGGATCGGCACTGCTGGGAGACCGTCATATGGCTGCTTTGCCTTTGGGGGACTTGGGTGATGCAAGTGCCCTGTGTCCTAAACCCCTCAGTCTCCCCTCATAGCCTGACAGCTCATCATATACCCAGGAACTCTCCGGTCTCAAAGGAGAGGGGCTGAGCAACAGAAAACCAATCCACAGCAGCAGCACCTCCCATTAGGATCTCCATCTCCCCTCCTTTCCATGGAGGCTCCAAGCCTGAAGCTGCCACTTAAGATTTCCACCCTGCAGCTCAGGGTCATGATCAGGGGAGAGAAGATGGCTTTGCCACTTGGTCATGTCTGCCTCTTCTTCTATGAGCACTTCAGGGCTTTTGCTGGTCTTTTCTTTTTTCCCTTCCTCTCAAATCCATAAAAGACATCCATGTTTGACCAGAAAAAGGGGACCGCGGTGGCCTGCGGTGCGCTTGCTGCTGTCGCTAAATGGCTTTCCCTGGTGTTCCTTTTCAAATGCACTTTCCTGCAAAGCCTCCTCTCCTTGCAGCCGCCCAAGCCTGCGCTGTGTATCATGCATACCTCGGTCTCCAGTGCTGTACCTCTGACCATACTTGTACAAATATTCCATATTTATCCAGCCACTCTGAGCAGACCCTGCATCAGGCAGCCGTTGCCAGGGCAACGGTACTCCTGCCTGCGCACAGCAGAGTAAACAGTCCTATAAACAGACCCGGGCTGCGGCAGCCTAGACACGTCCGCCCTCGGAGAAGTGTTTGAAGGGCTTAGAGAGGGAATAAAAAAAGGAGCGCCTAGACGAACGCAGAGCCCTTTTCCAGCTGTCTGGAGTTCAGGGGCAGTGCAGAGGGCCCGCTGACGGGGCTGTGGTTTACCAGGCCCCGTGCGCTGCCTCCCGGGCTGCTTCAGACAGCTCGTCCACCCGAGCCCATCCTTCTCCCAGGCCCCCGATGCTGCATCTCAGAGATGCCCCTGCTGATAGTTCTAAGAGAACAGTCGGTGGAGCCCAGGAGACCTGCCCTGCGCTTGCCCCCGACTGAGGAGCTGCTCACAGCCCAGGGCTCAGGGCAGTGGGGGTTGTCAGCATGAGCCCTTGGGACCCTTGGCTCCTGGGAGAGGGAGGGAAAAGGAGGAGAGGGAAGGAGACCATGTGACCCCAGGGTTTGTTCTTGGGCCGCAGGAGGCAGTGGCCCTTGGCAAAGAGGGAGCCAGGCTTTCACTCCTAATAAAAAGAAAAGAACAGTTAGAATAAGGTGACATCTAGGTGAAACAAGCCAGTCCCCCAAAGCCACATGTTTTCTCTGATAAGCGGATGCTGATCCACAGTGGGGCTGGGGGATGGGAAGAATGAAGGAACTGTGGTTTGTGTAGAGGGAAGGAGGAGTGGGGTGTGGGGATGGGAGAGACAGGCCTTATTACCCTGTGGACGTGTAGGGCTACACTGCTGGAGGGACTGCACCACGCACAGCCAGAGCAATGACAAGTTGGGCTCCGTGTGTGCACTACGTCAAAATGCATTCTGCTGTGAAATTAATTAATTAATTAAAAAAGAAGAATAGGTAACAGGTCCGGGTCTGTGGACTTGGTTCAAATCCTCAGCACCCACCCTCCAAAGTAAGAACTGCAATCGTCCCCGTTGTACCGCTGAGGAGACCCAGGCACAGAGAGCTGAAGCCACTTGCCTAGGGTCATACAGCTGGAAAGAATGAGAGCTCAAATCTGAACCCAAGCAGATGGGCCGGGCAGGTTGAGAAGCCACTGGAATGGGGTGGAACTGGGGATTTGAACCCGCCTTTGTGGAGCTACGCCCTGAGGAGGTGTGGGTGGAGCCACAGAGCTAAGGACCTGTGGGTGGAGCTTCGGCTCTGAGGAAGTGTGGGAGGAGCTGCAGCGCTGAGGAAGTGTGGGCGGAGTCTCGGCCCTGAGGAAGTGTGGGTGGAGCTGCAGAGCTGAGGAAGTGTGGGTGGAGCCACAGAGCTAAGGACCTGTGGGTGGAGCTTCGGCTCTGAGGAAGTGTGGGAGGAGCTGCAGCGCTGAGGAAGTGTGGGCGGAGTCTCGGCCCTGAGGAAGTGTGGGTGGAGCTGCAGAGCTGAGGAAGTGTGGGTGGAGCCACAGAGCTAAGGACCTGTGGGTGGAGCTTCGGCTCTGAGGAAGTGTGGGAGGAGCTGCAGCGCTGAGGAAGTGTGGGCGGAGTCTAGGCCCTGAGGAAGTGTGGGTGGAGCTGCAGCGCTGAGGAAGTGTGGGCGGAGCCTCAACCCTGAGGGAGTGTGGGCGGAGTCTTGGCCCTGCGGAAGTGTGGGCGGAGCCACAGAGCTGAGGACGTGTGGGTGGAGCCGCAGAGCTGAGGAAGTGTGTGGGTGGAGCCACAGAACACAAGAAGTGTGGGCGGAGCCACAGAGCTGAGGACGTGTGGGTGGAGCCTCAGGATGTGTGGGTGGAGCCACAGAACAGAAGAAGTGTGGGCGGAGCTGCAGAGCCAACTCCTCAGCTCATTCCCTCTGGGAACCTGGTGCTTATGGGGGTGGATTTGGTTTCACAGTGGGCCTGTCACTTGGGGTCGCCCGGAGGGAAGAGGCTGCTTTGCAGGCACCGCTTCTCCTGCCTGTTTTCCCTCAGATTCTTGTCACTGCCTCTCTCGGCAAGTCTCTAGAAGTCATCCCTTCAAAGGCCAGGCTCAGGAGCTGTGGCCACTAGAGATGGACCCCGTGGACTCTGCCTTCTTGGGGAGGCTTGTCATTGTGCACTGACATAATCCAACATCTCCAGCTGCCATTCTGCCAGTTCATCAGCTGCTGCAAAAAAGAAGTAAATAAAAACACTGTACTATGTCACTCCAAAGCGCACTGGCCTAGTGCAGGTCATGAGCCTGACCCCAGCCTGCCCCTGGGGCTCGGAGATAGGGACAGACAGGTTGTTACTGGCCAGGGTTGGGTCCTACAGTGGCTTTAGCCCCACCCCACAGTCATGGTATGAGAATGGCAGGGAGATTAAGTTGCACACCAGAAGAGGCAGGAGAGCTGGTGAGAGGAAGGACCTCAGGGGCTGAGAGAGGCTCTCCAGTGCTCAGACTGTATTACCCAGGCCGACTCCCACCCCAAGGCAGCTCCTTCTCCCTTTCCTGGTGTTCTTAAGGGACCGGTGTGCATGCCCATGGAGGACCATGTCTTTCACAAACCAGGCCCAACATTTTCCTTACCTGGAGCAGCATGTTTCTTACCAAGAATTAAAGTCCACAGTTTTTTTCTATTCTACTGTTCATTAGTCAGCATTTTGTCACTGACCAAAATAGCCGGCAAGCAAAACATAAAGGAAGAAACATTTATTTGGGCTCACAGTTTCAGAGGTTCAGTTCATGGTTGGCTACATCTATTGCAGTGGGCCCAAGTGTGGCAGAACATCATGGTGGAAGGGCGTGGTGGCGGAAAGCAGTTCAGGACATGGCCAGAGACGGTAGTATGGAGCCAAGGGAACAAGATACAATCCCCCAAACAGGCCCCCAGTGACCCATTTCCTCCAGTCACACCCACCTACCCAAGTTACCGCCCAATACAGTTGTCCTTTCAAATTAACCCAGCAAGTGGATTAATTCACTTATTAGTGGATTCACAGCTAATTCATGGCTGACCTAATCATTTCACCTCTGAACATTCCTGCGTTGTCTAACATAAGCTTTGGGGGGACATTGCATATCCAAACCATGACACACTGCCTCGGTCTCTTTGGTGTGCTGAAATAGTGTAAGATTTCAACACATGTCTATTTCTCAGGTTTCTGGAGATGGGAAAGTCTGACGTCAATGCACTGGCAAATTTGGTGTCTGGTAGGGGCCCATTTCTGGTTCTTAGATGATGCCTTCTTGCTGTGTCCTCACAGAGCAGGAGAGACAGGCAGATCCCTTTGGGCCTCTTTTATAAGGGCGCTAATCCCATTCATGAGGGCAGAACTCTCCTGACCTAATTCCCTCTCAAAAGTCCTCCTAATCTAGTCCCCTGGGGGGTTAGGGTTTCAACGTAGGAATTTGGAGGGGAGACGTACATTTAGACCATAGCTACTCCTGTGGCTTACTCATTGGGATGACTTACACTGGTTTTGGGGTTCAGTTCATCCATTCGTTTAATATGGGAGGAACCCTATCATGCACCAGGCCATGTTCTGAGTCCTGGAGATACCATAGGAAACTTAATGACCCTGTCTCCATAAAGCATCACTTTTAGTGACAAAGAGAAATAATAAACCAATGCGGACCTACAGTAATGCATCTGGCAGTATTAATGCTATGAGGAAGAAGACATCAGGGAAGGGTGGAGAGTGAGGAGAGCCACTAGTGCGGTGGGCACCTAGACCTCTCCAAGGAGTTGGCATTTGAACTTACACCTAAGTTGAGTGAAGGGAACAGGATTCCTATCGTGGTTAGGAGTAAGACTTCTGGGTACAGCTCATCTCTGATTCCATAATATTACTTTAGGTATCTGTGCCTTTGTTTTCCTCATCTGAGAAATGGGAAAAGTAACACAAATCTGCCTGTAATCCCAGAAACTCAGGAGGCTGAGGCAGGAGGATCACAAGTTAGAGGCCAGCTTCTGCAACTTAGTGAGACCCTCAACAACTTAGAGTCTAACTCAAAATAGAAATAAAGAAGACTGGGGGTGTAGTTTAGAGGTAGAGCACGCCTAGGTTCAGTCCCTAGTACCAAAATGATGATGATGATGTTGATGATGATGATGATAATAATAATAAATAATACTATAAGCCTACATCAAACAATTACCAGTTAATGATTAAATGAGTTTGCGCGCGCACACACACACACACACACACACTCGTACAAAATGCCTAAAGCAAAATGCCTAAATCATTGCTTTTTCATATTAGTATTTTTACAGGTTGAGGACCCTTTCTCTGAAATTCTTGATCCCAGAAGTGTTTCAGAGTTTAGATTTTTCAGAGTTTGGAATGTTCATACATATAATGAGATTCTTTGGGGATGGGACCCAGTTCTAACCACAGAATTCACTTGGGTTTCCTATACACCTTACACACCTAGCCTGAAGATAACTTTATATATTATTTTTAATTATTTGTGCACAAAGCCAAGTTTCATTATATGGAGTTTTCTGCCCGTGGTGGTGCCAAGTTGACACTCAGGAAGTCTCAGGCTTTGGCTTTAGAGCGTTTGGATTTTGGATTTGGGGATTAGAGATGTGCAACCTGTATTACTGTTTGTTTGGGGAAAATGTGTCCCAGGAAGAATGCATGGATGGGCTTTTTTTTTTTTTTTTCTTTTCTTTTCTTTTCTTTTTGGTACAGGGGATTGGACTCAGGAACACTTAATCTAGAGTCTCTGTGTTGGGAGCAAATAAGTTAGGAGAAGCTGGTAGGATAAACTCTAAGAGAATGTGAATGTCACTTGCATGGGGACTGGTCATTGATTTCCACCCCCCCTCCCCTAGTACCAGGGATTGAACTCAGGGGCACTCAACCATTGAGCCACATCCCCAGCCCTATTTTGTATTTATTTAGAGACAGGGTCTCACTGAGTTGCTTAGCGCCTCACTTTTGCTGAGGCTGGCTTTTGCTGAGGCTGGCTTTGAACTCACGATCCTCTTGCCTCAGCCTCCCGAGCTGCTGGGATGACAGGTCTGTGCCATCGTGCGGGCTGTTTTTTGCTACACTATTCTTCTGCATCCTGAGACAGCCCAGGGAGCTTTATCCTGTGGTGATGCAATGCTCAAAGCCACTCAGCCTCCTCCCTGTCTCTTACTTCTGCAGGGATCGACCAAGGTCAGATGACCTACGACGGGCAGCACTGGCACGCCACTGAGACCTGTTTCTGCTGTGCTCACTGCAAGAAGTCCCTCCTGGGGCGGCCGTTCCTCCCGAAGCAGGGCCAGATCTTCTGCTCGCGGGCCTGCAGCGCCGGGGAGGACCCCAACGGCTCCGACTCCTCGGATTCCGCCTTCCAGAACGCCCGAGCCAAGGAGTCCCGGCGCAGCGCCAAGATCGGCAAGAATAAGGGCAAGACGGAGGAGGCCATGCTGAACCAGCACAGCCAGCTGCAGGTGAGCTCCAACCGGCTGTCGGCCGACGTGGACCCCCTGTCGCTGCAGATGGACCTGCTCAGCCTGTCCAGCCAGACGCCGAGCCTCAACCGGGACCCCATTTGGAGGAGCCGAGATGAGCCCTACCATTACGGGAACAAGATGGAGCAGAACCAGGCCCAGAGCCCCTTGCAGCTGCTGAGCCAGTGCAACATCAGGACTTCCTACAGTCCGGGGGGACAGGCGGCCGGCGCCCAGCCCGACATGTGGCCCAAGCACTTCAACAACCCCAAGAGGAGCTCGTCCATGGCCATGAAGGGACACGGCGGCAGCTTCATCAAGGACTGCCGGGAGGACTACTACCCAGGGAGGCTCAGGTCCCAGGAGAGCTACAGTGACATGTCCAGTCAAAGCTTCAGTGAGCCCCGAGGCAGCATCCAAGTCCCCAAGTACGAGGAGGAGGAAGAGGAGGAGGAGGAGGAGGAGGGCGGCGGCATGTCTGCGCAGCAGTGTCGGCCCCGCCATCCCATCAGCTCCCTGAAGTACACGGAGGACATGACGCCCACCGAGCAGACCCCCCGCGGCTCCATGGAGTCGCTGGCCCTGTCCAACGCCACAGGTAGGTTCCCGCCCTGGAAACAGCGGGGAACCGCTGGGGGCTGAGCGCTGGGGGCTGAGCACTGGTCCTCGGGATCGCAGGGTCTTTCCCGCCACCTGTCTGCTGCCAAGGACCATAAGCCCGGGTTCCAAGTGGCTTCTGTCCTTGCTGAGGTTCCCTATAGGTGGCCTGATGATAGGAGGGCTCTAGGAACAGGACAGGACCAGACGAGGAGCGGAGTGAGTGTGGACACCTCCTCTGCAGGGTGAATGCGACCAGAGAGTCATTTCAGGCGGTTGGTGCTTGGCTTTGGGCTGCTGGGGAGCGGCTGGGAGGCGAGGCCATGGGCGTGGCCTGGGCGAGGCCGTGGGCGTGGCTTAGGTGAGGCCATGGGTGTGGCCTGGGTGAGACCACGGGCGTGGCCTGGGCAAGGCACCTCCCACTGGCCAAAGACAACTTTCAGGAGAAGGGGCTGCTGGAAGCCCATGGCAGTATATGCAATACCCAGTGACCCAGCCTGGGGGTCCTTAGGACCTCAAGGCTCGCAGCACAGAGGCTGAGGCTGTCCTGAGTCCCAGTGTCGTAGGGAGCCTGTCTGTGCAGATAAAGACGCAGCAGTGTTCAGAGAGAGATGAGGAAAGGCTGGCGGGCGGGGAATGGCCCAAGTGGAGAGAGGGAGAGGCCCTCGTGCATGCTGCCCGCAGCGCGGTCGTCCAGCCAGATGTTGGGTGAGATGGGAGGATCGCGGTACAGTAGGATCTGCTCGCCACTGCTGCCATAGTCAAGTTCACGGTCAAGAGCTCATCCTCTCCAGCAGGCAGTAGACCACCAGTCACAGGTGGGGAGGGCGGTGTATCTGCCATGGGCAGGGCCATGCACTGGTCCACAGTGGATGGAACATAAAACCGACCGGTCCCTCATCACAACAGTTTGACAGGAACTGTTCTAAGATGCACTAAGTCTGTCTGTCCCTTTAAGGGTGGGGAACCAGGGCCACACATGGACTTCTTACACTAGGGACCCCATAGTCAAATGTGTCGGCCTGTGATTGCGAGAGTTTGTGTGTCAACCCCATCTGAAGGGGACAGTGACTGCTTAGCTCCACCTGCTGCCAGTTTCCATGTGCAGGAATCTTTTTTATTTAGCGAACATTTACATCCCTCTTACTACATGCCTAACATTACTCTAGGCACACTAGAAATATTAGATCCTTTTATTAAATGGTTACTACATTATAAGGGGAGTGTGTTACAATTCTCATTTTGAAGTTGAAGAAACTGAAAAACAGAGAGGTCAAGGGGTTTGCCCAGTCATCCAGCTTTTCAGTACTGGAGCGCATAAGGCTGCACATAAGACTCGAGAACCCAGCTCTTAGCCACCTCAGGCCACTAACCTAACATGAGCCACATCTTCTCAGATCTTCCAGTTTTTCTAAGCATGGTTAAAAACATGGATTTTTAAAAAATGTGTAATCTACTTAAACCTTCTGTAGACAGAACCTATTTCTGAGTCATAGGATGTCTATACAGTGTGTTTACCTTTTATCTCCCTCAGATGCTTTCACATCTGTGTTCCCATCTGTCCCCAAGGATAAAAAGCAGATATCCGCCAGGTGCAGTGGCACACACTTGTAATCCCAGCAGCTCGGGAGGCTGAGGCAGGAGGATCTCGAGTTCAAAGTCAGCCTCAGTAACTTAGGCCCTAAGCAACTCCAAACAAAATAGAAAAAGGGCTGGGGAGGGGCTCAGTGGTTGAGTGCCCCTGGGTTCAATCCCCAGCACCAAAACACACACACACACACACACACACAGAGCAGATTTCCTTACCCTTGTGTTTCAGATTAAAAAAAAAAAAAAAAAAAAGGCCCTGATGGCAGGTCTCCCTGACGGCGTAGAGGCCAGCCATCAGTGCAGAGTGATGACTCCCTGGCTTCCAGCCCGCCTGTGTTATTCTCGAAAGATTTATGTGCTATAATTATTTAAGAGGCCAGCAGATAAATATGTACTTCAGCTCTGAAGCAGAGTGTCTGAGTTTCTCGGAGCTCCACCACCTGCGTTAGAATCATCAGGCTGCTGGGTGAAAACTAGCCTCCCTGGCCTCCCAGAGAGCCCCTGCGGCAGGACTCAGAGGTGGGCTCCGGAATCTGCATTCAAACCAGCTCCCTGCTGGTGCCAATGTGCACCCTCCTCTGAGGACCGCTGTGCCTGGGTCTGTCTG
This sequence comes from Callospermophilus lateralis, assembly GCF_048772815.1. Classification (NCBI taxonomy): domain Eukaryota; kingdom Metazoa; phylum Chordata; class Mammalia; order Rodentia; family Sciuridae; genus Callospermophilus; species Callospermophilus lateralis. The sequence goes on from NC_135305.1 coordinate 170,048,668, forward strand.
GTATTGCCTCACATTGGGCTTCCTGAGGAAGGAAACCAGGAGAGTTCAAGGTTGGGAAATCTTGGAAAACCCAAGTGAGAAAGAACGTCCAGGCTGTCCTTCTGAGCTCCTGAGATCACAAACTACTCATCCTCATGATTTTCTGTGGATGTTTGGGCAAAGTAACTAAAGCCCCTCTTCACCTCAGATTTTTGGGACAACCCTGAATCATGTCTGAAAAAAACTTGAGGATACAAGTCAGGCCTGGTGGTGCACATCTGTAATCCCAGCTACTTGGGAGGCCAAGGCAGGAGGATCACAAGTTGGAGGACAGCCTCAACAACTTAGTGAGACCCTGGCTCAAAATAAAAGGGACTGAGGGTGTAGGAGGGTGTAGCTCCCTGACTTCAATCCCTAGTGCCACAAAAAAAGAAAGAAAAGAAAAGAAAAGAAAAGAAAAGAAAGAAAGAAAGAAAGAAAGAAAAAAATTCTTAACTTCAAGGTAGGGATCCACTAGCAACATGTGGCTACTGAAATTAAAATTAAGTGAAATGAACGTTTTAGGCCATCAATTATACTAGCGACATTTCAGGTGTTCAACAGCAAAGGGCTGAAATTCGAATTTCACTTAATTGTCAATAGTTTAATGAGCCCCCAGGGTTTAATGGCAGCCCTTTTGGACCTCACACATGACATAGGGTGGGCTGATGGGTGGGCACGATATTAACCCCATCTTCAGTCTCTGGGGACATTCTCAAGTGAGTCCTGGAGCCCCTCCCTAGGTTCATTCTACCTTTGTCAATAGGGAGTCATGTGGCCTTATACAGGTCACCTAAGTTCTCTAGGACTCCGGTTCCTTATGCCTGCAATTCGGTGACTAATGACACTTCCTTTGCAGGGACTTGGGGGGAATTAAATCATAAATGCATTCAATTTTATTGCTCCCGTCTTTGACACACCTGACCTTCTGTATTGGCCACCTGATGTTCTCCATTATTAATTCTTTCTCTTTCCAAAGATGCTGCTCATGATTTTAGCTACAGAATTCTCCCAGTGTCCAGAGCTGTGCAGTTTTCCATTTTGAATTTAAAATAGTCCTGCAGGGCTGGGGCTGGGGCTCAGTGGTAAAGCGCTCATCCAGCATGTTGAGGCACTGGGTTGGATCCTCAACACCATGTAAAAATATATAAATAAAATAAAGGTATTGTGTCCATCTACAACATATATATATATATATATATATATATATATATATATATATATATATATATATCTGAAGGCTCCTCTTTCTCTAAACAAGCTCTAGAAGAACATGAGAAGCAGAGAATTGAAGAAATATCTTTAAAAAAATGGGGGATGGGGCTGGGATATAGCACAGTTGGTAGAGTGCTTGCCTTGCACACACAAGGCCCTGGGTTCTAATCCCCAACACCACAAAAGTATGAGTAACCGTATGTGCCCCAGAAGCTTAGGCAAAACTCCTCGGTCCTTCCTCTGACTGAGGCTTCAGGATAATGGACCTTTTTTCTTTTTTTTCCTTCCATAGACAGTGACTGTTACTCAGCCTGTTGTGTTTAATCTGGCATGAAGTGTGACCTTTCTAGTGGGCAGCCTTTTTCCTTAGAACAGATCTGGAGAAGCAGATAACTCCAGTGGCTGGCCAGACTCCCATCTGGGCCTTGGCCCCTCTCTTGTTTGTTTAGAACTGGGAGCATACAGTCCTTTCTTCTTGGAAAACCCAGCCATCCCTTATGCTCGCCCAGCGTGAGGCAGGCAGGCTCAGCCACCATTCACCCCACCTCCGCCTGGGGGCCTTGCAAAAGCTCTTTAATCCTGCTGTTCCCTGAAGGGGCGTCTCAAGAAGCTCAGAACTTGGATGATCCTGGTCTTTAAAATAAAGTAACCCATTGCAGTGGCACTTGCCTATAATCCTAGCTGCTTGGGAGGCTGAGGAAGGAGGATAGCAAGTTCGAGGCTGGCTTCAGCAATTGAGCAAGGCCCTAAGCAACGTAGTGAGACCCTGTCTCCAAATAAAATATTAAAAGGGCTGGGGATGTGGCTCAGTGGTTAAGTGCCCCTGGGTTCAATCGCTGGTCCCCCCCAAACAATAACAACAACAAAAATAGTAACAGAGGAGAAAGCCACACTGAGCACCAATCATCTACTGGACCCAGGAACCAGGACACTGTAGAGTTAGAATTGGGCCTGTGGGTGGGTGTGGTGGCACATGCCTGTCATCCCAGCAGCTCAGGAGGCTGAGGCAGGAGGATTGCTAGTTCAAAGCCACCCTCAGCAAAAGCAAGGTGCTAAGCAACTCCTTGAGACCCTGTCTCTAAATAAAATGCAAAATAGGGCTGGGGATGGGGCTCGGTGGCCGAGTGCCCCTGAGTTCAATCCCTGGTACCCCTCGCCGAAAAAAGAGTTGGGTTTGGGGACAGAGGCCACAGCCCTGGACAGTTGCAGACTGTGAGCTGGTCCCTGGTGAAGGACTCTGGGGGAGGATGATGAGACTGTTCCTTTCTGCAAGGGCTGACAGGACCAGCAAAGTTCAGGGCACATGGGAAGGAAGTCTGGCTGTGGGTGGGGTAAGAGAAGAGGAGCCGTGACTTCTGCTCATGCTCTCATTCAGCAAATCTGACGTGAGCGCCTGCCCCGTGACTCCAGCAGTTGGAGAGCGTGACCGCAGACACCAGAATCTGGACTTTGGAGTTTAACAGCTGTGTGACTTTGGGCAGCTGACATCTCTTCTGTGCCTCAGTGTCCTCATCTTTGAAATAGAGTGACAGTAGTGCCCAGCCCTGCAGGGACGCTGTAGGAAACAAATGAGTTCATTCCCATAAAGAATTGAGAACAGGGTCCCCTGATAGCAGCTGTCATCTGGATCAGTTGGCATGACAGCCCAGGCCGGGGGCGGAGGGGGCAGTGCTGATGTAAAGTGAACCTGGGTCTTTCCTTCTTCTCCCTCCTAGCCTATGGGAGTTGACAGTCACCAACCAGTTGTGTGATCTAAAATTGCATCTGGGATACGCATATGGCTAGAAAAGGTGACAAAGGGGATATTGGCCAAGTCAGGTAGGCCAGAGAGGGCATCCTGAAAAAGTGATACTTAGAGATAAGGGAGGGGACATTCTAGGCAGCAAGAGCAGCATGGGCAAAGGTCCTGTGGTTGGACTATATGGGAAGTATGAGGAGCTGGGAGAAGATCCATGGCTGGATGGTGCACAGAGGGTCAAAAGAATTCTGAGAAGAACCAGAGAATTCCAATCCATTCAAGGCCCGAGGGCCTAGGCCTTCTTACTAAGGGCCACGGAGACTTCTTAAAATGTCAGGGCAAGAAAGGAGGGGGAGGTACACAATCCTGATGCTGAGTGTGGAAGGGACTGGGAAAGGGCAGGTGCCGATGCAGACAGGCCCAGGAGGCAGGACTGTGCAGCCCAGGCGGGAGGTGAAGGTCACATCTTCGAGGTATCAGCAGGGTGCAGAATGCCAGCAGCTGAGAGGAGAAGTTGGCCGAGGTTTCAGTGCCCCCGGTGTGGCAAAGTCCCGGGAGTCAGAGGAAAAACAAGTCGGAAAATACTAGAAATGTCAAGCCTTACTGTCCTGTGACCTCTGACCCTGGCCAGCTTCAGCTGAAGGCCAGTGCGTCGTTGGCGTGGGTGCGAGTTGACACAGCAGGGCCAGAGGTCCACCCCGCACCCCCATCAGCATTACTGTCAATGTCAAGTGCACAACCCCAACGGCATCACCCCCGCGCCTCAGAAGGGAAGCCAAGTTGAGCAGCACCCAGGGGGACGGGTGGCTGGGGTGGGGTGGGTGGTTTTTCCAGCACGGTTGGCAAAGTGGAGGAGAATTTCAAAACAGCCACATGAGGATCTGAAGCAACGATTGGAACAGCTCACTCTACCAAGAATGTCTAAAATGCTTTTTAATCCTCATAATGCAAAACAGCTCTGCATTTAGTTTGAGGGAGGAAAATCCCTCTGTTCTGCAGAGCTGGGGTGGCCATCCCCTAACCCTGTGCTTTATCTGAATAATTGGGTAAAGCCTCATAACCAGCGATGCCCGTCACTTGAGTACCAGCACCTCAGACATGTTCATGAGTCGCAGGGTCCAGATCTTTCCGTCCACTGCCTTCGCTGGGGAAGATGTGGGGCTCAGCCTGGAATTGCAGGCTTGAAAGCCCTTGGAATTCACCCATCAGTCAGCTGCAGGTCCAGCCTGGGATGTGCCAGCCTAGGATGTGCTTGGGAAAGGGTTAGAGATTGTCTTTGTCCCTTGATACCACACAACTCTTCTGTTTACGAGGATCAAAATTCCAGCTCTAGGCCGGGCATGGTGGTGCACATCTGTCATCCCAGCAGCTCGGGAGGCTGAGGCAGGAGAATTGTGAGTTCAAACCCAGCCTCAGCAAAAGCGAGGCCCTAAGCAACTCAGTGAGACCCTGTCTCTAAATAAAATACAAAATAGGGCTGGGGATGGGGCTCAGTGGTCGAGTGCCCCTGAGTTCAATCCCAGGTACACCCCCCAAACACACAAAGAAAAGCTGTGAATTCCACTCCTGGCCACAGAACAGAGCCTGGATAGAAACCCACAGAGTGAAAGTCATGGGCGAAGTGGCCTCTCACTGGGCTCTCTGGGTGGATTTCCTGGGTGGGGGAGGGAAGCAGAGGACATTCCCACAGTAGGTGCCAGAGGAGGGCAGCAGGGGACAGAGGGACAGAGCCCTGCCCCGGAGTGGCCCATTCCTGCCACATGCCTTGGTCTGATGGACATTTTCTGGGTCCATAGAAATTTTTCCAGTGTCCTGATTTTTGCTGGCTCTTCGGGAGGTATATTTTTAATCTTCCTGGACGGGGGCAGTCACCTGTGACCAGAGTTATCCGCGCTGCTGACAGGGCAGAAGAGGTGACTTATTCATCTTATAACGAAAAAGCAACACTAGAAAATTGATTCCACGGTGGCGGCAGGGCCAGGGTGCGGGGTGGAGGGTCGGGGTGCGGGGATGGGGGTGCCGAAAGGGGATCCAGGTGGCAACGTGCACTTCAGAATGGTGCAAAAATCAGGCAGAGGGAATTTTTCAAGAATATGCATACAATTCTTTTGGAGCGTTTGCATCTGGGAAGCTCACAAAGGGAAGTGAAAGAAATTGCTCTTTTCCACTTGAAAATGGCTTTGAAATTCGAATTTTTATTATTTATTTTTGATATATGAACAGTAGGGAAAAGTAGAAGAGAAAAATTAAGACATAGTTTGATTGGTGTTAATATTTTGGTGCATTGATTGGTGCCTTCTTTTTTTCCTACCTGGGTTGTAAGTGTATTAAATATAAGCAGGGCGCAGTGGAACACACCTGTGATCCCAGTGGCTCTGGAGGCTGAGGCAGGAGCAATTGAGCTGCTATGAACATTGACCTGGCTACATCACTATAGTATGCTGATTTTAAGTTCTTTAGGTATAGACTAAGGAGTGGAATAACTGGGTGATTCCAATCCAAGTTTTCTAAGGAATCTCCACATTGCTTTCCATATTGGCTATACCAATTTGCAGTCCCACCAGCAATGTATGAGTGTGTCTTTCTCCCCACATCCTCGCCAACACTTATTATCGGCTGTGTTCTTGATAACTGCCATTCTGACTAGAGTGAGATGATATCTTAGAGTAGCTTTGATTTGCATTTCTCTAATTTCTAAAGAAGTTGAACATTTTTTCATATATTTGTTGATCATTTGTATATCTTCTTCTGATAAATGTCTGTTCAGTTCCTTAGCCCAATTATTGATTGGGCTATTCATTTTTTAGGTGTTAAGTTTTTTGAGTTCTTTATATATCCTGGAGATTAGTGCTATCTCTGATGTGCATGTAGTAAAGATATTCTCCCATTCTATAGGCTCTCTCTTCAAATTATTGTTTCCTTTGCTAAGCAGAAGCATTTTAGTTTGAATCCATCCCATTTATTAATTCTTGATTTTATTTCTTGCACAGTAGGAGTGTGTCTAAGGAAGTCAGGACCTAATCCAACGTGATGAAGATATGGGCCTACTTTTTCTTTTGTGCAGGGTCTCTGGTCTAATTCCTAGGTCCCTAATCCACTTTGATTTGAGCTTTGAGAGATAGCTGTTTAATTTCATTTTGCTGCATATGGATTTCCAGTTTTCCCAGCACCATTTGTTGAAGAGGCCTCTTTTCGCCACTATGTGTTTTAGGAGCCTTTATCTAGCATGAGATGACTGTCTCTGTTGTCTTCTATTTTGTACCAAGGAATCAGCCTTTTCAACAAATGCCTCTTTTGAGACCACTGAGCCACAGAAACCAGATTCCTTGTATCCTATGGGGCAGTCGACACCATTGAGCAGCTTACCCATGCTTAGAACTTGTCTAGCCAGGCAGGTGGAGCACGCCTGTAATCCCAGCAGCTCTGGAGGCTGAGGCAGGAGGATTGCAAATTCAAAGCCAGTCTCAGGAACTTAGTGAGGCCCTAAGCAACTCAGAGAGACCCTGTCTCTAAATAAAATATGAAAAAGGGCTGGGGATGTGGCTCAGTGGTTAAGTGCCCTGGGTTCAATCCCTAGTAACCAAAAAAAAAAAAAAAAAAAAACAAACCAGAGTTTGCATCTATGTGCTCCTACCCCTTTATATCCTCTCTTAGCCCTGGGCCCAGCCTCCTGTTGAGACAAAAGAAAAATTAGATTAGGCTTCATCTCAAAAGTTCTGGAGCTGTCCTGAGCTCAGCTAGCTGTCAGCATAGCACACAGCATCTCAGTGAAGAGCACCTTCTCTGATGCATGCCGCGCTATCTTCCTTAAGGATGCAGCATGGATTTGATGTGTAAGATGACGACAGTGACCAAGATCATGCCTTTGATGACTGCATGAGAGACGGGACAACAGGGCGCTCACAGCACTCAGTGCGGAATCAAACTGCACATTTCATATTTCATATTTCAGCTCAATAGGAAAATCAAAAGACAGTGAGAGCAAAGTCTCAGAAATGTGAGGTTGGTGGGTTGGGTGGTTGCTTGTTTCACCTACAAGGAATTTTCATTCTGAACCTGTTACCAGCCTCACCCTTGGGACCCCGGCGGCTGTGTGCGCATGTGCGAGTCCGTATGTGCGCATGTGCATGTGTGCTGCGTCTGCGCATAGGGGCACATGTGCGCATGCGTATTCCTGTGTTTCTAGCCCGTTCATCCAGGCGTCCCCTACAGCCTACCCTCCCCACCTCAAGACCACACCTGGACGCATTTTGGGGAGACTGCTGGCACAAATCGGGCCGAGCCAACATACAGGACACCATTCAGAAGACCAAGTGTCTTCCACTACAACGTCATTAAGAAAAATCCTAGTGTTTTCTTTTACTAAAGAAACGTGCTAGCATGGTTCCGCCATCTTTCCTTGTTTCCAGAAGATAGCCCTTCCCGACTCCTCCCTGCCAAGGGTTCCTTGATCCAGTTTGCAGATTATCCAGCTCTGGTCTTCTCTTTTTTTCCTCCCTGTGTATGAGGAATGGAAACAAAAACTTGTCTATTTTGCTTCTTGCCCAGTGGAGCAGGGACTGTGCCTTTCCATTCTCTGGGTCTTTCTTTGGGACAAATCTTTGCTTCTCAGCTGTGCTGAGTCTAAGGGATCCTTGCTTTTGGGGGTCAGTTGTCCAGCCCCATCCAAGATGCCTGCCTGTCTTGTTATCAGTCCCAAGACACCTGTGGGGATTTGCTTCTGATTCTGACATTGTGCTCTTTGCTGAGAAAGTCCCTGGCACTAAGTCTGTACTGCCTAGTGGTGAGCAGGCATTGCCTTGCCAAGATCTCTTGTCCTGGCTGGAGCAGACTCCTCCACGGTGCCTTTTAAAATCAGAAGAGCCAATTTGAAGACAGAAAAGTCCAGTTCTGACTTTACTTGTGTCTTTTCCTTGGGCACAGAATGAGCTCATGGCTGCAAGTGAAAGAAGAGAACAGACTAGAATAATTCATCCTTTTTCTTTCTTTCTTTATATTTGAATATGAGTTCCAGGTACAAAATCAAGGGGGGAATCTCATCCACACGCTTTACAAGCTCTGATCAGTGGGAGCAGGGCGATCTGGATCAGAGGGGGTAGGGATGGTGAGAGGGGATGGGTTTTGCCACCCAGATGATATTGGGAAGTTGGGAGACATATTTGGGTGTCAAAACTATGAATGCAGCTGGGCATGGTAACTCACACCTGTAATCCCAGCAGCTCAACAGGAAGATCATGAGTTCAAATCCAGATTCAGCAACTTAGGGAGACCCTAAGCAACTCAGGGAGACTCTGTCAATAAAATATATATTAAAAAGGGAGGCTGGGGATGTGGCTAGTGGTTAAGTACCCCTGGGTTCAATCCCTTGTACCCAAAAATATGTGGGTGCAGGTGCTACTGGCTTCTCATAGGAGAAATTAGACTTAAACATCTTATAATGCAGAGATCAGCAGTCCCCCTTCCCACTCAACAAAGAATTATGTAGGCTCATATTGCCAGCAGTGCCCACACAGGAAGCCCATCCTAGACTCAGAGAATTCCCCTGAAACCATTAGTCCCCATCTAAGTCACTCTGGACCAAATCAGAGGAAAATGTGATATGGTGGGAAGGGGTCTCCCCACTGAGCATCTCAGAAGATTACTCTGCAGTGGAAAGAAGCCTTCTTAAAAATTTTGTTTTTTTTAGTTATACATAGTAGAATGTATTTTAACGTATTCTACATACATGGAGTATAACTTATTCTAATTAGAATCTCATTCTTGTGGTTGTACATGACATGGAGTTTCACTGGTCATGAATTCATAGGAATGAACATAGGAAAGTTAAGTCCTATTCATTCCACCGTCTTTCCCATTCCCATCCCTCTCTCTTCCCTTCATTCCCCTTTATGTAATCCAGCGAACTGCTATTCTTCCCCTTTTCCTCTTATTGTGGGTCAGCATCTGCATATCAGAGAAAACATTCGGACTTTGGCTTCCTGAGTCTGGCTTATTTCATTTAGTATGATAGTCTTCAGTTCCATCCATTGGAAATGCCATCATTTCATTCTTCTTTAAGGCTCAATAATATTCCATTGTGTATATAGTCCACATTTTCTTTATCCATTCATCTGTTGAAGGGCACCTAAGTTGCTTCCATAGCTTAGCTATTGTGAATTAAGCTGGTGTAACATTGATATGGCTATGTCACTGTAGTATGCTGATTTTAAGCCAGAAAGAGCCCTTTTTGCTTCTTGATCTGAGCCCAGCTATAGTACTTGAGTGTTGAAGAGTCAAACTAACTTGGTTGAAATCCACCCCAAGCACGTGGCTTGACTCTCCCAGGCCCTCAGCTTCCTGAGCAAAGGTAACACCAGCGCGTGGGCTGCTGGGAGGTGGGAGGTATCACGCAGGAAGCCCACCCCCCCTCCTGTCACCTGCTCATTTGATGTAGGAGTTGTTATTACTCTTATTAGGTACCCTGGAGTGCCGACCTCCTGCCACCGTCCTTTAATTTTGTCTCAGCCTATTGCTCACTTAACAGGGAGAAGGAAGATTGAATGGAGCTCAGGAATCATAATAAAAAGGGTTAAGAATCAGCCGGTGAGCGGGAGGTTTGGCCATCTGGGTAGTGTCAGTGACCCAGACCCATGCTGACCCCCAGACAACTAGGAAGCTCTGTGGCTTGGGGTTTTGGGGAATGCTTGCCACCTGAAAGATGAGCCCCGGCCCCCAGGATCTGATTCTCCATCTTGCCTGAGCTAATTGAGGCTATTGGAATCTGTGGCCTAATTATGCCCGTGTAACACCTATTAAGGCTAATGGAACCCAACCTCAGCGGGTGAGAGAGGGGACTGTCACCTCACAGAGCTCTGCTTTCCAGTGCCAAGCCTCCCTCCCCCAGTATCAATTAACTTCTCAGCAAATTCCCATTAGCCACAGCTTAGAGGAATTAATTTGTTCTTTGAGTCTGCAGATGAGAAACAGGCCCAGCCTTGGGCCAGATAGAGACAGACAATGGTGAAGTCATAACAATGGACGTTTTCCACCGAGATTGTTTCAGCTCCAAGAATGAACCCTACCCTCTGCTTGGCTGCATCTCTTTCCAGCTCTGTCCTTCTGTAGGGAGAGGGAAAGACTCCAGCCTGTCCTTAGCTTCTCCTCAGCTGCCTTGATGCAGCCCACCAGCATCGCAGAGGGACCCAGGACCCACAGGGACCCTGGACCTGGCCAGACTTTCTGCTGTCACTTTTATACTCTGAAGCTATTTATTGTAGGTGCATTTGTGGGGACAATAGGAGATGAACTTTTTTTTTTTTTAACTAAGGATTGAACCCAGGGGGCTTAACCACTGAGCCCCATATCCAGCCCTTTAAATATTTTATTTAGAGACAGGATCTCACTGAATTGCTTTGGGTTTGAAGTTGCTAAGTTGCTGAGGCTGGCTTTGAACTCGAGATCCTCCTGCCTCAGCCTCCTGAGCCTCTGGGATTACAGACAGGTGTCACCCATGTATCTTTGATCTGGCAGTGTTGGAAGAAGTGGATCAGAGGTCAGATTTTATTCCAGTTGTCCACTGAACCCCAGGACTACTGCAAAACCAGAATTTTAAAACTTTTAATGAGTTCCTAGAGCACCACCCCCTCCCACCCACCACCCATCTACCCAAGTCTTGTAGCAGCTGAACTCCAAAGCCCCTCCTGGGAGCCTCCATTTGTAAATACCATTTGCTCTCACACCAGCCTCTGATATTGTGTATCTCATTTGCAGAAACTGCATAAGATGCCACATCCTCCCACACAGCACCCCCCAAAAATATGTCTCCAGTTCTGTTGGGTTTCTGGAGTTACCATTTCCAGAGGGGGCTGTGCTGGTGGGTCTGCCCCACCCACCATCAATCCCATCAGCCCCTGTTTTAGCTGTTTTCTCCACCACAGTTGGATCCAAGATCATTTTTGGAACCAGAAAGTTATGGGGAAGAAAAAGATATTTTTAAAAGCCTCGATTCTGAGTTTCATATGCCTTTGTGCAACAGATATTTATTGAGCACCTACCTTGTGCCAGGCAATCTATTAGGGACCAAGTATATGTTAATAAATCAGATGCAGTGCCTGTGGGAGTCAGGGCCCCAGAGGACACAGATCTAGCACTCAAGGGGTAATTACAGAAAGGTTAATGAGGGAGAGGTTAGCAACCCAGCCCTGGGAAGAGAGGCACAGTCAAGCTGAGCCAGAGCAATCAAACCTTGACCTGTGTCACCTTGGAGCTTCTCCCACTGGTCAAACTCAACTAGAAGCCAGAGGGCAAAGGAGACATCGATGCTCCTTCCAGGGCAGAGAAGAGAGGAGAGTGATTTATTCTCTAGCTGGGGATGTACCAGTACACCAAAGGGCAGACCGTGGTAAGTGCAAAGAAAGATAAAAAGGAAGCCAGGGAAAGAGTAAAGAACCTTGAAGGCTAACTACATAAAAGGTGCGGTCAGAGAAGCTCTCCGGAGTGGCCTGTAAGCTAAGACTTGAATAAGAAGGACTTTTCAAAGGAAGTGAGGGGAGGTAGAAGGTGGTCGTTGACCTTAAGAATAACATATGCGACTAGGTGCCGTGGCACATGCCAGGAATCCCAGCAGTCAGGAGGCTGAGACAGGAGGATCATGAGTTCAAAGCCAGCCTCAGCCACTTAGCAAGGCCCTAAGAAACTCAGAGAGGCCTTCAGCAATTCTACGAGACCCTGTCTCTAAATAAAATATGAAAAAGGGCTGGGGGTGTGGCTGAGTGGTAAGCGCCCCTGGGTTCAATCCCTGGTACAAAAAAAAAATAAAATAAAAACAGGAATAACAGATGCAAGGGCCCTGGGGCAAAGGAGAATCTGTCTGGTTCCAAAATTTTAAAAAAGAGGCTGAAGTGATAAGATTCTCATTGTAGAAGGGATGAGAACTATAATTGGAACAGTGAAGCACTCACATTTGATTGCTGGCTCAAACTCAGCCTCCTGGTGTCCCTGTGAGACCACTGCCCTGCTCCCCTTTCTTAGTGGTGTGTCTTAAAGTAGAAAAAACACCAGATGACTTCCAGAGGGGGGCTGAGAAAGCAAAGGCAGAACTGCAGAGAAGCAGTGGGTCAGAGATGTGTGTCCTGCAGAATGGGGGTGGAGAACCCGACACTTAAAATGGAAAGAGGGAAGCAATATCTGTGAGCTTCTGCAGATCATTCTCTTGCTAAAGCTTATTTTTAATTTCAGGGCTAATTTCTGCCCTGCTCAGATCCTGGATTTTATGTACATAGTCTATATGAATTTTACTCCAGGCATCGTGGCTTAGCCAAGCAATTAACATATAAATCTGATTAGAGCAAAAGCATTTCCTTAAGAGAGAGTAAGCCTTAAGAACATGGCTAAACAAAGGTCTGATTCACAAATCCCCCTATTTTTCTTCTTTTCTTACACACATCAGCCAGTTTGGCTGTGACAGACCAGCTCCAGCGTCTCTGGATATAACTGCTGATCCTTAAGAAGAAAGATTGGGCAGTTATCATTTTTCCTGTGTGGATGTTGCCGTGGTTACAAAAGGCTTTCCCCCATCTTTCAAAGATCTGGATCTTCCCGTCCTTCTTCAAATTCTTGATTGAGGTCCAAGCATCCAGCAGGAAGATTTCACGCGACTGGGGGGAAGTTCCTCCTGTAACATGTCACTCAAGACTCTCCTCACGTGGTAGAAAAGACCAGGACACCAAGGGAATTCGCAGCTTAGGGCCGATCCAGTGACCAGCGGCCAGTGCCGGGCCTTACAGATTTGAAGAGCTATCACGTGTCTGAGGCCCCAGTTTTGTTCTGCTTAAGGTGACAAAGGGGGCCAGTGTCCTTTGAGACTTCTTCCCTCAGCCTGGCCGGGTTCAGGATAAACATTTAATACTTTAGATTTTAGAGTGGACAGATCTTCTTCAGCTCTTCTAAGAGAGGGGCAGCCACTGGAGAGATGTGAGATAAATGCTCAAACACGTGGCCACATATGGAATGACCTGGGGAGTTTAAGAGAAATCACCCCAGATGGGCGGGGGTTGTGGCTCAGTGGTAGAGCCTTGCCTGGCATGTAGGAGGCCAAATCTAACCCTCAGCACCGCATAAAATAAATAGTAAAAGATCCACTGACAATTTAAAGATTAAAAAAGAAAGAAAGCAATACCCCAAGATTCCAGTTTAGCTGGTCTGGCATTTGGCCTAAGTGAGGCACCATATTAGCACCACCACCACCATCACCCCCTGCCCCAAAAAAGAATAATTCCACCAGGTGGACAAGACTGAGAAGCACTGATAAGGCAAATGCAAATTGCTCATTGGGTGTCTATTTTTCTAGCTCCTGGGATAATGTATGGGTAATTTTGCTTCTAGTGCCCCAGTTTGGTTCTGTCTGTCCGTCCGTTTGACATTGCAGTAGCCAAGGGCCGAAGTGGAAAAGTCAAGGGAGCACTCACTACTGTCAGAGCGATGCTCCTCATTTTGGAGATGAGGGAACGGAACTGAGGACCAGAGTTCAAGGTCACCTAGCTGGTGAATGGAGAGCAGGGCTGTCTTGTCCGTCTCCACCTTGAACCTCTACTCCTGACTCCCCTCTGTGAATTAAAAGCTCTTACAAGGCGGAGGCTCTTGGTGACAACAGTTCTCGATATTGGCTGATCAAGGGGGCTGACACGGCTCCAGCCTTTCTATGATGGGAAGGTCCTCCAGAGAGACATCAGTAAAAAAAAAAAAAATTAAAAAGGTCCAGGTCTGCCAACTGCCTGGAAGCAGCTTTAATAATGAGCGCACGCTTCTTTCAACGTTGGCTTCCTTTCCTCACAGCTTTCCAGGCCCTGGGGCACCCCAGCAGCCAGGGACCAGCCCAGGCTCAGCCCAGGCTTCCTCGGCAGCTGCCTTTGCAAGATTAGAGTCCCCAGCTGGATGGGTCTCCCCACTTCTTCCTCCTGCCTGTCTCTAAAGAGCGAGAGCCTCTGCAGTTCTGTCTTCAACCCCAAGGATGCAGCTGAGTGCTTCTCAAGCCTTTTTATGAATGAATGAATGACTGATTGAACGAACACATGAATGAATGAACAAGGTGCACTATCTTTTTAATAAGCCAGACTCAAGTCTCTGCTGGTTCTGTCCCTCCTGAGTTTCTGGTTCCTTTTTTTTTTTTTTTTTTTGTACCAGGGCTTGAACTCAGGGGCACTTAACCACTGAGCCACATCCCCAGCCTTTTTATATTTTATTTAGAGACAGGGTCTCACTAAGTTGCTTAGGGCCTCGCTATGTTGCTGAGGCTGGCTTTGAACTCACGATCCTCCTGCCTCAGCCTCCTAAACTGCTGGGATTACCTGCGTGCACCACCAAGCTCAGCTTAATAGATTTTTTAAAGCATTCCTCCCTCCCTCTGCGGTTCTTCTCTGGTTGGGGACAGCCTGGCCATTCCACTCCCCACTTTGCTTTGAACTTTATCCAGTTAGCGGTAGAAGTGGAATCTGTCTTCAAAAGTTGCCTTTGGCTCGTGGAGAAGTTCAGTTTCTACACTGTCCCAGCTGTAGTAACCCAGTCACTCTGGGGTGGATGAAGCAGGTGGGTGCCATTGGTCCTGCTCCTCCTTCATGGGTGCTCTGAGACCATGCCAGCCCTTTCTGCAGCCTGAGTGCTGTTCCTCCCGCTCCTGCCCAGCCTCTTCCACCACCAGCACCAACCACCTCATCACTACAAGGTGGAGGGCTGTTTGCACGGGAGTGGCCCAGCTGCTGTGAACAGGGAAGAGGCAGGGCTCTTTGGAGGGACTGATCAGACGTTTGGTGGCAGCTGTTCTGTTATTGTCCCCTGCCTGAGCCCATATCCCTTGTGGAGAGTTCCAGTTCTGTCATACCACTGCCCTCTTCCTGATCAGCAACTCATTAGAAGTCTGTTTTGGAGACCTACAGTCACAGCATGGGACCAAGAGAGAAGTCAGGATTCCAGGGTTGGTTTTGCAGTCACCATCAGCATTGTGGCCTGGTGCCAGAGGGCAGGCAGAGAAGCTGTGGCTCAGGGCTTAGGCCTCCAGCCGGGCCAACCAGGACTGAAACGTTCCCTGGGTGATCTGGGTGCCCCGCAGCCTCTCTGACCCTCAGAATCCTCTTTTTATATTATCATTATTATTTTGGTACTGGGATTGAACCCAAGGGTGCTTAACCACTAAGCCTTATCCCCAGCCCTTTTAAAAATATTTTATTTAGAGACAGGGTCCCACTGAGTTGCTTAGGGCCTCGCTAACTTGCTGAGCCGGTTTGAGCTTGCAATCCTCCTTCTGAGCCACTGGGATGTCGGGCAGATGCCTAGAATCCTCTTTACATATAAGAGTAACAGTACCCACTGTAACTGGATGAGACAAAGGGGAATGAAGGGAAGGGAGGGGATGGGAATGGGAAAGACAGTGGAATGAATGGGACAGAACTTTCCTGTGTTCATATGTGAACACACGACAGGAAAACTCCACATCATGTCCAACCATGAGAATGGGAAGTTGAGTTGTAGTCCATGTATATATGATATGTCAAAATGCACTCTACTGCCAAGTATATCTAAAAAGAACAAATTCTTTTAAAAAATTTTTTTTAAATGGAATCTCAGAGAAGTTAAAAAATCTGCTAACATCACATGGCTAAGGAGAGAGGTGGCTGGGCCCCAGAGCCTCTGATGGCCACAGTGACCTGTTCTGCAGCTCTGCTTGGCCAATTGCAGTCTCCTTGCAGCGTCTTCTTATAACTGGCTTCAAGGGCAGTGGGGCCTTTCTTTGAGTTCAGAGCTTCAAGGTCAAGGGTGGTTAGAGATGGGGTAGTTTGAAATGCCTTCCGGATCTGCAGCGCCTGTCCTGGCTTCTGGACCTCCCTGTGTCGGGGGTTCGCAGTTGCAGAATAACTCGGTGCCCTGAATAACTTAGTGTGAAAATCGGGGAGGGTTTTTTTCTTTGCCACACCTCAAGGTCTCCCAGAAGTGATAGGCCTGGTGCTAAACATCCTCATCTCAGACACAGTGTCAGCCCAAGAGACAGCTTCTAGCACTCTTGGGGAAGGCCGAGGGAGACATGGTAAAAGAATGGATGAAGAGAATGTGGAATGTATACACAATGAACCTCTAACTTTTTCCATTATTTATTATTTTCTCTAATTACAAACAAAAGTCATTTCCTAAAAATTGCAGAACAGCAGAAATATATGTATACAAATTAAAATTGTCCTATTACCCGCCCCCATCATCTTTTCCTTTGTTTGTGGGTATCTATTGACAATTATATTTTAAAAACAAAAAGTCATGCTGGGTGTGGTGGCTCACCCCTGTGATCTCAGTGGCTCAGGAGGCTGAGGCAGGAGGATCCCCAGTTCAAAGCCAGCCTCAGCAACTCAGTGAAGCCCTACGGACTTAGCGAGACCCTGTCTCAAAATAAAAAATATTTTAAAAGGGCAGGAGATGTGTCTCAATGGCTAAGCACCCCTGGAATCGGTTCAATCCCTAGTACCCCAAAAAAAGTCACACAATTTTTTTGTTTTTGTTTTTACTGTTTAGTGCCTTTTGCTGAACAGTGTACCTTGCTCATTATTCTCTCTTGACATGTAAAGCTACAAGTCATAATAAAACATAGAGCTGTATGTTTTATTATGCCTGTTAGTCACTTTTTTTGTCATTGTGACCAACATATGTGACAAGAACAACTCAGAGAAGGAAAAGTTTATTTTGGCTCATGATTTCAGAGGTTCTGTCCGTGGTGGGCCAGCTCCATGGCTCTGGGCCCAAGAATCGGCAGAACATCATGGTGGAAGGGAGTGGCGGAGAGAAGCAAGTCAGCTCATGGCAGCCGGCAAGCAGAGAGAGAAAGGGAGGGAGGGAGGAAGGGACCAGGGGCAGCTATAATGTAAGGCCACAGCCAGTGACCTCCTTCCTCCAGCCACACCCCACCTGCCTATAGTAAACCACCCAGTAGTCCATTCAGCTGTCCATGGATTAATCCATTTGCTGGATTAATGCACTGATGGGGTCAGACCCCTAATCATGGCCGAAAAGCCCCCCTTCTGGATCCTGGGGATGGTGCTTTCAACACGAGCTTTTGGAGGACACTTCATGTTGTAAGCCTTAATAGTCCCTCTCCCCTATTGCTGGACCCCTTTTCCAATTTGTGGCTATCACAGCCTGCGCTTTGGTGGATAGCTTTTTACTGTGTGAGAGTGCTTGGTCACGTGCATCCACAGCATCAACTCCCATAGGGTCACTGGAACAGAGAGTCTGCAGTTGGGAATTGGTATTGATGCTGCTAAAGCTGTCAGTCCTACAGACTGGATCAACTGCATTCTGATCACAAGTGTAGTAGGAGCTCTGAGTCGTGCGGTTGTCAGAACAACGCCCTGCTGAGGACAAGGCTCCACAGCCTGCCCAGAGTGGTCACCCACAGGCTCTGATATTTGGGGGTTTTAAGCATTCGCACAGCAGAGGTGACTCGTTGGCCCAAGAGTTGGAGCCGTACCAAGTCCAGTCCTTCTCTTCAAGGTCTCGCATCCCGTTGGGTTCCTCAGATGCCAGCCATCTGAACGGTCTCCGGGGGTAGCTGGGTTGCTGTCCACCCTGGCTGAGGACAGCCTCACCTCTCTTGGTGTGGGTTGGCACAGACGTCACATTTAGTGACAGGAGCCTGGGAATTAAGTCATCAGTCTTCCCCAGCCAAGATCTGCTGGGAGGAGGAACACAAATCGTCCTGGAAATCCTGCATCTGACAGCGGCCCAGGGCTTGGCAGGTCACCGAATCCTCACACCTTGCTTGGCACAGGCTCGGCAGAGTGACATAACTGAGAGCTTTTCAGGCTTTGAATTCCAAGGTCGTCATAGGGAGAGGACCTGGTGCTAGGGACCTGATTATGTATTCATACCCAAGTGACTTCAAGGCAGTAATTGGACAGTTTTAGAGATCAAAATCTCCTGGAGAGCTTATTAAAATTGCAGATTCTTTATTCTTTATTTTTTATCTGTTCTTTTTACTTATATAACAGTGGAGTGTATTTTGACATATCATATGTACAAGGAGTATAATGTCCCATTCTTGTGGTTGGACGTGATGTGGGGTTTCCCTGGTCGTGTGTTCATATATGAACACAGGAAAGTTCTGACCCATTCACTCCACTGTCTTTCCCGTTCCCATCCCCCTCCCTTCCCTTCATGCCCCTTTGTCTCATCCAATGAACTTCTATTCTTCCCTCTCATTTCCCTTATTGTGTGTTAGCATCTGCATATCAGAACATTTGGCCTTTGGTTTGAGGGATTGGCTTATTTCACTTAGCATGAGAATCTCCAGCTCCATCCATTTACCTGCAAATGCCATCATTTCATTCTTCTTTAAGGCTGAGTAATATTCCATTGTGTATATGCCCCACATTTCCTTTTTCCATTCATCTGTTAGGGCATCTAGGTTGGTTCCATAGCTTGGTCATTGTGAAGTGATAAAATGCAGATTCTTGAGCCCCTTGCCCAGAACTTCTGATTCCGTGGGTCTGGGGATAGGACCAGGGAACCTGCAGTGGAGCAAGCAGCCCAGTGATTCTGGCACCCAAGAGGTGCCAAGACTGTGCCCCAAGGTGAGCCTTGGCCACTGGGTCAGAAATTTCTGGAGGCAAGTGCCAGCTCGCAGGCTCTTGAGACCTGGTCATGAGTTTAAACTAATAAAAGACAATGATGTAGGTAATCTTGGATTTGGGGTTCTTTTTCTCCTTTTATTTCTGTCGACAACTCTCCAACATGTTTCCTGTCCAAGGACCACCTCAGTATTTCTGGTTCTGACCTCTCTGGCAACTTCCTGCCAACTCCCCTTTCTCTCCCTGCACCCCCTTCAAGTCTGTCAGACCTGACTCTGCCACCTGCCTTACCTGGGCTATTCCCTGAAGAGACGCCTGGCAAGCCACCCTCACTGTCTGAGGACACCTTTGAGCAGATGCTTAGTCAGTTTTTTCCCTGCTGTGACTAAAGGACCCAACCAAAACAACTGCAGAGGAGGAAGAGTTTATCTGGGGGCTCACAGTTTCCGAGGTCTCAGTCCACAGACAGCAGGCTCCATCCCTCAGGGCTGGAGGGGAGGCAGGACATCATGGAGGAAGAGTGTGGTGGAGGGAAGCAGCTCACAGGGTGACCAGGAAGCAGAGAGAGACTCCACTCTCCAGAGACAAAGAGAGACCCCAAAGCCACGCCCCCAATGCCCCCTCCTCCAGCCACACCCACCTCCTCCAGCCACCACCCAGTTAATCCCATCAGGGGTCCATTCACTGGTTGGGTTAAGGCTCTCAGAACCCAGTCTCCTCTCCTCTGGACCTTCCTGCACTGTCTCACATGTGAGCTTTTGGGGAATGCCTCACATCCAAACCAGAACATCGGGAAATGGGACACCACAGGCTCAGCTGAAAGGCTATGGGGACTTTGCTGGTAAGAGTCCAGAAGAGCAGAAAGGCAAAGCTGGGAGGGAGAGGGGCCGCTTTGGGACCCCCCTGGTGTCTTGCAGCAGAATGACCTGCTACCCAGGCCCCATGGATGGGGAACAGACGACACATGGAATTTCACAAATGGATGAAAAATTCAACTGAGGAAAAAGAGCCCTGGCCCATCAGGCCAGGCAGGACCAGGGGCAGGCCACCCAGACACCCCTGTAGCAACATGATTTAAAGACATTCAAGCAAGAATATAGCACACCTGTAGTCCCAGGTGTGGAGAAGCTGAGGCAGGAGGATAGCAAGTTTGAAGCCAACCTGGACAACTTAGTGAGACTCTGTCTCAAAAAAAAAAAAAAAAAAAAAAAAAAAAGCCAAGGATATAGCTCAGTGACAGAGTATCCCTGGGTTCAATCCCCAGTGAATGAATAAGCAAGCAAAAGAATAAAAGAGCACAAATCAACCAGGAATCAAGGACTATTTTAGGGAAATATGCTTAAGAAGCAAAATCTATGCTAAGCCAGGTGCTGTGGTACATGCCTGTCATCCCAGGGGCTTGGGAGGCTGAGGCAGGAGGATCAGGAGTTCAAAGCCAGCCTCAGCAACTTAGCAAAGCCCTAAGCAACTCAGGAGACCCTGTCTCTAAATCAAATATGAAAAAGGGCTGGGGATGTGGTTTGGTGGTTAAATACCCTTAGGTTTTATTCCTGGTACCAAAAAAGAATTCATGCTATGAAGCAAAGTCCATGATTAACAAAATATACAACTCACAAGTAAAGATGAGGAGCCTTTTACTGATTTTTTTTTTTTTTTTTTTTTTTTTTTTTTTAAGCTTTAGGCTCCATTTGCCTCTGCATAAACTGTTTAGAGAAACTGGGCAGAAATTTTAAACAGATATGTTTGGATTTTCACAGGAAATAGTGTTGGTAAACCAGTTATTTCCCAAAATGTGACTTTAAGAGTTCTGGGGTGGGGCTGAATGCGGGAGGGGTCACTCATACTTGTTTTCAAAGTATGAGTAACAATGCATTTTCCTTTGATGGGGGGATACCAATGATTGAACCCAGGGGCACTCGACCCCTGAGCCCCATCCCCAGCCTTATTTTGTATTTTATTTTGAGACAGGGTCTCCCTGAGTTGCTTAGGACCTCTCTTTTGCTGAGGCTGGCCTCCAACTTACAATTCTCCTGCCTCAGCCTCCGAAGCCACTGGGATTATAGGTGTGAGCCACCACACCCAGCCATTTTCTGTCTTCTTCCTGAAAAGTCCTCCTCCATTTAAGCCGATTTTTGAGTGGTCCTCTAGAAATTCCCGGACTTCCTTGCTTACACAATCCTTCTTTGCATACTCCAGAGAGGATGCTTTGGAAAGGCGTCAGTCCCTCGTAACCATGTCAGTGCGGAGCTCTGCAGGACACTCCGGGTGCGCAGCGCCCTGTGGGTGAGCAGCTGCTTGCTCCATCTGGGAAGAGAGGGAGCCCAGCCAAACCCGCCAGCCTCGGGAAGCCAGGGGAAGGGCAAAGGGGGCTCAGCCAGGCCCTGGAGACTCAGAGCAGCAAAGGAAGTTCTGTGGCCCAGTCCGACATGTCCTGCCTTCTGGGAACTCTGCAGTCCTGGCTTGTCGGTGCCCTGGCAGAGGCAGGGTGATCGGTTGGTGGCAGGTTCACTTCTGCTGATGAGAAAGAGAACAGACAAAAACAGGGTGAAACCCAGCCAGGCCTTGTCTCCTGTTAGTGTTTGCATGTGAGGTGTCCCCAGAGCTCCTGTGTCAAAGCAGGGACGTTCAGAGGTGAGGTGATTGGATGGGAGAGCGCTCACCTAACCGCTTCGTGCTAGTTTGAATGGACTGACTGGGTGGTGACTGCAGGCACACGGGGTGGCTGGGGGAGGTGGGTCACCAGGGATGTGCCCTGAGGAATACACCTTCCTGTGGCCCCTTGGGTTCCCTCTGTCTGCTCCCTGGCTGCCATGAGTGAGGCTGGCCTCTCCCCCGACTTCCCTCCGCCATGATGTCCTGCCCCACCTTGGGCCCAGAGCAATGGACGTAGCCAACCTCAGAATAAACCTCTGAACTGTGAGCCAAAGCCAGCCTTCCTGCTCCAGGCTGTTCCTGTGGGGTGTTCGGTCACAGTGCCACCAAGCTGCCTAGCTCATCTCCCTGGATGTTAGTTTCTCTGGCTCCAGAGCAGAAGCGGGGACTGTTGCATGATCAGGTACAGCCCACCCCACCCCCGGCTGGTCTACACACCGTCCTCAGTGTGCTTCGAGGAACCAGGGGTGCCACACTTTCCTTCCAAACTCCTGAGATAAAGGAAAGCACCCCCTAATTCTTGCAGTTCCAAAAGTGGTGCATGCAACAGTTGTCTCAGCACCTTCTGGGAGCTCATTAGAAATTCACACTCCTGGGCGCCCCCCCCTTAGATTCAGTGGCCCCCAGTCTGGGTTTTAAGAAGATCCCTGGGTGGTTTGCATGTCTGGTGAAGGTCGAAAAGTGGCTGCTTAGAAAGTCCCGGAGACAGGATTCAGTCCCTGTCTCTGTCATTTGACCCCCACCTCACCCATCACCCTGGGCAAAGGGCCCATCTTGGTCCTGTGTTCATTTCTTCTTCCGTCAGATGAAGGGCCACCGCTGGCCTCCCCAGGCTTCTGGAGACGCAGTGAGCTTTATATTCTGGGAAAGTGTGAGAAGCCCTCTAAATGCAAATGGACGATAAAAGCAGTAATGATTACCAGGAAAATTAATTCTTACCTAAGAGTTTTTATTCCACAGTTTATAGATACTTGTGGGGGGGGCAGGTCCTGGGGATTGAACTCAGGGGCACTTGGCCACTGAGCCACATCCCCAGACCTTTATGAATGTATTTTATCTAGAGACAACTTAGGGCCTAGATCCAGCCTGTTCTCTGCTATAGAATTGCTCCTGTTGCCCTCCCGGTGGCTTCTGTCTGCCTGGGAAGTGTGCTCTGCTGAGTCTGCTGTCTTCCCTGTACAGTGAGGGGTCACCTCAAAGGGCTGTGTCCCCCGGTGGCTGGCCACAGCACGGCTTCCTCAGCAGTCTTTGAAGGAACGAAATGGTCTCCGGCCCTTGGCTCCCTGCTCTCTACCCCGGGGGACCATTTACTTCTGTCACCACGTAGTCAAGTGTCTCCTGAGCAAATACTCCAGTGCTCGTGTGCCTGTTGACTCGGGCTAATGGATTCTAGAAGTCAGCATGGGTCAGTGTGAGCCCAGAGCAAACGCTGTCAGATTGTCTTCAACTGCTTTGAATTTCCTGTGCATCCTTTCAATTAGCAATAGGCTCTGTGACAACACAGCCAGAGTCCCTCCGCCCCAGGAGCTGAGCAGCCCTAGTTAAAATCAACTCCATGTAGTTCAAATGGATTCCACATGTTTCCAAAAGATGTCCCTACCTTCACTTTTCCGAGTCTGATTTATTTGTTTGTTTTTTGTACCAGGGATTGAACTCAGGGACACTCGACCACTGAGCCACATCCCCAGCCCTATTTGGTATTTTATTTAGAGACAGGGTCTCACTGAGTTGCTCAGGGCCTTCCTAAGTTGCTGAGGCTGGCTTTGAACTTGCGATCCTCCTGCCTCAGCCTCCCGAGCGCCTGGGATTACAGGTGTGTGCCACCCTTCCTGGCTGAATCTCTCTTTATCGGAGTAACTGGTTTACCAGGAAGTGATAAAGGAATGAATAAGTCTGGGGGATAGAAAAGAGGAGACCTGGTTTAAGGCTAAGTTGTGAGGGTGTCCTGTTGGTACTGAAGATTGAACCCAAGAGGGCTTTATTAGTGAGTCACATCCCCAGCCCTTTTGTATTTTAGACAGGGTCTCTCTAAATTGCTGAGGCTGGCCTCAAACTTGCAGCCACTGTGCCCAGCGAGGCTTGTCCCTGTAACTATACTGGGTCTATACCAGAAACGTCACAGCATCTCTAGTTCCACTGGGAGGCTGATCCCTCCCCAGGGGGCTGGTACAAGGCAAATCCCTCCAATGAAGGCTGCTAGAAAAAACAAAGCTCCAATTGTTGGGAAAACTGAAATAACCTATGGGCCTCTCTGGCACCAGCTGGTTGTAAAGAAGCTATTTAGTTGGGGCTGGTGTTCTGGAGCAGTCAGGGACAAGGAAGCAGCCCCTGGGGAGATGGGGGGAGATGGGGACAGGCTGGAGGAGGGACAGGCTGTGAAGCCACCTCCCACTGCTATCCCTGGAGCAGCTGACAGAAAAGTGCTCCATGGTCTGCCAGCACTTGGACCCCAGGAGCAGATGGTGCATGAAAACTGCCCTTGATTTAGGGTCTCTGGCCACTGGGGAGACACCAGACAGGCTGGTGATCAGGACTGAGGATTTAAAAGCTTCAAACAGGCCCAAGAAATAAGTCAGTGAAGGCCTTAACTCCAGGGATTTTTTTTTTTTTTTTTTTTTTTTTAATATTTTCGAGACAGGGTCTCCCTGAGTTGCTTAGGGCCTCCCTAAGTTGCTGAGGCTGGCTTTGAACTCTCAATCTTCCTGCCTCAACCTCCTGAGCCACTGGAATACAGGTGTGAATCACCTCACCCAGCAACCCCAGGGAATTCTTGAACCCATTGAAGGAGTCAGGGGGTTTGTTGGGAGGAGTTAAGAGAGAAAATAACCTGGCCGCCCCCTGATTTAGGTGACATGCCACCACCAACCTCATGGCACATACCAATCCTTTGGTGGGGGTGAGGACACCCTGGAGTCCTCGGGATCATGTTTGCAGTTGGATCTGTCTTATCCACTGCCCCTCTTGGGCATCTGGAAGCGGAGTCCCCTTCACCTCTGGTCAGTAGCAGCTCCAGGCTCCCTTAGAGCCCCGGTTCACAGTTCAGAATGACTTTGGCAATGTCTAGAGACATTTTGGGTTTCACAACCGGGATGCCTAGTGGCATGTAGCCAGTAGAGCCCAGGAACATTAACAGATATCCTAAAGTGCACAGCACAACCACTCTGACAAAGAATCGGTGGACCCAAGATGTCCATGGTACCAGGGCCGAGAAACCCGGTATCTATCTCCAAGGGCAAGAGGTTCCAGTGTCCTGGAGCAGAATCACCTTCAGTTGTAAAGACAGTTTTCCCTGAATAGTGACTCTCCTGAGCGTGGGCATCCCCAGGGGGTCTGGTTCAAGTGCAGGTTCAGAGTCTGCAAGTCCTTTGCCTACCTGGGAGCCCACCCTTTCAGCCAGCTCCCCGCATGACATTGCCACGGCCGCTGGTCCCCAGGCCTGTTTGAGTGGCAGGGCATCCTCTGTGTGCACCTTCGCCCCTCCCTCTCTGTCCACCCTCACCCGCCAGCCTTCGCTGTCCTCTTGGTTAGAACCATTCCCTGCCTGTCACCAAGCAACATGGAGTTGAACTCCACAGCCCAGGTGACAGTTTCTGTCCAGCTGGTGCCAATTTGAAGTTCAGGGTGTCGATGAAATCAACTGACTTAACTGGAATAAAAGACCCCCAGGGACCTAGTAGGTCTCCCCCCACAGCTTCAAACAAACAGACCTGCACCTTGGGCCTCCCTGGCCTGGTCTGAGACCAGCAATGTGGAGCCCATGACTTTGGGGACACTCAGGCTTGCCACTGGGTGTCAAGCCCCTCACTGACAGTCCAGTGCCACAAAGTCCTTACAGGCTTTGCAGATCATCTCTGTCACTATGACTCAGCTCTTCAGAGCAGTCGTGGGAGATATGCAAATGAGTGGGCGTGGCCGTGCGCCTGAGAAACTTCTTTTATAAAATGGGGCAGTGACCAGCAAGCATGGGCCTGGGAGCAGAGGTCGGCCAACCCCTGTTCTGAACAATTCCCTCTCCTCGTGTCTGTACTTGCGCACCATCTCTCTTTAAAATCATCTCTAGTGCATCGTGTCTCTACCTCCACAGAGGGAAAAAAATCACACAGGGAAACCTTACGGGCAGCTCCATCATCAGCCGAGATGTAAATGGCCCGAGGGCAAAGGAAGCAGGCTTTCTGCCTTTTACTGCACAGAAATGCAAAATGTGAACACATCTTTAAAGTTGGCAGAAACGCTGCTCCCTGTCTTCCCAAACCAATTTTTATTTTTTTCTCAAAGAGCAGGACAAGACAGGATAATAAATAAAGAGCAGAAAGTCGTGCCCATAGGGCTGCCTTTAAATTCCAGTCTGCGTTCCCTCCCTGTCTCCAGCGCCTGCCTTCTGCTCGCAGCATCCGTGGGGGAGGGGAGCCCGGCAAGGCTCGCCTTTCTCCTCCCTCCAACCCAGAACATTCTATGAAGGCCATTGATTTTTCTCTCCTTTGCCAGTAACCAGGAGAACTCCTATTTGTAGAGAGGGGGGGACACTGCTCAGGCAGAAATGCTGGTGTCACTTAAAGCACCCCCCAGATGCACCGTTGTGTTGACAGTTGAACCAGGGGGACCGGCCGGCTGAATTCAACACTGACCTCTCCTTGATGCAGCAAGACCAAGGGGCCTGCGGGAAACAGCGTGCCTCTGTGTACATGGACATTTGTGTACCTGCCCGCCACACTGACCCCTGGGACGAGGATAAATCAAGGCCCTTAGCTCTTAGCTCCCCGGTCACCACTGAGCCGCTCTCACAGAGCTGCTTACTTGGAGAGGAGAATTCCCACTCTGTGAACACAGCACAGCTGCCCTGGAGACGGGAGAGCCTGCACCTTTGTCTCCTGGTGGTTGGGTGGCTTTCTCTGCCAGTGTTCCGCACCCATGAGGCCGGGTTTGTTTGGTTGTTGTGTATGTGTGTGTGTGTGTGTGTGTGTATATATATATATATATATATATATATATATATATATATATAGTAGATGGACACAACACCTTTATTTTATTTTGATGTGGTGCTGAGGATTGAACCCAGTGCCACACGCATGCTAGGCGAGCGCTCTACCACGGAGCCACAACCCCAGCCCCATGAGGCCAGTTTTAAATGTGGGGTCAAACTGTGTGCTACAGCCACAGCTTTCTGCACAATGTGGTAAGGATCTCTCTCTCTCTCTCTCACACACACACACACACTTGTGCATGGGTGCTTGTGTGCACACACCATTCTTGGGTAGCAAGAAAAGCAGAGTTTGCAGGACAGCAGAGGGACGTTTTGCAGCCCCATTGGGTCGGAATGTATTGATTGGCCATGTTTTGATGTGGAGTCTCTTTCTGCACAAGCACAGTGAAGAGTGAGAATGGAACTCCATCAGCCTAGGGAAGAAATCCCCAGCTGCAATTTGGAGAGACAAATTATTTGTACCTGAGGCTTTTATTCTAGAAACTATTACCATGCACTGGACTCTATGTGGGTCATTGTTCTTGGATCCATTCATCAATCATGCACTTGACAACAGTTATTTGCCTTTAAGGCTAGTAGCTGCGTATCAGATTTGGGGGGCATACTTTCTTTCGTTGGGGACTTTCAGGGAGTGCCTACTTTCTTCCTGCATTGTGTACACCAGATAGATGGGGCTAGCAAATAGGAACATGCATTTGTCCTCTTGCAATAAATGCCTAGCCAAGGAAAAGAAACAAAAACATCACACATGCATTACGGTGGTGAGGAATCTTAAAAAGGAAGAGTCTCTCCAGCTGTGATACTCAGATACTGTTCCTGTGCCTGCTGTGCCTGTTTGATTGATTGATAGATGCTGGGAATTGAACTCAGGGACACTTTATCACTGAGCCACATCCCCAGCCCCTTTTTTTTTTTTTTTTTTTTTTTTTTAGAGACAGGGTCTCACTGAGTTGCTTAGGGACTTGTTTTTGCTGAGTGAGAGTGGCTTTGAACTTGTGATCCTCCTGCTGCAGCTTCCTGAGCCGCTGGGATTACAGGTGTGCACTGCCAGGCTCACAATGCCTGTTTTATTGATACAGCTCAAGGCGTTTAAAAATGGCCACAAGTCACCCAGCCAGGAGGTGGCTGTCCAGTTCTTGCACAATTAAGGAGAGGGTGTTTCATAAGTTGGAGGGTAAGCTATACTAGTACTGCATCATCTTGGGGACATGAGAGTTGCTAATTTAAACTGATCTGTAGAGCTGAGGTTAATCAGGTTAAAGCATTTTTTCAGTTCAGGAGGATAAGCGTAAATCACACTTTCTTTGCCAGGCGGGGTAGCACATGCCTGTATTATCAGTGGCTCCAGAGGCTGAGGCAAGAGGATCAAGAGTTCAAAGCCAACCTCAGCAAAAGCAAGGCACTAAACAACTCAGTGAGACCCTGTCTCTAAATAAAATACAAAAGAGGGCTGGGGATGTGGCTCAGAGGTTGAGTGCCCCTGAGTTCAATCCCCAGTACCCCCACCACCACCAAATCACACTTTCTTTGACTTTAGAACTGGAAGAGCCCCCAAAATGAGCTATATAATGGTCAGCCAGAGACAATGAGACTAACAAGTGCAATCATTGTTCCTGAGGTTTAGATTCCTGCTCATCTGAATTACAACCCCGGGCCCACTCCAGGTCAGAGAGTGATGTCTTTGTCTAATCTGTTGGCAGCAAGAGAATCTGTTTGCCTTTATGCCACAAATATGCTAGTTCTGTGAAAGTGCAGAGAACAGGGGACAAGACCCCGGCTTCCGCGTGGATCCATTTAGCTTCAAACACACATACACCTAATGAGTCAGCGGGGCACAAATCCCTTAAAGTCAAGTGTACCCAAGAGTGGCCGGCTGGTGGGGTGGTGGCTAACTGACTGTGCTACTTTGCAAAGAGTGATCAGGTGGGCATCACTGAGAAGGCGCCCTCTATGGGGCGGACTTACAAACGGAAGTCAGTTGTGCAGAGGGGAGAGATTTTGGGGGAGGAGTGTGCTGTGGGTGTGTTGCAGCAGGAGGTGGGAGAGGACTGTGGGCTGAAGCAGAGTAAGGGGGCGTGTTGAGCCCGTGACGTTGCTGAGCCTAAGGGAGCCAAGTCACGTAGGGTCTTGAGTTCTGCAGAAAGACTCTGCATCTTGCCAATAATGAAATGAACCACAGAACCACCCTTTCCAGAGGCAAGTACCCACATATTACTCATCTTTGGACAAGATTAGCCTTTCTGTTCATGTGCCTGCTTGCAGAAGCCCCTGGAGGAACATGTTAGTGAATGAATCAGAGGAGACACTTCTCTCCCAATTGAGATCCCGTCCACAGGTCCCCCAGGGGAGTCGCTTAGGTTTAGGTAATACTGGCAGGAGATTCTGGATTGGAGCAAGGAGCCCTCTTGCTCTTGCCAGAATACTTTCCTTTTCCCTGGTGGCCAGGGGTTTCCAGGAGGCAGGAGCATAATCAGAGTGTGTATCACCGCCCCGCCCCCAGCAGAATGGAACCCGATCTTCTTCATGTTTACCGCTGCTGTGTGGTTTAGGAATCTGTTCACAGGCAGAATGTTCTCAGGTTTCACTGCAGGGCTCATAAAAAAGACACGTTCAGAAAAACAGCATGTTTGGGAATTGAGAGGATTTGCTAGGATGTTGAGACTAACCCTAATTCTACTCTTGGGTAGAAAGCCCTGCTGGGATCGTGGTGCCTACTGGGATAGCTTTTGTTTCTAAATGTGATTTGAAAGATCCTTTTTTTTTTTTTTTTGTACCAGGGATTGCACCCAGGGGTGCTTAACCACTAGCCCCATCCCCAGCCCTTTTGATTTTTTATTTAGAGACAGGGCTCAGTGAATTGCTTAGGGTCTCGCTGAGTTGCTGAGGCTGCCCTTGAACTTGGTGATCCTCCTGCCTCAGCCTCCCGAACTGCTGGGATCACAGGTGTGCACCACCCTGCCTGGTTTTCTTCCTTCCTTACTAGAGTTCATGAGTTCGGACTGTTCATCGTCTTAGCATGACACCCCCTCCTCTCCACCTCCAGATCAGGGGGCTCTGGGATTTATAGGTCAGAAATAAGCAGCAAGAAAGCAGGACTGGAGGACCTAACTCCTCTTGCCCTGACAATTACCCAGTGAATAATGAATTTAAAAAAAAAATAGAAATCACTGGGAGCCATGGTGCACACCTGTCTGTAATCCTAGGGGTTAGGGAGGCTCAGTCAGGAAGATCTCGCGTTCACAACCAGCCTCCGAACTCAGTGAGACCCTGTCTCTAAATAAAATGTAAGAAAGGGCTGCACATGTGGCTCAGTGGTTAAGCACCCACGGGTTCAAGAATCCTGGTACCAAAAACCCAAAAATATAGAAATTACTAGAAAATACACCATTTTGATAGAATACAGTCAGCCCTCTGTGTAGGTTTCATATTTTGGGGTTCAACCAGTCCTGGATTTAAAATGTCGCCAGGCCTACACTGTTTGTATCTGTATGGAAAATGCATGCCCTTTTTTCTTGCCATTATTTTCTACATAACATAACAAGACAATTACTTACAGGACATTTACAATTATAAATAATGTAGGGGGGAGACGAGCACCGGTTATGTTTTAGTCAGCTTTTTCACTGCTGTGACGAAAAGACACAAACAGAACAATTGAAGGGGAGGAAAAATTTATTTCAGGACTCACTATTTCCTAGATCTCAGTCCATAGACAGCAGGTTCCATTCCTCAGGGCTCGAGGGGAGGCAGGACAGCATGGAGGAAGAGTGTGGTGGAGGGAAGCAGCTCACATGGTGATCAGGAAGCAGAGAGAGACTCCACTCTCCAGAGACAAATAGAGACCCCAAAGCCACGCCCCCAAGGCCCCCTCCTCCAGCCACACCCACCTGCCTCCAGCCCCCACCCAGTTAATCCCATCAGGGGTCCATTCACTGGTTGGGTTAAGGCTCTCACAGCCCAGTCATGTCTCCTCTGGACCTTCCTGCACCGTCTCACACGTGAGCTGTTGGGGTCCACCTCACATCCAAACCATGACAGGTCATATGCAAATGCTATTTCCTTTTATACAAGGAACTTTGGTATCCAAGGATATCCTGCATACAGAGGGACCACTGAGGTTTCTCCAGGTGCAAATCCAAAATTGAAAAATTGACTCTCACAAACATGGCTTTATTGTTATACTATTTTGTTGATGTGTAACTTTCATAAAATGAAGCAGACAAACAAGACTATACCTTAGTGTAGTGTAGTCTTCACTTCCATCCTTCTGTTTCCTCCAGGTCTAGCTCTAGAACAATTCTAGTGTTCTAGAAGCTTCCCTGGTGTCTCCTCTCCCTCACTTCTTTCACTTGGACAGCTTTCACTTGTTCTTAAGCTTCTAATAGATGAGAAGCATAGCATGCACTCTTCCTGTGACCTCTGCATTTTCTGTGAAATGCATCCATGTTGCTGGGTGCAATAGCCCATTCTCATTGTTCTGTGGGAGTCCATCATATCAAGGTCTCTCCAGATAATTCCCAATTTTATCTAGATTTAAAACAATTACATCATATGGATACACTATTACCTTTTGATTTATTTATTTTTATTTATTGCTTTTAGATACACATGACAGTAAACTGTATGTTGAATACTATGTATACATGGAGTATAGATAGCTTCCCATTCTTGTGGTTGGCCATGATGTGGAGTTTCCCTGGTCGTGTGTTCATATATGAACATAGGAAAGTTCTGTCCCATTCACTCCACTGTCTTTCCTGTTCCCATCTCCCTCCCTTCCCTTCATTCCCCTTTGTCTCATCCAGTGACCTTCTGTTCTTCCCTCCCCCACTCCCTTATTGTGAGTCAGCATCCACACATCAGAGAGAATATTGGGCCTTCGGTTTTTTGGGACTGGCTTATTTCCCTTAGCATGATAGTCTCCAGTTCCATCCATTTACCAGCAGATGCCATCATTTCATACTTCTTTAAGGCTGAGTAATATTCCAAAGTGTATATGTACCACATTTTCTTTATCCATTCATCTGTTGAAGGGCACCTAGGTTGGTTCCATAGCTTAGCTATTGTGAACTGAACTGCGTCAACATTGATGTGGCTGTGTCACTGTAGTGCCCTTTGGGTATATGCTGAGAAGTGGGATAAAGGGGTCAATGAAGACACTATAATTTTAAAGAAATAACCTCACATTCATTGAAGAGTTGCAAAAAGAACAAACACTGCCCATGTTATACTCTTTACCTAACTTCACCTGTTAACCTGTTAACTTCTTGTTCAACATCCCAGTGAATAATAGATTTTTTAAAAGATAGAAAATACAACATTTGATAGAATATACTCTTCTTCTTGAAATAACTTCTTTGTTCTTTTGTGTTCAAATGCACACGTGCACACACACACACACACAACTTATATCTGTGCCGTTTGAAAGAAAGCTATGTTCATCTGGGCCATGTCCTTCTGGGTGTGATTCCCGGGTCTTCATCTCAGGTTTGCCAGAAGCTCATGTGACAGCACTTGGGATATAGAGGCCCACTGTTTGGAGTACCTGCTCTTAGTGATCATTGTCACTGCAAAGTGCCTCCCCCCGCCCCTGATAGAAAGATGTCCCAGGGTTCCACTCACATTTTCTGACTCCTAGGGACCCATTATCACCCTGGAGTAGTGATTTACTGAGCAGGCTAAGAGAGGAAACATCTCTTTATCTACACTACAGAGTCACTTAATGTCCAGTGCATTTGAGACAGAGGTTACCTGCTACTTAGGGACAGCAGGTGCACTAAGAAAGAAGTGAACTGGTCCGGTATCATGGAACTGGATTCTAGGCTGGGCATTATCCAGAACAACTTGGGTCTGGCCCGGTTTCCATAGCTTAGTTTCTTTATCCAAAATATCTTATGGAACTATCCCTAGAGGAGTTCATTGAAGTGCTTTATAGAGTGAAATTGGAAACAGGAAACATCACACATAAGATACACAGTGGGCCAGGCCCAGTGGCTCACGCCTGTCATCCCAGCTGCTGGGGAGGCTGAGGCAGGAGGATCCTGAGTTCAAAGCCAACCTCAGCAAATTAGTGAGACCCTATCTCTTAATAAAATACCAAAAAAAAAAAAAAAATGGGGTGGGGGTGTTGGGGATGTAGGTCAGTGGTTAAGTGCCCCCTGAGTTCAACATACAATGGGCTCTTAATAACTGATGGGGAGGAATTAGCAACGTAATTAGCAACTAGTCTTGCGTTTTTAAGCGCGCATCCTCTCTAGGCGCCCAGAGCCCACGATCCCCCCTGCGTCCTCTGTGCCCTGGCAGTGACAGTGCCAGCCGGCCCCGTTGCCGCCCACTTGTACTAACCCCGCGGTCCTCTGCTCTGTCCCCGCCAGGCCTCTCTGCCGAAGGTGGCGCCAAACGCCAGGAGCACCTGTCCCGGTTTTCCATGCCCGACCTCAGCAAGGACTCGGGCATGAACGTGTCGGAGAAGCTGAGCAACATGGGCACGCTCAACTCGTCCATGCAGTTCCGCAGCGCAGAGTCGGTGCGCAGCCTGCTGTCCGCCCAGCAGTACCAGGAGATGGAGGGCAGCCTCCACCAGCTCGGCAACCCCATCGGGTACCGAGACCTGCAGTCCCACGGGAGGATGCACCAGAGCTTCGACTTCGACGGCGGCCTCGCGGGCAGCAAGCTGCCGGGCCAGGACGCGGTGCGGGCGCAGCCCCTGAGCGAACGCACCCGCAGGAGGACTACCCCGCGCGACGACCACCGGCGCTTCCGCCCCCACCGCTCCCGGCGATCCCGCCGCTCCCGCTCGGACAACGCCCTCCACCTGGCCAGCGACCGCGAGGCCATGTCGCGATTGAAAGAAAGGCCCTCCCTGAGAGCCCGCGAGGACTACGACCAGTTCGTGCGCCAGCGGAGCTTCCAGGAGAGCCTGGGGCAGGGGCCCCGAAGGGACCTGTACGGCCAGTGCCCGAGGACTGTCTCGGACCTGGCTTTGCAGAATGCGTTTGGGGAGCGCTGGGGACCCTACTTCACCGAGTACGACTGGTGTTCCACCTGCTCCTCATCCTCCGAGTCTGACAACGAGGGCTACTTCCTAGGAGAACCCATCCCCCAGCCGGCCCGCCTGCGGTATGTCACCAGTGACGAGCTGCTGCACAAATACAGCTCCTACGGCGTCCCCAAATCCTCCTCCACGTTGGGGGGCAGAGGACAGCTGCATAGCAGGAAAAGACAGAAGAGCAAAAACTGTATCATTTCCTAATAGGACGGGGGTCGGAGGGAACCGGGGCGATGGGAACCAAGAATGTACATTCAGAAACTTGCACTGTTTTCCATTTTAAAGCGCTTTGGGGGTGGGGGTGGTTCGTGGGGGGAGAAAAAGGGAGCGTTCTCAGCTGGAGGCAAGGTTACAGATGGACTCAATAGGTAGTCACAGTTCTTAGCATGTTGAATATCATGTGCACATTTCACGTTGGAAACACAATAGCGTCTATGGAGGCCCTTTCCCATCAGTCATGTGTTGAGTGGCTGCTTACGAGGTGACAAACCCTTTCCTGCTCGCTTATTTCCTCTCTGGTACTCTTACTTTTAGGACTCCCCCCACCCTTTTTTTTTCTTTTTCAGTAAGTAATTTGTTTATTAGCCAAGACCCAAGACTAAGTTATTTACATGTCCATTGTAAATGCATTGTAAATGAGAGTTCTGATAAAATATTTTTGTATTTTGTAATATCAAAGGAATTTCTATATCGTAGGACTCCGTGGGGTCTTTGCATGCTCATCTGGCCTTGTCTTTGAGTAGTTTTAAAAGGTGGCCCAGGACCACCCTTTTTTTTTTCCCCTATACAAATTTGTTATATGTCAGTGAGACCTTTTTTTCAAAGGAGTGTATTCAATCTGGCTTTTTGTGGCTGAAAAAAAAAAAAAAAAATTTACCCAAAGTATTTTATGCTCCATTTCATCTTAAGGAGCCATCCTTAAGCCCGCTCCCAACCTTGGTAGGATTTGTTCTCTACAAAGTGATAGTAGTTTTTTTTTTTCTTAATTGCAAATGTAACTTTTG
This sequence comes from Callospermophilus lateralis, assembly GCF_048772815.1. Classification (NCBI taxonomy): domain Eukaryota; kingdom Metazoa; phylum Chordata; class Mammalia; order Rodentia; family Sciuridae; genus Callospermophilus; species Callospermophilus lateralis. The sequence goes on from NC_135305.1 coordinate 170,082,908, forward strand.
CCGATTTAATCAACCAGTGTCAGTCAAGTTGCGTGAGAAATGCCATCCCTTACCCGGGAACATTGAAGTTGCTTAATATTGATCTATCCCTCGGGAAAAATTAAAGTGACCGTGAGTGGTGGTGCCGTTGTGTGCTGTCAGCATGACATTGTTCTGAATGTGGCATTATTTTTCTGGTGCTCCTGTTTCCTGGATCGTTGTATCTGCTTTCCTTTCCCAAGGCAGACAGAGCTGCTGCCGTCGTCGCCTGACAACCGGTTGTCCTCAGAGCAAATGAACTTAAGCGTTTAGATTCGAGGGATGGGATGGTTCTGAGGGGCTCTGGGAGCCAGGGTGTGTTGGATGTTGTGCTGGAGGAAGGCACAAAGCTGTTTGAGGACAGGAAGGTCAAGGTCAAGGTTAAGGTAGGAGGGGAAGAAGAAGTAAGGATATGAAAGAAGGACTTCCTCAGAGGAAATGGAGGGACAGTCCCCTTGTGCTTGCAGAGAGAAGCTGGTTCCCAAACGTAGTAACCTGAGTTCCCCAGGAAGGTCCAGCTGCTGAGATTTCAGGGTCATGACTTGGGGGGAAAACAAAACAAAACAGACTTTGTTGAAAGAGAGATTCCCATTTTGAACTTGGAGGGCTGTGGGTCAGACAGAAAGTGGGCTCTGAAGTAAGTTTGCTTAAAGAAGACATTTCACGGTTGTGCTGTTTATATAGTAAAATAAAACTTCCTGCCTGGCTTCAGTTAAAAACGAAGCACTTTTGCTCTTTCGTCCATTCTCCTCCACTCAGTGGATTGTGGCCATCAGAGTGACCTATCGGAGGACCCACCTTTACTGAGACGTACTGTCCATTTAGTACCTGGTGTGTGTGTCTCCGTGGCCATCTGCCATGGTGACGTGAGCGTGGTGGTCTCTTTGCTGTCGTAGTTAACATTTTCTAGTATTTTTAATGGAGAGAATGTGAACCACCGTGGCTTCTCAGACACCATCCCACGTGGGTCTGGGGTGGGGGGGAAGGAAGGCTGTAAAGGGCGTGGTCATGGCACTCCATTCAGGATGGATTAAAAAATAATTTGCTTTTCAGGTATTAATAAGACATTTGTCATTGTCACTGATTTTTTTTAAAAAAAGAGCAATGCAAATGTTGGTTGTGGCTGTTTTCCGCATGCTATCTTCATATCTAAATGCTTCATTAATTATCTGAGCCTCTGGAGAATTAACTCTATTAACGTTTGTATAGTAAGTTTGTAAACTGCTTGGCAAACCGATTAAGAAATAATGTACAATACCACACTACTTAAAGTGGTAGGTTTCTGGTAGAAATTGGGTGAGTCCTATTTGGCGTTTGGAGTTCCTTGATTGATCAGAATAAAAATGCATTTGTTGGGGGGGGGGGAGAAATAAAAAGAAGAGAGGAAAAGCAGATCGCTTAACTTAGCAAATGTTCAAAAATATATCTGTGCTCTGTGGCCCCAATTCCCATCAAAGAAATCTCCCAATAAAAGCGGTAGCTCTTACTTTTCCAAAAAAAGGCTTTAACCACCATCCGCCACAAAGAAGAAGGTGGCCGAGAAACTGATGTCTAATCAGGACCCAAAGGCACCTAGAGGTGAAGGTGATTCAGGTGTAGCTGTCCACAAGATCATCCAGGGATCACACTGGCCAGAGCTTAACGTTTATTATGAGACTCAGGCGTCAAGGTCAAAGTCTACTAGCAAGATCACCTCCTTTTCTTCCACCACGCCAGATTTCCTCCCTCGCTAAACCCAGCCAGGCGCCGTCAGGGAATGTCAGTAGAGGAAGCAGTTCCTCCCCATGATGGTGACATCACATTGGGACTTCCACCCATACGTGATGACTTACAGGTAACATCCCAGAATCTCACTCCCCAAACTTCTGTGAATTCTTTCCCTGAGCAAGAATTCGGGGTTCTCCTCTGAGTCCGCCATCATAGCCATCAGCTTTTACTGGTCACATTCCTCTGGCTGGCGGGGCCTGTGCTCACCTCTTAGAAGGTCACTTCTCTTCTATAGACTGGTTTTCAGAAGAGGAAGCCTTTCCCAGCTTTGCTCTCCTCCCTGATGCCTTGGTTACTTTCTTCCCCTGCCCCCCACTACCTCTCCTCATACTGGGCTTGTCATTTGGTCCCTGCAACGTTGGCGGTCAAGCCCTTTCCTACTGCTGCTAAATCCAGGAGCCACAGAACTGGCTCTTTTTCCAGGTCTGAGAAGTGAATGTCACTGAGCAGTTCCTTCACCGGTCCTGCCAGGGCGCACCCGACCTGTGTAACTGTGAAAAGGTTTCTGGCCACCCGGATGGCTTCGAGCACAGCATTCGGGAGTCTTCCTTCTGTCATAGGGTTCTGGGATCTCTTCCAAGCATGAAGGTGAAGGACGTTAGGGAAATCAGACCACGCTTCCTGATTTTGCACACATCCAAGGGAGAATTCCTGGGGTTGGTTATTGACGCCATCTTTCCATCTTGCCCTTTTGTTCTCTAACCCTTCCTTCCTGCGTCCAGCCAGCTAAGGGGAGAAGCCGATGGGTTTTCCCAGTGTGGGCCTAGGAGGGAGCCCTTCCATCTTCTGTACAGTAGCAAGACTGTGATTCTCTTCTGGCACCTGCTGTCTGCTTCTTGGGTTCTGCTGGCCATTGAGTCCATGATACACACACACACACACACACACACACACACACACACAACACCTGCTTTACCTGCCCTGAAACCTGAGCAGATGTAAGCAATGTGTTACTCTATGCTTTCCCAGGAAATGTGGATATAGCCTCAGCAACCAGCCAGAGGACCCGCTGATTAAAACTGATGTCCTTAGATGACAGATATTTATGAACTGAAGTTGGGAGGCTGAGGCAGGAGGATTGCAAGTTCAAAACCAACCTCAGATTCTTATCTGTCTTTCTGCCCTGGGCTCTCTTGCCATGGGACACCTGACATTAAAGAAGCAGCAGTCAGAACTAATCGGGAGATTGCATTTCCTCTGTCCGCCAGATTGTGGAGGCTAAAGGAAGCCGGCCTCTTAGGCCACACAAAGACAGATCTCTCTGGCCTCCTTTTGCAGGCCCAGGTCCCTTGCCTATTAGAGCCCTCTGCTCATGTTACAGGGGTCCAGTAAGAGTCCTTCTTACTCTCTTTTCTGATCCCACCTTCTGACAAGAAAGAGAACAAATATTTAAATTCCAAGGATAAGTGCTCTCTCTGTGTATTTCTAACAGAAACCAGATGCTGAGGGCTCGATCCTTCTATGTCCCAGGAAAGTGGAAGGTGGAGCCAGTTATCTGGATATTTCATGCAAGAACAGTTGCTGCTAGCCACTGTCCAGCACCTTCAGGAAGGCTTCAGGATGGAGCCTGCAGACATGTGTCCTAAGTCCCCCCTGCTGATTTTGAGGGCATTTGCAGGTAGCTACATTTGAGGTGCATTTCTTTAAGCACAAGAGAAGTGGAAGTAGAAAGACCCTTGGCCTCATGTCCAGTGGGTCGGATCCTCTGGGGCCTCAGCAGCCACCAGAGTGACCAGGTGTCCACCTGGAAGTCCTCATCAAAGTTAAAATCCCCAAAGGATGGGATTCTTTTCCCCTTCTTCCAACCGAGTAGCCTGTTGACAACCCTCATAAATCGTGACACACCGTTGGGAGATCGACCATTTTACAAGCTCACTTCCTGCCGACCAAACTGGCTTTCTTTAAGAGAATAAAAAGCAGGAGGGAAAAGTCACATCGTGTTAGGAGACATTTCTGTGATTTAGATATGATGAATCCCTTGGGTAGGGGAGAAAAATAATTGTCTTGCTCTATCCTGAGAGTTTTCTGAGACATCCCTTTACCTGACTGGACCTTTGGCCACTCCTCTTCAACAGGTTGCTGACCAAGCTTTTCTAAAATTTTCAGAGAGACTCTGTTACTTACAAGAATGTCTGTGCTCAAGCCTATCTAACCTGATTTCCATATTTTCCCATTACGTATTCTGGTTCTCTCACAGACCCTGACTTAACATTCTGAAGTTGGGAGGCTGAGGCAGGAGGATCGCAAGTTCAAAGCTAACCTCAGCAACTTAGCGAGGCCCTCAGCAACTCAGTGAGACCCTGTCTCTAAATAAAATATTAAAAAAGGGGCTGCGGGTGTGGCTCAGTGGTTAAGTGCCCCTGGGTTCAATCCCCAGTAACAAACAAAACCATTTTCTCTAGTAAATCAGGACTTGGTCAGGATTTCCTTGCTACACTCATCTCTTCCTGCACAGGATGGCTCTGCCCATCTCCTGCTTTAATTTCCCACGCGTAAACAAAACCTCAAAGGGCCTGAGGAGGTGAGGCAGGCCAGAGTCTGTTATGTGTCGAGCGTCACGCTGTTTGTCAAGAAGGCCCACCACGGGCCTTGGGTGTGGGCTCTGCCAGAGACTGTTCTGAACACTTTGCTCGAGATCCGTGCCCTGTACCATGGATATGATGTTTTACTGATGTCTGTAATACATTTGTAAACTTCCAATAAAATTTGAATAAAAGAAGTGTTGCCCTCTTTCTCGATCCTTCCTCACTTGGCAGACTTTTCAAGTGGTCTTGGCCTTTGAGCATCTCAATAAAAAAGAGAAAGGCCACATGTGTTAGCAGGAGACTTACTATGAAAGATGGACCTGATTGTTTAAATTTGAGGGGTTTTTTTTTGGGGGGGGGCGGGTACCAGGGATTGAACTCAGGGCGTTCAACCACTGAGCCCCATCCCCAGCCCTATTTTGTATTTTATTTAGAGACGGGGTCTCACTGAGTTGCTTAGGGCCTTGCTTTTGTTGAGGCTGGCTTTGAACTCAATCCTCCTGTCTCAGCCTCCCAAGCTGCTGGGATTATAGGCGAGCACCACTGTGCCTGGCTTAAATCCGAGTTTCTTAGTCTTGGCACCATCTGCATTTGGGGAGCTTCATTCTTGGTTGCAGAGGCTTGTCCTGGGTGTCATAGATTGAAGAGTGCTAACATCATCGGCCTCTGCCCACTACACGCCAGGAGCACCTCCACTCTAGTTATGCCAAGTAAAAATTCCTCCACACATCACACCCATGAAGACGGCTACTATTAATGAAAAAGAAAAAGAAAATAACAAATGTTAGCTAGGTGGAGTAGCACACACCTGTAATCCTAGTAGCTCGGGAGGCTGAGGCAGGAGGATGGCAAGTTCAAAGCCAGCCTCAGCAAAGGCGAAGCCCTAAGCAACTCAGTGAGACCCTGTCCCTAAATAAAAACACAAAATAGGGCTGGGGATGTAGCTCAGTGGTTGAGTGCCCCTGGGTTTAATCGCCAGTACCAAAAAAAAAAAAAAAAACAAAAAAACCCAGATATTGGTGTTGGTGAGGATATAGAGCAAATGGAACACGCGTGCGCTGTTGGTAAGCATGTAAGATGGCGCACCACTGTGGAAAACAGTACGCAATTCCCCCACCCCCCAATTAAAGATAGAACAACCGTGTGACCCAGCCATTCTGCTTCTGGATATACACCCAAAAGAATTGAAAGCAGTCTCAGAGATATTTGTGCATTTGTGTCCATAGAAGTGTTATTTATAATAGCAAAAAGGTAGACGCAACTCAGATAGATGTATACCAATGGATGAATGGTAACCACAGTGGGGCGAATACACACAGTGGAATATTATCCAACCTTGGGAAGGAAGGGAATTGTGGTACATGCTGCAATGAGGATGTACCCTGAGGACATGATGCTTGTATGGGACAAGCCAGTCACATACCGTATGACTCCACTTAAATGAGGTATCTGGAGCTATGGTCATAGAGGCAGAAAGTCAAAGGGTAGCCATCATCAGGGCTGAGGGGAGAGAACACTGAAGAATTATTGTTTATTGAGCAAGAGTTTTCAGTTTGGGTTGGTTGGTTGGTTGGTTCTGGTTTGGGCGAACATTTTATTTCGGATTCAGTGGTTTAACACACACTTCAGTGTTCTTATTGGGGGAGGGGAAAGGGAGGTTCCTGCAGATTCCCAAGGAAATGTCAGAAAGGCAAAATATGGCCAGCATTATCCATTGGGTTTGGGGTTTTTTTGCGGGGGGGGGGGGGGGGGCGGATTGGATGGATCCACTTTCCTTACACAGATATCTGAGCGGGTTTTGCACACTGAGAACACTGAGATTTCAGCTGGGAGACACCCTGCAGTCCTGAGCCACAGGCTTGGCCACCCTCAGAGCTGGCCATCTCTCAGCAGATCCATCTCTCAGCGGAGAGCAGTGGACATCTAGATGGCTGGATGTCTGTGGGGGATCTTAGAATTGCTTGCCTCATTTACCGGAAAGAACTGGATAGGAAGTGGCCTTTAGGGACACTCTTATTAGGAAAATGACAACGCGAGTACAACCAGTCTTGGACATTTGGCATTTGCTTGTCGAAAGCAACTCAAGATCACATGAAATGAAACAGGTTTGACTTTGGTTCCTCCCCGAGAACTTAAAAAATTACAAAGGGAACTTAATAGGAAATGTACAAAAGGTCACACCATTTTTTTTCCTTTTGGTCATCTGTGGGTAGTTATGTGACAGAATGGTTTCCACTTTTTGTTTGTTTCTTTGAACGGGGACTTTTGGTCCCAAGTTTGGTATGTTTCTAGGATCTGCTCTGCCTCCCCCTCGATCGGATTGGCTCCTCCAGGGCCACCACCGGGGGACTTCAAGTGCTCGTGACTTGAACTTCTGTAGGAATCACGTGGAGGGGCCACCCCGTCCCATAGAAGGGGGCAGCCCTCTTCTTGTCGGCCAACCCGATCACGACCAGGCTGCCACCGTATCTGTCACTTAGCTGCTGCAGTCACCATAGCGAGTGCTCCCACGGTAAGATGGCGGGGCCTCGGGTAGTGGGGGCGGTCCCTGAGTTCCCATGACTCTTGTATGACTCTCTGGAGGAACCTCCACTTGGATGATCTGAATGATACCATCCCGGCCACATCCACCTCTCTCACTGCAGCCTCAAGACGGACGATCATCACGTGAACAGGGGTGACCATCCTCAGGGTGGGTATGATCTTTTGGAGGTGATGCATGATCTCCGGTGTCACGAGAACTGGAGCCACCTCTGCCTGATCAGCTGTCTTTAGAGGGATATCCATCATCTCTCGGGGACAAATAAACTCTCGGTCAGGGCAGGGGGTCCCTTGGAGGTGGGCCCCCATTCCTCTCTCTCCCCCGTGACACAGCAGCCCTTCCTCCCCTCCCCCTGCAGCTGTGAGCTGATCCTGAAGGGGCTGACCTCCCAGAAGGAGGACCCCTCTTCTTGGTGGTGGCCCTCTTTTTACCAGAAGAGGTCCCCTGGAAGGACTTGCGTTAAAATGCATGGGATGACCACCATCGTCCCTGCGCCCTCCCCGTGAAGGGGTCCCCTGGGTCCTCTGCTTCCTCTTCTTCCTCCTCTGAGACCCCTGGGAGGGCCTCTGCTTCCCGGAGGCCGAGGTGGGCCACGTCTACCCCTTTCAGATGATGGCTTGGTGGTTTGTTCCACCTTGATGGCTCTCACGTGGAAGGACTCTCCGTTCCTGTCTCTGGCTGCACCCTCTCCACACCTGCTGGACTTTTAAAGGTGACAACAGCAAATCCTCTTGATTTGTTGGTTTCACCGGTCTTTCCTCAAGAGCGGTTCCACTCTTCGTCCACACTTGCCACATACTCCTTCAAGGGCTTTCTCATTTGTTTCTATATTAAGTCCACCAATGAAGAGCTGCCCTGGGCCATCTACGCCCACCGTTTCTCCCCCCTGGTGTGTGTGTGTGGGTAACAGTCTCAAGCTCACCGAGAGGGCCTTCCAAGCAGCTCAGCATGAATGGCAGCTGCCGGATCCAGATCCGGATCCGGAACAGAACAGAGAAGCTGCTGGGGCTGCTGTGCAATGAGTGAGTTTCTGTTTTTGCAAAACAAAAAGTTCTGGAGAACAGTTGCAGAGTGATGTCAAACTTATTATTGGACTGTGTGCTCAAATGGTGAAGATGGTAAATTGTTACATGATGTTTGTCTTTACCCGATTTTTCTTTTCTTTTTTCTTTCTCTTTTCTTTTTTTCTTTCTTTGTTTCATTTTGTTTTCTCATATTTTCTCACCTCAGGGGTGCTTAACCACTGAGCCACATCCCCAGTCCTTTTTATATTTTATTTCGAGACAGGGTCTCGCCAAGTGGCTGAGGCTGGCTTTGAACTTGGGATCCTCCTGCCTCAGCCTCCGGAGCCGCTGGGATTACAAGCGAGCACCACTGTGCCCGGCTATTTTAATCCAATTTTTTTTTTAAGTCTCCACCCACTAGCCGACATCCCCTGAGAGCAAAACCATCCCAGGTAAGAACCAATGGATTTTGGTTTGCCTTTTAGCATCACTGCTCACTGAAGATTCTCAAAAAAGGATCCCCCCCACCCAGGCCAGACAGTAAATTGTCAGTTATTACTAAGAACTGAAACCAGCAGATGATCCCAAAATACTTGCTGTGCTTTTTGTACTGGGGAGGGGTTGTTTGCTTGTTTGGGTACCAGGGATTGAACCCAGAGGTACTTGATCACTGAGCTACATTTCCAGCCCTTTTGTAAATATATTTTATTTAGAGACAGGGTCTCCTTGAGACTGGCATTGAACTCACGATCCTCCTGCCTCAGCCTCCCGAGTTTCTGGGATGACAAGTGTGCACCACCACACTCAGCCGACCCAGTTTTTAATCCATCCCATCTGGCCTTCACTGAGGAGTCTTCTTCGGGGTCATGTGGGTTTCCTGGAGTCCTGCGTGTCAGGCTCTTAGTGCTGTGGCTGCCACTGTGAGAGCTCACAACACGGTGGTTATTGCTGCTGTTGACATGAGGATGGTTCTACCCAATGAGAAAGGACGGTGGAAACTAAATACCTAAGATTGCTCGTTATTTCTTCTTCTTGCCTATGCAATAAGTAAGATCAGAAACTTCCAAAGAGGGCCGAGATCGTCACGATGTGTAGGAAATGCCTGCAGAATGTGGCCCTGCCCACAGAGATTCTGGCCAGGGAACGCGAGATAGAGTCCCGGAATCTGTCATCAAGGTCCTCCGTGGTACGCTGACCTGGGTAGTGTAGGGTAAAGATGTTCTAGCTTCACTTTGGTTTTGTTTCAAGTCTCTGGGAAAAATAAAACACCAAACAAAAAACTCAGTTCCAGTCCCATGGGCTTCAGAGCTGTCTGGTAACTAGGCCCATGGATCTAGACGGAGAGGTCTAAACCGGAGGTTTATAACCCAGCTTTGGAGGATGTAGAATATGTTCCCTTTTCCCCAGTCTTCAAGAAGGGATTGAACTAATTTTCCTAATAGATACATGTCACTACTGTCTTAAGGAAGAAGGTGAGCCGGGCATGGAGGCACACACCTGTAAACCCAGTGGCTCGGGAGGCTGAGGCAGGAGGATCACAAGTTCAAAGCCAGCCTCAGCAAAGGTGAAGTGCTAAGCAACTCAGGGAGACCCTGTCTCTAAATAAAATACAAAATAAGCTGGGGATGTGGCTCAGTGGTCAAGTGCCCCTGAGTTCAATCCCTGGTACAGGTGGGAAGGGGGGAAGAGAAGAAGAAGAAGAGCTTACTGTGAAATACAGTCTACAATTATGTTTGGGTTTCAGTATTGATACTCCTTGTTCATAGTCAAAAGCTTTCACACATCAAAATTATCTGGGCAGGTTATTTAAAATTCCACGTCCGTGGCCCCATTCCTAGACAGTGGAACTGAACAAGACTTGGGAAACTGTAGATTTCATATGCATCCAGCAATCTGGGACCATCTTTTAGTAAAACCTGCCCTGAGCCTGTTACCAGGGGAAACCATGCATCTTCTGTGAGCCCTGTATCCAGATGGTGCTACAGAGGTCTGGGAAGGAGGTTCTGCAGCTCAAATCCTCACTACCTGATGCATAAAATACACATCAGTACGTTTGCTCTGGAATAAGAAACATCAACGCTTTTGGAAATTCATCTCAGCGTAACTGCTGAATGCAGTTGATTTTGTCTGAGTCAGATGTCCACACAAGAAGAATTTAGCAGAAGATAAAGTAGAGAAATAATCAAAAGCAATCACAGGCTGAAGTCAGGTGTGGGTAAGCTCCTAAATGACACCATCCCACCCAGCATTGGATGAGAGGATTTAATAACTTGCTCAGTGAAATACCAGAAGATGCTTGTTCCCCCTGCAAGCCTGGCTGATTCTGGAGATCGAACATCATCAGGGTTGATGGACAGCTTCGTGTCCTTAATATACATGTGATCTGATTTAGTCAGCTTTTTTTGCTGTTGTGACTAAAAGACCCACCAGAACAACTGTAGAGGAGGAGAAGTTTATTTGGGGTTCAGGGTTTCAGAGGTCTCAGTCCACAGACAGCAGGCTCCATCCCTCAGGGCTCGAGGGGAGGCAGGACATCATGGAGGAAGAGTGTGGTGGAGGGAAGCAGCTCACATGGTGATCAGGAAGCAAAGAGAGACTCCACTCTCCAGAGACAAAGAGAGACCCCAAAGCCACGCCCCCAATGCCCCCTCCTCCAGCCACACCCACCTCCTCCAGCCACCACCCAGTTAATCCCATCAGGGGTTCATTCACTGGTTGGGTTAAGGCTCTCACAACCCAGTCATGTCTCCTCTGGACCTTCCTGCACTGTCTCACATGTTAGGTTTGGGGGACACCTCACATCCAAACCATAACCTGAGCAAACAGTTATTTGGTCCAGATTTCTAGTACCAAAAGTACTAGAAAGTAAACTCAATAACCTGAGGAATTTGGATCATAAAAGAAACACATCTTGGATCAGGTTCTTTGGATTTTAAGTAATCAAAGCTTACTTCTTTTTTTTTAATTTTTTTTTAGAGAATTTTTTAATATTTATTTTTTAGTTTTCGGCGGACACAACATCTTTGTTTGTACGCAGTGCTGAGGACCGAACCCGGGCCACACACATGCCAGGTGAGCATGCTACCGCTTGAGCCACATTCCCCTGCCCCAAAGCTTACTTCTAACTTGAGCAAAAAAACCAAACAAACAAACAAACAAACAAAAGGAAGGTGGGTGGTTTATCTGAAAAAACTATCATCTGGAAGAACCCCAAGGCAGTGGCTTCGTGGAGACCTAAAACAGGAAAGCCACCAAGAACACAGAAGTCTCAGCCCCAATTTTTCAAGCTCTTTTGCCTTAATCATCTCCTTCTGTTAATCTGCTTCAGCCCATGGACATGGATGACTCTCCACAGCTCTCACCATCTCCTTTATTTAATCTCATATTATATACACACACACACACACACACACACACACAAGGGACTGAACTCAGGGGCACTCAACCACTGAGCCCCATCCCCAGTCCTTTTTGTATTTTATTTAGAGACAGGGTCTCCCTGAGTGGCTAAGGGCCTTACTAAGATGCTGAGGCTGTCCTGGAACTCAAGATCCTCCTGCCTCAGCCTCCTGAGCTGCTGGGATTGTAAGCGCATGCCTAATGTCACATTCTTGAAATGTCACAGGCAGTGCCACCACACCCTAGCCTAATGTCACATTCTTGAAAGACACTCTGAGTAGCCCACTTTGGATCAGGTCTTCATTCCAGGGACACTTGAAGGCCAGGGATGGAGTCCTGGAGAGTGGCTCGGGAGGCTGAGGCAGGAGGATCTCAAAGCCAGCCTCAGCAACTTAGGGAGGCCCTCAGCAACTCAGTGAGACCCTGTCTCTAAAGTAAAAAAAAAAAAAAAAATAGGGCTGAGGGCATGGCTTAGTGGTTAATTGCCCCTGGGTTGAATCACTAGTACTCACACCCAAATATTTTGAGTTTTCTCTTCTCCCCCTTATATCCTACATTCCAGGGGAATAGCTAGGGATCTCAACTGTTTTTCCAGGACTGTTGGCTCTGGAGCCTAACACACAGTAGGTGCACAAAAAATATTTTGCAGAAAGAGTGCTAAAATTTGTGGTTCAGTAAGCAGAGCGCAGTGGCGCACGCCTGTAATCCAGGGGCTCAGGAGGCTGAGGCAGGAGGATTGTGAGTTCAAAGCCAGCCTCAGCAACTCAGAGAGGCCCTAAGCAACGTAACAAGACCCTGTCTCTACTAAAATACAAAAAAAAAAAAAAAAAAAGGGCTGGGGATGTACCCCAGAGGGTAAGCACCCCTCGGTTCAATCCCTGGTACCAAAAATAAAAAACTTTTCATTTAGCAAACTCAAAGGAGGAACATGTGAGTTGGGGATGTAGCTCAGTTGGGAGAGAGCTTGCTTTGCATGCACAAAGCCCTGGGTTCAATCCCCAGCACTGCCACCACCACAACAACAAAAAACGGAGGAGGGAATATGGGTTCAGCCTTCCACACCTGTAAGTGTGCGTCCCCATCTGATAACCAGAGGATCCAAGTTCCAGTGGTCCTTTTTCCACTGAATCCCAAGGTGCTGCAAGGTGGAATTTTCCCAGAGCTCCCCATTAATGGTTGCATCTGAGATCAGGTTTGCATTGCTGAATTTCCCCCAAATTGGTTTTCTTAAAAAAATAGAGTCTAACTAGGCAGCCGTGTTCTCCAATTTAAAAGAGTCATAGTAACCTTGGACTCCCTAATGAAGCTACCAACATTTCAAGTACTATCAACTATAAAGACAGAGAAAAAAGTCAAGAGTTCCTGCCACTGAATTATAATCAGATGATTTATAATATAATGAAAGCACCGCGGCTAGGAAGGGAAGACTCAGAATAACCAAATCCACATGGGTGGGGAAGAGGCCCCACCAATGAACTTCACATTAACAAATGGAATACATTATCATATTTCAACATACTTCTTTCATGGGTCTAGTGCTAATTGCAATGCCATTGTTTATTGGAAAATGTGCCTAGGCAAGCAGGGACAGAATCAGGGCAGCCTTGGTGGGTAACAGGAATCAGCTCTGAGTTAGAAGTAAATAGAGTGCTACCACACTTCATTTCAGGAAAACCCCAATGTCAGGAAGGAAACACACTCACAAAGAAAGGAGCCGCTCTTTCTATCCAGTAACAAAAAGCAGTTCTAGCAAAAGCAAATGTTATTCTAATATTTCAGATTCAATCAGCTGAGTGTTCACTGTGGACAGGAATCCAGGAAACAAAGGTTGACAAAGACAAACGTTTGAAAACCAAGTGATGCTCCTGCCCACAACATTTTTGGATTATTAAAATCAATCTAGGGACTGGGGTCGTGGCTCAGTGGTAGAGCGCTTGCCTAGCGCGGGTGAGGCATGGGGTTCGATCCTCAGCACCACATATCAATAAATAAACGAAACATCCATCGACGGCTAAAATATTTTTTTTTTTTACAAAAAATCTATCTACTTTTCCTGCAATCTAGAATGTTCTTTTCTCTCCTTGCCGAGGTGGAAAAACAAATCCTGTAAGACTATCCCAGGGAAGAGATAAAAGAACTATGGGTATCCACCCAAGTTAATAGTAAATGTCACTGGCCTAGAATGAAGAGGAACTAACTATATTCCTCTCATTTCAAAGAGAGCCTCAGATAAAGAGCCCAGAAAAGACATTGACCCACTTATCTGCAAATTCTGTTCTCTAGATCTCATCCATCAACTCTCAAGGTGGTTTCTCAATTCTACAGAACAGTGATTCAGGAGAAGTGGGTGGAAAGAACAGGCATAGCTAAGATGTTCACTGCTCCCCAACATCCATGTGCTATCACCCGATTCCCAGCCCTTTTGCAGTCGGGTGTGGTCAGATGACTGGGAGAATAAGGTGGCCTCTGCCTGCAATCTCATTTCCCAAGCCATGGTGTCTGGATGCCATGTGTCGAGCCATTGGGGAGAGACAGGTTAGATCCCTGAGTCACTGTGTGGAAGAGGCCAGTCACCATAGGCTTTCCTTAAGGAAAAGACAGACCTTCATTGTGCTCACCTGACGACATTTCAGGGTTCATTTTTCACCACAACATCACCCAAGCTATTGTGACTAGTGCTGGGGGCCAGGCTCCAATGGTTCTCTCCAAACTCTGGAATCTGGTCAGGTGTGTGATCGGATGACCACAAGAAGTTCTAAGGACCAAGGGGGACCAAGGCTTTGGATGTAGAGTTTTTGTTGGTTGATTCAGTTGGTTGCTTGGGTTTGTTTAAAATGATCTGTTCAGTCCAGTCTGCAACCATGACAATGGCCAAGAAGGACACTAGCCTGTGGACTACAGGCTGCAGTAGGGTGCACACCTGGGTTGTTTGCCACTGTCGTCACATGGGCTAAGTCCAGTGCCCGCCCAGGTAAGTGCTCAGTAAACATCTGCTGAATCAAAGGCATAAAGGACTCATAAAGGGATTAAATGACCCCTGCAGAGGTTATGCAGACTGTGTGGAGTCCTTAGCCCCTCTAGCCCTTGCTCCTCGTGAAGGACAGGGGACGACTTCCTAGAGATGCAATAGCAGGTGGCGCAAGGAAACCCCAGAGTTGAATGCACCAGACAGCAGGGCTCATCCCTCTGACATTGCTGAGCACCCCCTGGGCGCCCTATTCTAAGGAACGCCTTCACCATAAAACCATGAGTCAGACCAAGGTTCTGTCTTACTGCAGCTCTGCTTAGCTTTTCTCAGGTCTTTTTTCACAGCCAGAGTCTGGCTAGCAACAAGAGATTTTTTTTCCCAGTCATCTACTTAGCTGGTGTAAAAACTGAGGCCTGGGTATGGTCCAAGTGCCCCAGTTATGTTTGCACCCAACAAATTCCACTTGGAGGCCTTGATTTCCCCTTCTGCCACGTCTCCCTAGAGATTCCCACCTCCCTACTTCTTGTTTGAGCTGAACATCTGGCTCTGGGCCTCTTCCTGAGCCTAACCTCATTCTGTTTTTTTTTGTTTTGTTTTGTTTTGTTTTTTTTTGGTACTGGGGATTGAACCCAGGGGTGCTTCAGCACTGTACCACATCCCCAGCCCTTTTAAAAGTTGCTGAGGCTGGCTTTGAACTTGAGATCCTCCTGCCTCAGCCTCCTGAGCTGCTAATCTCATTCAGAAAAGGTGCTTCCTAGCTAGGCATGGTGGTGCCCTCCTGTAATCTCAGGGGCTCCAGAGGCTGAGGCAGGAGGATTGTGAGTTCAAAACCAGCCTCATCAACTTGGCGAGACCCTGAGCAGCTCAGTGAGACCCTGAATAAAATAAATAAATGCAAAACCAGGGCTGGGGATGTGGCTCAGTGATTGAGTGTGCCTGGGTTTAATCCCTGGGAAGGAAGGAAGGAAGGGAGGGAGAGAGGGAGGGAGGGTACTTCCTTGGGTAAACTTCCTTTGGTCAACTCCCAGCCTGCCGGTCCCACCCTGTGCTAACCATCCTCTGCCTGGCCAGAAGCTCAGGACAATAAGTGTTTTCCAAAGGTTCATGGCGTCTCCTCAGAAATGCTTCCAGTAGTCCTAAATGAAATAGGTGTTAAACTAGCAGAAGGACTCTACAGGAAAAGCTACAGGAAAAGCCCAGCAAGCCAGGAGTCCCCAGGAAGAGAGGACATCAGGGATCTTCAGGGGGTCTTTCTCACTGTCTCCTCTCCAACCTTGACCGTGTGTGTGTGTGTGTGTGTGTGTGTGTGTGTGTGTGACCTGTGAAAGCCAACGACACCTTCTTCATGCTGTTGGCTGGGCCATGCAGGTTGACAGAGGGGGTAAGAATGAGTCAGACCCAGTGGCTTAGGAAACTGAGGCAGGAGGACCACAAGTTCAAAGCCAGCCTCAGCAATGGCAAGGCCCTAAGCAACTCAGGGAGATCCTGTCTCTAAATAAAATACAAAATTGGACTGAGGATGGGGCTCAGTGGTTTAGTACCCCTGAGCTCAATCCCTGTTTCCCACCCCCCCATGGAGGCTGCTTCTGTGTAGCTGGGGGTAACCCTTGTGGGACAGAGGGTCTATGTTCAGCAGCTCCTGGATCCTGGAACTATAATTTGACCGAGAGCCTGCACTAGCATGCACAAACAGAGCTACAACCTGTCCACATGTATGGGTGTGCCCACACACTACGAATTGGTAGGGATCTGTTTTTTTTTTTTTTTCAGGACTTGTATAAATCAAACAAAGCAGATAGATTTAGTGTCCTGCAATAAGTCCACCCAAGATATGTTTGATATCAGGTCTTGTTACAAGGATGTCTTATGAAAATTTCTCTATTATTTCTGAGAAATAATCTGGATGCTCCAATGAGGTGCACAGGTCTGGAAGAACGTGTGGGAACAAAGGCTGAAAGGTGGGTGTGGCGAAGCTCGTGAAGACGAGCAGATCAACCTGGAGCCACCCAGAAGATGGAATATTTTCCCTGGCATCCGTTTGGATGCTTCTTTCAGTGGCTGTGGTCCTCTGGGGACACGGGATCACTTTCAAGGGCACTGTGCCATAGAGTCGGATGGTTTACATTTTATATCTTGGCTCCACTGGTTGCCAACTGTGTGCCTTGGATCCATGCTCGCTCTCTCTGGGCCCCAGATAGCAGAAGATCCAGCACGTGAGAAGCACACACAAACTCCTGAAGAGGTGGAACGTGTACAAAGGAAGAGCAGGCAGAGCTAAGAAGAAAAACAGCTTGTTTGGCTCCGGTTCTTCCTCCCATCCTCCCTCCTATTATGGGTCATTACCTTCAGGTGGCATTCATCCCCCTGGCTTCAAGGCCTGGGGCGGCTCAGCCAGGGGGAGAAGAGGAGGGCATTTCTGACCAGCTGGTTGAACTGCAGACGGGACCCGCCTCCATTTATTTTCCAGCAAAACACCATATTGTTCCCTCTCACTGTCTTCCAACAGGGACCACCTAGAAAGGGACGGGATCATCAAGCCCTTGGAGCTGATCCATGTGACATCCCATCTGTGAGCCCCAGGGAGATTCGAAGTCAGCCAGAGCTGGGGGCCAAGCCATATTTATCTCCCTTCCAGATGGCCCCTTTTGATTGACACTTGGCAAACGCCCGAGTTAAGTTTACTTTCCTTTTTTAACAGAACTATATTTGTTCTCAACACTGGAGCGTCGGATGCCCACAAACATCTCTTATTATCATACTTATAAAACAGCCTGGGTATGATGGACTAGCCTTTCCTTTGGAACCTGCTGGAAGGTCCGTGCTTGGGGGAAGCATCTTCTGGGCCACGGTGTTAGACCCCATCCCTGAAGGTAGGTGACTGGTGTGGAGCTTCTCCTAAAGGGACTGGGTTGTGCCATTGCCAAGGGACATGGGCCTAAGTCCCCCCTGGGGGAAGGGACACCTTCATTCACAGGCTGCAGGTGAGTGGTCTCAAGAGTGGACTAGGCCATGTCCAGGTTGTGGTCATGCACGGGTCGTGGGGACTCCTTTCTTAGAGAATCAGTGTGAACAGTTCCATTTGGAATCATACATTGTGTAGTCCTCGGTCTCCTCTGACTCCTCCCACACCCAGCCCGGAGTGGGGCATGCAGGCGTTAATGCCCAGGAGAGCGCTGTTGGCAGAGGGAACGGCCCACTCCTCCTCCCCATGATGAGGAGATGAGTGCAGAGACAGGAAGTGGCTCTGTAGGCGAACAGGTCTGGGCTTCTGCCTGAGAGGGCCTGTGGCCCATGCTTGGGTGACAGGGTAGAAAAGAGACCTTACTCCTGCCCCATGCTGGGGGAAGGCTGACCGCAGGATATGGGGGCCCACCACAGGAGCAAACCCTGGGCCACAAGATCAGAAACGAAGCATTGGAGGCCATGGTTAATGATATTCTTGGGATGTGGAGTGGACATCCCACTTGGGATGTGCCGCAGTCTCTGGCTGGGCACAAATCACGAGTCTCCACACAGCTTGTAGATTCAAACAGCAATTCTTTATTCCCGAACTCACATCGGCCGTCTACAAACACGTTCTGGGGGAATCCACGTTCTCTGCCCAAATCCACCACACATGGGCTTCTGTCTCCCAAAATATACTGTCTGACCCTAAGCACTCAAGAGGAACTCAGCAGCAGGATACGCCCTATTCTAAAGGGGGAACACCCTACTCTCCTATTATGCTAAACTGCCCTATTCTAAAGGGGGAACACCCTAATCTCCTATTATGCTAAACCGCCCTGGTCCTTGAGCAAGGTCACCTTTCAGAAGTCCTTCCACTAGACAGCATGGTTGTAAGCTGGCAAGGAGATTGTCATACCTACTCGGCTGATGGCTCCCAGCAGGGATGTGCTACCAGCTGGGGACCACACTTTGAGAACTACAGAGCTTAGGGGTGCATCAAGGAGGGAGAGGGGCCCCTCTGGGTGGTCAGGGATAATGAGTCATGGCACTTTGGAGCATCAGTGTTGGGGAGGGTTAATGTCTGCACATCATGCTAATGAAGAAACATCCCAGAGACATGTGATTCTGTTGTCTTGCTGCCTCTGGTGTTGAGAGCCACAGCCGAGTCTGTTTGTGTGTTTCCACAGGGAGAACAGCAGCCAATTTGGATTCCAGAGAGATTAACTAAAGCGATTTCTATAGACCAAAAAGAAGATGATTTGGCTCAAATCCATAATAGCTGATATCCAGAACTCCAGTTTGGCTATCCTTACATCTGTGACAGTGGTTATCCCACACCTGGAGGCTGATGAATAATGAACACCATTAAGGCCTATTTCAAATGTAAAAAAAACCTTGGGGCTTGCTTGTGGGAATACCTTCAGACCCATATGCAAGTTACAGGAAAAAGGATGGGATATCCAAATAAGAGTCAAACCCAGGTGGTAACCAGGATGCTTTTTTCAATATCTATTTTATTATTGCCTTTTCACACATCATGAAGTTCCATTTTATTTTTTGAGCTCATACAGACCTAGGTTAATGTTTTTCTGATCAGTTCTATTTTTTGACTGTTTTTAAACATTGCAATGGAGATTTTACCTGTGAAAAGCTACAAGACCTTTACTATTATGTTATGTGTTGTATGTATTGGATTATGTGTGCACATTTGTGTTTTGTGTTGTATGTCTGTATGTGCATATGTCCATATATCGTATATGAGGAGCGCTCATGAAAAAATGGATCCAAATTTTTTTTTATTATTCATGTGATTTAAATGGTTTAATTTAAATTGGGTAAACAGCTGTTGAGAATTATTTTTAAATGTGAACAAAAAAGGAGGTTAACAGATCTGTTTGTTTACTTTCACCTTTCCTTTTCATTACATCTAATTCTATTCAGGATACTAAATTGTTTAGAAAATTGTTTGTTTGTTTTTTTTTAGTGCCTGCTGGAATGTTACATAATTTTTTTTTTTTTTTTTTTAGCCATCATTGCCAGAATTCCTATCTTCATCCCAGTGCCGGTGAATCAAAGATAAAACCAAACTACAGCTTCTGCGATAGCTATCACAACAAACTGTATAAACTGATGCACCAATGAGTAATGTAATAACTCAACAAGTGATGCTCAATCAAGGAGTCGATTTACTTTGGGCGGAAATGGACATATTAATAGATTCCTCTGCTTTGAACTGCTTGCAGAACTTGCCTGGCCTATGTATCACTTGTATGCATTGTGAACTATCTGTTGGTGCAGTGAATTGTGGTAGTGCTGGGGTATCTTTGCTGATGATGTCATCGGTGGTACAATTTTTCCAAAAGGAGCCGTCAATTGGCTTGGTGTTGTGGCATTTTGTATCCTCCTTCCTTCTGCTTGTGATGGTCATTCAACTAAAATTTGGGGGCCAACAGAGGTGAGGCAAAGAACCTCACCCCCCCACTGGTGCAAAGACCTCTCCACAGGTGTGGCTGTATGCTGGACCGGTAGTCAATGACGGTAAGATCCAATTGCAATGGTACCAACCTAAGACAGGAGGCTGACGCCTTGAGGTCAGCTCATCTGATGACGGGTAAGGACCACATGTAGTATTGGACAACCTAAGACAGGCATGGTCCCTAAGCTTGTTGATTAATTAAACAGAAGTGGGGGGAGATGTTGAGAGCCACAGCCAGTCTGGATGGCACCTGGCATTTTGCCAGAAGGAGTGGTGACGCCAGGGAGCCATTAAGATGATGATAATTAAGTTAAGCTGTGTATAATTGCTGTGACTGGATGATGCTGGATGGAAACAGGCTGTGTATTCAGTTGTATATAGACCCCTGCTGTCCGGCAATAGGGAGGCTCCTGCTGCCTCGGGCGCCTGCTACTTTTGAGTTCTTGGGAGCCTGGTTGAGGGCGGAGGGAGTTCCCAGGAGCGTGCGTGGAGTGCTGGTGAGAGTTCGGACAATAAAGTAGTTCCTGTTTGAACCTACAAGTGCCTCGTGGCAGCTCGGTTATTTTGTGCCCAGCCAGACTGCGGCATCAGGGGGTGGGGGGAGCCAGTCAACTAGTTGTGGCCTTTGTGTTTGTCTATCTGTCAAAGAGTCTGATGAATTTTACAAAGATACCATCATGTCGGACTTTGTAGAGGCTGGATTTTGACATTCCCCCATCAAAGATCCATCCCATGTCTTAACCTCTCTTTGCCCATGTCATTAAGAATCTGTAGATGGAGACCTTCTGGAATTTAAGGCAGGTCCTAGAGCCAGGGATTGGCATTTTAAGAGAGAGGAGAGAGTGGAGGAGACCCAGGGGAAGCTGTGAGAAGACCAGGTTTAGGAACCCCGAGCCAAGGAAGGCCAGATGTCCCCAAGGAGCTGGAAGAGCCCAGGAAGGCGTCTCCCCTAGAGGCTTTGAAGGGAGCAGTGGCCTACAGACACCCAGGTTTGAACATCTGACCTCCAAAATGGTGAGAGAGTAAGTTTGTGGTTGGAAGCCACCTGCTTTGGGTAATGTGTCATGGCAGCCTTGGAAATGGATGTGGGCATAGTTTGCCGGTGTGAAAGTGGAGACTGATCCCTGACGTCAGCCTGCTCTTTCTTTTTTATATTTTTATTTTTTTCTTTTCAGACGTTGATGGACCTTTATTTTATTCATTTATTCATATGTGGTGCTGATCATCAAACCCAGTGCCCCACACTTGCTAGGCAAGCGCTCCACCACTGAGCCCCAGTCCCAGCCCCCAGCCTGCTGTTTCTGATGGGAGATGCAGGTCCAGAGCACGTGATGTTCACTAAGTGTCTCCAGACAACAGATTCCTCTCTGCATGCAACAGAATCACCCGGGGGTCCTCATTAAACCTGGTATCTCCCCGCTCCAACCCAGAGTTTTGATTCAGGAAGTTTGGGATAGAGGTCTGAATTTCTGGCAAGGTCCTACATGTGGCTGATGCTACCAGTTGGGGACCACACTTTGAGAACCATGGAGCTTAGGTGTACTTCTCATTTATTTTTTATTTTACTTTTGGTACCAGGGATTGAACTCAGGGGCACTCGACCCCTGAGCCACATCCCCAGCCCTATTTTGTATTTTATTTAGAGATGGGGTCTCACTGAATTGCTTAGGGCTTCGATTTTGCTGAGGCTGGCTTTGAACTCGTGATCCTCCTGCCTGAGCCTCCTGAACCGCTGGGATTACAGGCATGAGCCACCACACCCAGCTTCTGATTTTTTTTTTAATTTGTTCTTTTAAGATACACATACATGGAGTGTAACTTATCTAATTAGGATCCCATTCTTGTGGTTGGACATGATGTGGAGTTTCCCTGGTTGTGTGTTCATATATGAACACAGGAAAGTTCTGTCCCATTCACTCCACTGTCTTTCCCATTCCCATTCCCTCCCTTCCCTTCATTCCCCTTTTTCTCATCCAGTGACCTTCACTTCTTTCCTTCATTTTAGAAACTAACAAATTTTCGGGAAGATTCCCACCTGGAATAAGTAGACACTGAAAGGAATAAACTTCCTGATTTTTTTTTTTAATTGGTTTTGATTGACGGGAGTCAAAGTTCATGATCAAACAGAACCTGTTAGCAGTGGTGTCTCTTCTCCCAGCTGAACGCCTGCCGGTTTCCCCTGAGCAGCGACATGTCTGTGGACTGGTGCTTGGTGGGTCCTTCAGAGGCCCCTGGGGACGTGGAGGCTCCATGCACAGTCCCAGACATGGCGAGAACAGCAGGATCACTTCTTACGCCACCGACTTCTCTTTTACATCCTCTTCCCAGCCTCGTCCTGCACCTGCAATGCCAGGTCATTTCCGGCTCCACGCAGCCTCCTGTAGGGCACAAGTGGACACCTTCCCCTGGGGTCTCTGTTCTGGCTCCCTTGTCTCTCCCTTCCAGCCCTCGGTCTCCTTGGACTCCTCCCACACCCAGCCCAGAGTGGGGCATGCAGGCGTTAATGCCCAGGAGAGCGCTGTTGGCAGAGGGAACGGCCCACTTCTCCTCCCCATGATGAGGAGATGAGTGCAAATTAAAGATTCAGGGTGCACAGCATGAAACGCGGGGTGTTGCAGGGGAGACTTCTGGAGCTCGCTGGCTCCTGTTGGGTGACTTTGACACTGAGAAATTATATAAAGGATCCTCATGGGACTCATGGGAATGGGCCACAGGAGATGAAACAGCCCCTTTCCAATTCCTAGTGGACAGTTACGGCCTCTCAGTATGTTTTTGCTATAATGCTCTATAAAAGGCCCCACAAAGTAACAACTCTTAGGAAAGGTTGGGTATTCCTTATCTGAGTCCCTCAGGTTATTGTAGATTTGGGGTGTTTTTTTTTTTTTTATGTTTGGATTATTTCCACCTGCACCATGAGATATCTTGGAAATGGGACCCAGCTATATATACAAAATTCATTTATATTTCATGTACATCTTACATACATCGCCTGAAGGGAGGGGAGGCAGGACATCATGGAGGAAGAGTGTGGTGGAGGGAAGCAGCTCACATGGTGATCAGGAAGCAGAGAGAGACTCCACTCTCCAGAGACAAAGAGAGACCCCAAAACCACGCCCCCAATGCCCCCTCCTCCAGCCACACCGACCTGCCTCCAGCCACCACCCAGTTAATCCCATCAGGGGTCCATTCACTGGTTGGGTTAAGGCTCTCACAGCCCAGTCCTGTCTCCTCTGGACCTTCCTGCACCGTCTCACACGTGAGCTTTTGGGGAACACCTACCAGAACAACTTCCAAAATGACCCTCCCTGCCCTCCCGCCTCTGTCTCAGGCTCTGCTTTGGGGAACAGGCTAACACACTGGCCGGGACCACCTTCCTCCAATCCCATTACTGGACAGTGGATGCAAATCTAAAGATTCCAGTGGGTCTGCAGAGGGTCTGCAGGTGGGAACGCGGCGCTGGCTGGCGTCTGCTGGACAGCTCTGACAGTGAGAACTGAGGTGGGCTGGGGTTGAGGCTCAGTGGTAGAGTGCTCACCTAACATGCACAAGGCACTGGGTTTGATCCTCAGCACCACATCAATGTAAAACAAAGATGTTGTACTTCCTAAAACTTAAGAATAATAATAATAATAATAAAAAAGAACTGAGGGACTCCTCCATGACTCGTGGAAGTGGACAGCGGGAGTTGCAATGCCCCCTCTGCCGTGTCCCTGGAGGACGCCCTTGGATTCCCTGTGTGGCCCGGGGGGACAGCAGAGGGCTTGGAGTTAGGGTGCTCACAAGTAGCTATGTCCTAGAGGTCCACCGAGTTCTACATGAAGGGACAGATCTCCGTGCCCCAGCTCAGGGGCTTCTTGGGGGACAGTGATGCCCACCTCAGTCACACGGGTGACGGCATGCAAGCACTTTGGCATGTTCAGCCTCTAGGACTTCTATAGCCACAGGATAAGCTGGTTCACTGGTCCCCCAAACTCTGGAGCAACTGGTTCAAAATCATTGAGGGAACTTTTTGCCTTAAAAAAAGAAACAAAAAACTGTGGCCAGCTGGGGCCGTAGCTCAGTGGTAGAGCGCTTGCCTCCCTCGTGTGGGGTGCTGGGTTCCATCGTCAGCACCAAATAAAAATCAATCAATCGATCAATCAAGATCTTGTGCCCATCTACAAGTAAAAAAAAAAATTTCTTTTAAAATTGTGGCAAAATATACAATATGGAATTCACCATTGGCCCATTTTTAAGTGTGGGATTCAATAGCATGAAGTGGGTTCAGTGTTGAATAACTGTGGCCTATTTCCAAGCCTTTGTTTACCCCAGACAAACTGTACCGTTGGTCAGTAGTTCCCGTTGTTCCCTCTGCCTCCGCCTCGGGAAGCCTCCGCCCTACTCCTCTGCCCAGTCCAGGTCCCTCATGGAAGTGGAATCAGGCCATTGTTATCTTTTTGTGACCTTCCACTCCACTTAGCATAATGTCTCAAGGTTCATTCATGTTGTAGCTAATGAGAGCATCTCCTTCCTTTTGGGGGAGGTAGTACTGGGGATGGAACCCAGGGGTGGTTAACCACTGAGCCCCATCCCAGCCCTTTTTTATATTTTATTTAGAGACAGGGTCTCACTGAGTTGCTTAGAGCCTCACTGAGTTGCAGAGGCTGGCTTTGAACTTGCGAACCTCCTGCCTCAGCTTCCAGAGCCCTGGGATCACAGGCAGGCACCACCGCACCCCGCTAGAATCTCCTTCCTTTTTGAGACTGAATATTTTCCATTGCGTCATAAACTATGTCCTTTGTGCCCATTCCTAGGTAAACATCAGGTGGCTTCCACATTTCGGCCACTGTGGAACAGTGCTTTTTGAACATGGGCGTGCAAGTCCATGTTAGAATCCCTGCTTTCAGCCTTGGGTATATTTCTAGAAGCAGAATTGCCGGGTCCTTTTAAAATTGTGGCAAAATACACAACATGGAATTTACCACTGGGAATTCTGTGGATTCATTTGTCTCCACAGCACCGGCATCTTCTCCCATTCCTACCAGTGATGCACAGAAGTTCCAATTTCTCCCAGTCCTTCCCAACTGTTATGGTTTGGATCTAGAAATGTCCCCGACACACCCAAAAGCTCATGTTTTAAAAGCATGATCCCCAGTGCAGCAAGATTCAGAGGTGGGGCTTTTGAGGCAGTGATTAGAGCTCTGACCTCAAAAGTGGATTAATCCATTGATAGCGGAATGGATCACGGGGTGGTGACTGTAGGTGGTGTGGCATGGCTGGAGGAGGTAGGTCACTAGGAGGATGCCCTTGAACTATTCGGATCCCTGGGTGCTTTATTTTTTTGTGCCAGGAACTGACCATCTTCCTCTACCACATCCTTCCGCCTTGACACTTGGTCTCACTCAGGCCCAGAGCAGTGGAGCTGGCCAACCATGGATTGAACCCCTGAAACCATGAGCCCCAAGTAAACCTTTCCTCCCCTAGTTGTTCTTGTCAGGTACTTTGGTCACGGTGACGAAAAGCTGATCTGCGGTCACTTGTTGCTTTCCAATTTTACACTCTAGCCTCACACCCGCAAGGCAGTGAAGTGGAGCCTCAGCTCAGTTGTGATCTGCCTGTGACTCACTAGGGGACTTTTAAACAAATACCTGTTCCAAGCTCTAGCTCAGGATCTGGGTGGGGACTGGCTTCAGAACCAAGGACCCACCCAGCCTCACACCTGATAGATGAGTCTACCTTTGTGATTCCGCATCTGGACTCTGCACCCCCTCCTCCACATGCATCTTGCTGCTTTCTAGGAAAATCCATTATATTTTTACACAGATTTAGTTATTTATCTTCTGATCAGAATCCGTGTAGTTTATAGCCACTGACCGTGGTGCATGGCGTGCTTCCTGGAACCTAACTGTTCCCTTCCCTCGTCTCTGCATCAGTGGCCCCTGCCCCTCCGTCCCTCCCTCCTGGCAGCTCTCTCAGGCCATCCCAGTTGCCAGGATAAATCTGGTGCGCTGCCTCTGCCCGCTCTGGCATCTTAGGCTTCCTCTGGAAGAGTGTTTCCACGTGTGCTGTAATTTCCTGTTTACTCGTCTGTCTCCCGCTCCGACACTCCAAGCTCCTGGAAAGCTCACAGCTGTCTACCATATTGCTCCCTGACATGTTTCTGAATGCCCAATGCACAAGGGAGGACTTCAACAGATGGCAGTTTATAATGGTCATCTTTACGTCACTGTGATCAAATCCCTGAGGTTGACACCTTAAAAAAAAAAAAAGAAAGGTTCATTTTGACTCATAGTTTGAGAGGTTTCCGTCTATGATTGCTTGGCTGTAGACTTGCCTCTGTGGGGGCGCAGTACACCATGGCAGGAGGTCATGGCAGAGGAGACCTGTTCCTCTCTTCCTGGCAGCCAGGGAGCAAAGAGACAAGAGAAGTCTGGCTCCCCATATCCCCTTCAAGGACATGACTTCAGGAAGTGAGTTACCTTTCTCCCCTGAGGCTCCACCTCTCAAAGGTCACACCACCTCTCAACAGTGCCACCCCACACAGATTAGGAAAACATGGGTACCCTTCAGTATGTAATAGGTTACACTTGTGAACACCAGGAGCTCAACTGCACAAATGAATGAAATTTACTAAAACCTGAATGGTCTTCAGATCTGGCGCAGGACTTGGCACAGGGAGGAGCTGCCTGTCCTCATGTCCACTCTGCTTCCTCCTGCAGACTTCCTGGGCATGCCCACAATATTCCTCCAACCCGGGCTTTCCGTGTGCCAAAGAAAAATAAAGCCCCTCAGGCGTATTCAGGCAGCCACAGAGTCGCATTTTCACTTGTGCACTTTACCTACTGCACTGGAAAATGCCATCTTGTCCATATCAGGGGAGGGCTCTTCCACCGCTGCCCTGTTTATACAGCATCTGGATAGAATCTGGGAGACCGAGAGGCCTGAGCTTGCACTCGCTGGAACCATCCCAGGGTGGACATTGCAGAGGGGGCAGGGCCACTGCGCCTCCCGTCCTCCAACAGGTGGCCAAAGTTCAAGTGGACAAAAGATGCACCCTAAACCCAAGGGCCCCTCTCTAATGGAGAGCAGAATATCAGCATCGGCCCTGCAACCAGTGAGACAGCGGGGAACGCAGGGAACATGTGCAGAGCGCACCCAGAGCGGGGACTCCTCCCGCTGCCCGGGCGGCGGACATCCCCAGTTGGATCCCGCTCATCTTCAGTTTGCATCCTCCATAGAGTTGCATGAGTCCTCTTTAGAAAAGTCCTTTTTTTGTTTTGGGGGTTTTGTTTTTCTGGGTTGGTTTGGTATTTGTGTGTGTGTGTGTGTGTGTGTTTTGTTTTATTTTGTTTTCATTTTGGAGGCCAAGGCTTTAGGGGAAGAGTTTTTATGAAATTATATTTGTTTTAGTTCGGTGCGGGGGCGCATGCAGGTAATCCTAGCAGCTCAGGAGGCTGAGGCAGGAGGATCGCAAGTTCAAAGGCAGCCTCAGCAAAAGCGAGGCGCTAAGCAACTCAGGGGGACCCTGTCTCTAAATAAAATACAAAATAGGGCTGGGGATGGGGCTCAGTGGTCAAGTGCCCCATCCCTGGTACCCCTCACCTCCCCACCCCCCCAAAAAAAGATAGAATGCAGTTGATTTTCCCCTGGAAACAATCATCGGAGTGAGAAGAGAGAGACATTCCAGGGCCCTGGTTAGCTCCAAGGCTGACAGACCTTCCCCAAGTCTACGTTCATCCCTCTATGGAGATGTGAGGTCACTGGCCACCTCTGCTCTTTCTGGTGACATCTGTTCTTCTGTGAAATGCAAACACTTGTAGAGCCCTGGTTGTGTGTGGAAGATCTCGTTGCTTCTCCCTGCTTCAGGATGAGTTCGATCCAGGGCTGTGTTCATATCATCTCCACCTACAGCCTGAGAAACTGACCCATCTCCCGAGACCTGGAAAGTGAGTTCACAGCAGAGAAATGGCCCCTGTACCCCAAGTCTGACTCTAGATGTCTTCTTTCTCCCATACACACACCACACGACCTGCTCACCTTATTTAAACCAGAAGGACACCTTCTTTTTCATTCCTTAGAGACCCAGCCTTTACCCGTGCCTGGTCAGGTGTGGAAGGACAGTCTCAGGACTGACGAGTTTGCTCTGCTGTCCGAGGCTCCTCTGCATCTGCTGGTCATCCTGTGGGGGGTTCACCGTAGACTGTGTGTGTCACAGATTGCTCAGGTACAGAGTTTCACAGACACTCTGGGGACCATGCAGACTAAAGTTGGCAATGTGCCTTTTCCCCCCCGGACGGAGACTATTGTGCACTTGACGGCTGGTTTGTCTTCTTCACTCCCTGGCAGCTTGAACAATGGGTCTGAAAGTCGCTTCCGAGAACACAAGCGCAGGAGCATCTTGGAATTTGCGATAAGAGCAGAGTTCCTGGTTTAGGAGAAACTTGCCTGGTTTGTAAAAACTAAAATGTGGAGAGCAGCCAGGCTCTGGCTCACAGTGGGGTATGACAGTGGGGTACGCGAGGCCCTGAAATTTTGCTCCTAACAAAATGAAAAGATCAGGTTTTTGTTCACTGAAGCATTTTCCCAGTGGAAAACAGAGATATATTTTTATTTTAAAATATTTTTTAGTGTATTTTTTTGGAGATACCAGGGATTGAACTCAGGGGCACTCAACCACTGAGCCCCATCCCCAGCCTTATTTTGTACTTTATTTAGAGACAGGGTCTCACTGAGGTGCTAGGGCCTCACTTTGGCTGAGGCTTCTTTGAACTCACGATCCTCCTGCCTCAGCCTCCCGAGCCGCTGGGATCATAGGTGAGCACCGCCATGCCCAGCAAAAAAAAAAAAAAAAAAAAAAAAGTAGTCCATTATGCTTATACACATGAGTGGGGTTCATTTTGACATATCCATAAGTGCATATGACTTATTTTTGTCCATTTGAGGGAGATGTAGAAGGGACTAGGTGGCCAAGGCAAGATGGTCAATGAGGAGGTCAGGGAGGAGCCAGAACAGAGGAGCACAGGGAGGGCCTTCTGATGAGGTCAGCCTCCTGCTGGACTAAAGTGCTCGTAGAGGGGACTGAATCAGACAGACACCGCTGTGCGTGTGCTCCCAAGCAGGGGATCCAAGAGAAAAACTAAAACAGATGTGTGAACAGGGGGGCAGCAATCAGTAACAGTGAGGACAGCGTGGACGGGAGGAATTGATAAGCCAAGGAGAACATTCTAGAATGCATAAAAAGAACAGGCCCAAACGCCCCCACCGGAGTCCCAGCCCTGGGCCCCTTCTCTGGGGAGGGCTCTGTCTCTGCATCTCTGTTGCTTTTGCAATGAACCTGCAGCTGGCTTGCTGCGTCTGCGTCCTGCTCTTAAATTCTTTGCTGAACAGAGACGACGCACCCAGCCCCCCTAGACGGTCACACATTTTGATCCCCATTTAGGTATATTTTCATAATGTTTCTCTCGTGTCAGTAACTCGTAAGAAGATCTAACACCTGTCAATGAGAGCGTAGGAGAAAAGGGACTTCAGGTTAGGAAAAAATCGCCTGAGCCATTTGGATGATCGACTGTGTCTTGATGAAAAGCTAGTGAATTATGTGACAAGACTCACGATGCAGGGCAGAGTCAAAGAAGTTAAAAAATCCCTAAATGAACTGCGGGGAGAACTCTGGAGGTTGTGACCACTCTCTGTCTCTGATGACCAAGTCCTTCTGCTCAACTCCAAGTGAACTTGAACCTCGCCTTTGGTCTGGCCTGCATTTGAGGCTCCTGGGGGGGTGGGGGTCGAGGAGACGGTGATTCTGCACCGTCCTCAAAGCCTCTGTCTCAGCCCCAGTCTCAGTCCACAGCCTTTTGGGACATCCCAGAACTGTAAAAAGCCTGCTGGGATGTCTTTCCTTAGTGACTTGGGAAACCAGAGCCACCCCAGTTCCTTTCTTCCCCCTAAAGTTCAAAGGACTTGATTTTGCTTCTAGGACATTTTACAAATGACAAATTCAAAAGAGAAAGTTTGGGTTTCTTTTGTACTGGGGATGAAACCAAGGGTGCTCAACCACTGAGCCACATCCCCAGCCTGTTTTTGTATTTTATTAAGAGTCAGGGCCTCTCTAAGTTGCTTGGGGCCTCACTGAGTTGCTGAGGCTGGCCTCGAACTCACAATCCTCCTGCCTCAGCCTCCAGAGCTGCTGGGATGACAGGTGTGCACCACCACACCTGGCTTCAAGGAGAAAGTTGAAAGCAACATTGACATGGTACTGGCTAGTGTCATTTGCAAAAGAGCTGATGACCTGGCACGGGGCTGCTGGCCATCCTGAGGGGGGCGGGGTCAGGCCTGTCTGGCTGTCAAGGAGATGGAGTGGATTTACCTTAATAAGAAGTGAGTCCCACAGCACTGCAGGAGAGGGACAGTCAGGGCTTATTCATGTGACCTCTGGGTCACCGCTCCTGAGGGATCTTGTCTGCACTGCTCACCAGCATGAAGCACTTATGAAGTCATCCAGACATGGCTAATCCACCTCTCGGGAGGGCGCTGAAGGGAGCCCCAGCTCCATCTCCCTTTTATCTTCAGGAGGCAGAGAGGGAGATAGCCTCCTGCCATTTCCTCCTGACTAGAGACGAGCCCTCCGTATCCAGTGGCTTCTGCCCACAGGAACAATGGACCACGGTAAGAAATAGGAGGATGGAAGTCTCTGGAATTGTGTCAGTGTGAGATGGACTAAAACTAACTCATCCAGGGAAGCAGCTCTGGGGTGGAGCAAGTCCTGATGAATTTTTCATCACTGAATTTCCCAGAGCATTTGCCTTCAATATTAATAGATCAACAGTTGGACCTAGCTGCTTCCCGGGAGCTCGAGTCCTTCCCTGTGCCTCTCCAGATGGAGCTGAGTACAAGATGGTGCCCCGGCTTGCTGCCCGGCTTGCAAAACACTTTGACATCTAGTGACTTAGCTCCTCACAAGGACACCATGGGGGATGGTACTCTTTGGGCTGGGGCTCAGTGGTGGAGCACTTGTGTAGCATGTGTGAGGCGCTGGGTTCCATCCTCAGCTCCACATAAAAAGGAAACAAACAAAATAAAGGCACACGTTAGGTCAGTTTGAGGTGGCTAAGGGAACCAAGCACCAGGCGACCTGCGTGTGCGCAGGAAAGAACGGATCGGACACATGCAGACCAGCAGGGATAGCCACCTGTCAATCAGCGGGGTCTCCTGACTCATCCTGGAAGGGCATGGAGCTCAGCAAGATCCCCGACCAACCCCAGGAGGACAAGGGACCCTAAAAACCACCCTCTCCTATTCCAAGCCCTCCTTTCCCGCCCTGAGCCCGGGTGCCATTCCTGTGGACTTCTCTGTTGGGCTGGAGGGTCTCCCCAGGAGCCAATCTCAATAAAGCCTCCTTGAGCAGCTTTTAATCTGCCTCCTTTTGATCACCGGAGCTGACCTTACAGGACACTGTCCATCTACACCTACAAAAAAAAAAAAAGAGAGAGAGAGAGAGGAGAGAGAGAACAAAACAAAACAAAAATATATCAACTGAGCAAAGGAGTAAACAATTTGACTTTTCCAGGGATCTTCAACTTAAATCCTGGCTTAAATGGTAATTGCATGCCATACTCTAACACATCAACTCTCCAGGAAAGCCTCTAGTTTTGTTAATGACTGTGGGGCGAGGATCAAAATATTCACTATGCTTGTGAGAAATAATGATTGCCAGTGATTTTTTAATTTCTTGCTTCAGGGGGAAAAAAGGATGTGTCATATCTTTCTGGGATATTTTTTTCTTTAGATTTTCCACAATGCACATGTATTCACTTAAAAAAAAAAATACCAAGGATTGAACTCAGGGCACTTAACCACTGAGCCACATCCCAACTCTTTATATTTTATTTAGAGACAGGGTCTCACTGAGTTGCTTAGGGCCTCACTAGTTGTTGAGGCTGGCTTTGAACTTGCCATCCTCCTGCCTCAGCCTCCTGAGCCCCTGGGATTACAGGTGTGTGCACCACCACACCTGGCTCGGATTCACTTTTTAATCAGAAGAAAATGTCATTGTTTTCAGTTGTGAAAAGCAGGATGCACTGTTCCTCTAGCCCTACAAAATTACAGGGGAGAAATCAACCAGACTGTACCCCAATGTCTTTTCCTAGGTAAAAAAGCATTATGCTTGATTTTTAATGTATATTTTTATGCATTTTGCGAACGTTTTCTGAAGCATCTGTAGAGGTTTTGTAACCTTAAGTAATGAACATGTTTTTTCCAGGGCTTGAAATTGACGAGGAACGTGGGGTGGGGGGAGATTCCATTAAAATCCCCACATGTTGTTGAGATTCCTGTGGTAATGACGTTCCCCTGATTCCTGGAATAGCTGAGATTTCTCCTAAATACCCAATTGATCCTTAGGGAGTAATGTCTGCATCTTTCAGAACCAAGGCCTAAAATGCCCTAGTTCCTCCAAAACCGGTAGAAGTCATTTCACTCACAAAACATCTAAAGCACCCCTCCAGAGTGTGGGGCGCCGTGCTTGGTGCTGTTTGGAGCGCGCGGTCCTCCTCAGATGACCCTCTTGCCTTGGAGGACCCCAGTCACCTTCCGCCCTGTTGTGGTTGGATATGAAGTGTCCCCCCAGAGCTCCTGTGTGAGACGGTGCAAGAACAGACAGGAGAAATGATTCCATTACGAGAGCCTGAACCTCATCAGTGGATTAATCCACCCATATGGATTAACTCGGTGGTAACTCTCAGTAGGTCAGCTAGGACCGGAGGACACAGGTAACTGGGGTGAGGGGGTGTCTTTGGGGGTGGTGTTTTGTCCCTGGTGAGCAGAGCTCTCTCCCGCATCCTGGTTGCCCTGTCCTGAGCTGTCTGGCCTCGCCCTCCGGCCATGATGGTCTGCCTCACCTTGGGCCCAGAGCACTTCAGTCAGGGGCCATGGAGTGAACCTCTGAAACCCGGAGGCGACATAACCTTTCTCTCCTCTACGTTGTTTTGTCAGGTGTTTGGTCACGGCTCTGAAAAAGGAGACTAAAACCCGTCCCCTGTGGGTCTGACTCAGTGACCACGACACACTGCGTGGGTCCTTTTTGCTCTTTTCCTATAATGTGCCCCAGAGATGGAGCGCCTCATTTCAGGGCCAGCTGCTGTTAGCGTTAAAGAGATGACACATCGGGGACAATGCGAGGCTCCGCCTGGCTCCATTTCAAAGGGGATCAAATGCAGACGTGGGAGGTGCCGGTAGAGACCTTGATGAAGGCTGTCCCCTCCTTCATCCTCTGTGCCGTCTCCGTTTATCACCGAAGTCGCGGCAGATTCTTACCTCACTCACGGTCCTTGCTGGAAAAGCACATCCCTGTGGCCAGATGCATCTAACGTGGGGCCTTGCTGCAGGAAGTACTCACTATAAAGCTCTTTGGAAAACCTATGAATTCACCCTCTCGTGCCAGATCGCTTTCTTCTAGAAAGACTTCTGAATTTTTAGTCTTGGTTTCAAACTGGAATGATTTGCTTCAAATGAAAACTGTTTATTTATTTATTTATTTTTAAAAGGAGAGACGACTCCTTTTTCTAAGAGGAAGAAACAGACTGGAGATTGCAGATGGAAATCAGAGCAGCTTAGCGGGATCAAAAACAGAAATCCAGAGCTAAACATTCCTTCCCCGACACAATACAGTAAATAGGATATGTGACACAGACCCTTTAAGTAAATACCAGCTCTAATAATAGCCGTGCATCACTTGGAAGGTATTTCTGTCCTGTGTGCGCTAGCTCCCCAGCTGGAGCCTTTAAAGGCAGAGAGAAACGTGTGATCATTCTGGGCCTGTTTCAAAGACATGATGGATTGTTTGATCCTTGGAAACATCGGTGCTGCTTAATGGGTCCTTAGCGCTAGAATAATGGAGGGAAGAACTCTGTGTGTCGTTTGATAACACCCTTGGCGAAGGAGAAGAGTTTGGGAGAGAAAGGGGGTAGCCCCAGAAAAGAGGGGAGTTAACTCACCAATTAATCTCACTCTGCTCCTGACATGATTCTGCAGGGCACAGAGTATTCAACGTGGGCCCGTCCTGCGTCCACGCCTTCCCTTCCAACCTGACCCTATCCATCTCTGCCGGGCTTTCTCTGTAGAATGGGCTCGGGACTTCCCTGGCATTTGTGGAAAAAGAGGAGGAGAGCATGTGTCCTCCTTAAATTGGGAAAGGTTCCATTTAATTTTCTCCTGTAGTTCAAGACTGTTCTGAGATTCAAAGTATTACTGCAGCAATGCTTTTATATTATTTTTTAATTCTTTTTCGATTTACATGACAGTAGAGTATATTCTGAAATTTATGTACACGGAGGATAACTTATTCTATTTAGGATCCCATTCTTGTGGGTGGACATGATGCGGAGTTTCCCTGGTCGTGTGTCCATATATGAACATGGGAAAGTTCTGTCCCATTCACTCCACTGTCTTTCCTGTTCCCTTGGCTTGAAATGGTCTCATCCAATGAACTTCTATTCTTCTATTCTGGAAGAAAAGAATGTACATAAATTTCAGAATATACTCTACTGTCACATATATCTAAGAAGAATTAAAAAATAAAATAAAAGCTTCCTCACACTGTTATTATGTATTAGCATCTGCATATCAGAGAGACCATTCAGCCTTTGGTTTTGGGGACTGGCTTATTTCACTTAGTCTCTAGTTCTACCTAATTACCTGCACATGCCATCATTCCAATCTTATTTTTTAAAAATATTTTTTTGTAGTTGTAAGTGGATACAATATTTTATTTATTTTTCTTTATGTGGTGCTGAGGATTGAAACCAGGGCTTCACACCTGCTAGGTAAGCACTCTACCACTGAGCTACAACCCCAGCCCCCATTTCAATCTTTTTTATGGCTGAGTAATATTCCTCTGTGTATATAGACCATATTTCCTTTATCCATTCACCTGTTGAAGGGCACCTAGGTTGATTCCACAGTTTAGCTCTTGTGAATTGAGCTGCTATAACATTGATGTGGCTGCATCACTGTAGTGTGCTGTTTTTAAGTCCTTTGGGTATATGCTGAGGAGTGGGATAGCTGGCTCAAAAAATGGTTCCATTCCAAGTTTTCTGAGGAGTCTCCATACTGCTTTTCAGAGTGGTTGCACCCACTTGGAGTCCCACCAGTGATGTATGAGCAGCAATGGTTTTAAACATGTCCAGATGCTCTGACATTCCCTCTAGAACATGGACCTTAATTCCCACTCTCTTCACCGTGGCTTGAAATCAGTGGCTTACTTCTCACTAATACAATATGGCAGAAGTGACAGCGGGAGACTTCCAGAACTAAGTGGTAAAATGCTTTGGGGTTTCCTCTTTGCTCTCTTGGGTCACTTGGTCTCCTGGAAGACGGCCGCCATGTTGGCAGAGCACTCAAGCAGTCTTGTGCAGAATCCTGGCTGGTAAGGAGCCAAGAACCAGCAAGCCACACAAGTGAACTGCCTTGGACACACACTCTCGGGTCCCTGTGAGGACTTCAGCTGACTGCAGGGCTGACAGCAGCTCGACTGTATCCTTAGGACCGATCTTGAGCTAGGCCTACTTCAAGCTCCCGACTGTCAGAAACTGTGTGACGTCAAAATGCTTGGTGATCTGACTTCTTGGTTTTGGGGATCAAAACAGTGATTGATGGTGACACATGCACCTTTCCTCTTGAGCACATGGATGACAAATTCAAACCTTGGACTTGGGTTCTGATTTACCAGGAAGATGAGTGTGTTTTCAGGTTCATGTACCATTGCCTCCCTTAACGACCGCCAGACAGATTTAGTTATTTTTACATATTCCACTTGTGCAACTGTCACATATGGTTTGTCAGGCAGTAGCCACTATGAGGATTCTCATATGCAACCAAGTAGCCGGGGTGGACCCATGGCTAGTGGCAAAGATGCCAGTGATCTGGTTAGGATGGATGATGTTAATAATTTAAATGTGGCTGGGTGTTAGAAAGTCATTGTAGAAAAGACCAGAATTCCTCTCGGGAAGAAA
Source organism: Callospermophilus lateralis (assembly GCF_048772815.1). Lineage (NCBI taxonomy): Eukaryota > Metazoa > Chordata > Mammalia > Rodentia > Sciuridae > Callospermophilus > Callospermophilus lateralis. The sequence continues at coordinate 170,118,536 of NC_135305.1, forward strand.
AAGGTCTCTGAAAACCACCTTGACGTGGTTCCCAAGGTCAAGACAAGGCCAGAAGAGCACAGAGTTGGCAGGAGTAAAGGTAAGAGTATTCGAAAGAATTCCAGTGGTGCACGCCTGTCATCCCAGTGGCTCGGGAGGCTGAGGCAGGAGGATCGCAAGTTCAAAGCCAGCCTCGGTGACTTAGCGAGGCCCTAAGCAACTCAGCAAGACCCTGTCTCTAAATAAAATATAAAAAGGGCTGGGGAGGGGGCTCAGTGGTTAAGCACCCCTGGGTTCGATCCCTGGTACCGAGAGAGAGAGAGAGAGAGAGAGAGAGAGAGAGAGAGAGAGAGAGAAATCTTGGGGAAAATGTGAGACCTTCCTTAGAACCCAAGGTAGGTACACAGGCTTCATTTTGCTTAGATCTCAAAGGACATGTTGGCCTCTGTTGGCCTCTGAATTTCCACTGGAGATCAATTCCTGGGAGTGTGATTTTGAGTAACCTTGAACGCTATTCCCAGGGGGTTTGGACTATATCAGTGAGACCACCATATCTGTTTTAGAAAGGCTTTTCTCGTGGTCATGCAGGTGATGGCTTAGGGAAGAGCAAGACAGGAGAAGTTCGTTAAGAGGCTACTGCAGGGGTCCTGGTGAAGATGGTGTGAGATTGAACGGCTCCTGTAACCTTGAGGATGGCGAGAGTCTTAGATTTACAGAAAGATACAGCAGATGGGAGGCAGCGGGCACCGGGGTGCTTTCCAATATACTCAGATTTCCCAGTTATTAAGATTTAAGTTATTTAAGATTTAAGAGGCTCTGAGAGAAGAAATTGCAGCAGATTTAGACTGCACCATATTTTGAGAAAAAGTGCCTAGGTGGGGGCCACTAAGGACTTTGACTTGGACCACCAGGTCCAATTAGAAATAATTAAAATTAAGAGAGGATAAGTTTGGCTGGTCACAGTGGCTCATGCCTATAATCCCAGTGGCTCTGGAGGCTGAGGCAGGAGGATCGGGAGTTCAAAGCCAGCCTCAGCAACTTAGTGAGGCCCTAAGCATCTCAGGGAGACCTTGTCTCTAAATAAAATACAAAATAGGGCTGGGGATGGGGCTTAGTGATTGAGTGCCCCTGAGTTCAATCCCTGGTACCCCCCCCAAAAAAAAGGGATACATATGTGTTACCCCGTCAAAAATATCTCATTTTAGGAATTCATAAATACTTCTGACTTGCCCCCAAAGTTCCAATAGACTTCATAAAGAAAAAATCAAGCTTCTGAGCCAGTCTGCATATTTCCATTTTACCTGTGGCCTCTCTCTGCCCTATATTTCACCTTTGGTCTTAAAAAAATGAGGAACCTTGCCTCAGGGCCACCCATAGCTACAGTGACAGTGTCTGAAACAGAACCTCCTCCTGCCTCCCACGGATGACCCACTTAGGAGGAGTCAGATCTAAACGGGAGTAAATACTGGCATCAAATCCCGAGTCCAATAAAAGAGTCAGTAATTGGATTTGACTTCAGCACGCACGAGCTGGTGCGTGAGTCACCCCCACCGTGGGCACAATCAGGAATACACACTCATGGAACCACGGGTTGTCAGAGGGTCCCTTGAACTGGTCTTGTGTTGCCATGGTAACGTGAGCAGAAGCAGCCCCCACCCCACCCCTCCTCGTCCTGTAGAGGGAAAACCTGTAGTTTGCCACACTCACCCCTGGGGAGGATTTTAGCCACCACGTGAACCATGACCTCATAGGACGCTCGGACTATCTCCTGGGTCTTTTATCGACCTTTCCATCAGCGATCCCCCAGGACCAGGGAGCTCCATGTCTGGTCCCTGTCATTGCTGATGAGAAACACTTGCCCACGGGCATCTTTCGGTCCCTGGGCTGGGGTCTTTCCCCTTTGTGGGCGACAGGGCTGCAGAAATAGCTCCAAGGATTCTCCTGTACCTTCAAGTTATTTGAAATTCTCGATGGCTCTAAAAATAATAATGATAACCAGGTTTCCGAAGGCCAGCAGCGTCGGTTTCTCGGGTTATTTATGTAAGCATTCATGGAAATGACATCTCTGTGACCGACAGACTCTAAATACCATGTCAGAGGGCAGTCACCTGCGGGTGAGGTGCGAGAAATGCCTACTCGGTCTCTTCCAAAGAAAATCAATCTGGCCTTTATTACCTTCCTTAGGAGAGTTGGAAATAGCCTTCATTAGAGAAATCCACTTCTCTCCACCTCCTGGGGACTTCAGATTTTCCCATTGTTCTTAAGAATTGCATCTCTGGTAATGACTGTCCTAAGAGAATCCTCTCTCCCCGAGGACATTCCAAGAATCTTCAAAGGCTTCTCTCGGCTGAACCTGATACTAAAATGTCGCTTAACTTCAGAATTCCTCTCTAAGTACCAAACTTACTTTTTCCTATATTATTTACTCGCAATTCCATCAGCAAGTGTTGTTCTGAACCTTTAAACAAGTTAATGATCTTTTATTGTGAGTTTCAGTTAAAACAGAACTTGATATTATGATGATATTAAGGAATAAGGATTTATGGTCCCCCTCCTGAAGACAGTGTCTACATAAATCATTCGAGAATGTTTTATGATCAAGATGTATGTGTAGGGCTGGGGCTGGGGCTCAGCGGCAGAGCGCTTGCCTAGCACATGTGAGGCCCTGGGTTCGATCCTTGGCACCACAGAAAAATAAATGAATAAAATAAAGATATTGTGTCCATCTACCACTAAAAAATATTTTTAAAAGATGTATGTGTAGTCATAAATGCACATACGTGTGTATGTAAATATGTACACACTCAGGACATCAGGATCCATATGTCATATGGGGTATAGAGGTTGAAGGTATGGGTCCCGTAATCAAACTTTCATGTGAATTCTGCCCCCTGTCTGACCTCTCTGCCTCTCAGTTTCTCTATCTGTAAAATGGGAAGAACACGAGTAACAACCTCATACAGTTGTTTTGATTATTAAATTAGTATATATTTAGTGCTTAAAACAGAATCTGGCACAGAGGAGGAGCTCAGTAAACACCAGCCATTTTTTTTTCTATTAGAAATAGTCCGAATAGCCCATATTTGAAAAAATCAAATTGCCTGCAGTTGAGACATTCTTTTATTGGTGCGTTTTATAGCATGAGCCAATTAGGAATAGGAATAGCATAATTGTTGTTATTGGCTCTTGCTGGAGAGTGTGAATGGATGATAGCAGTCGATTACCTCATCCTGTAACTGTGGACAGGGAGTAGGTCCAAGGCTTTCTTGGGGGAATTGTGACCTCTACCCTCGGGAGGCTTCACATGTCAGGGCACAAGTCATGTGAATGCCCAGAGCCTGCTGCTTTGGAGTGGCTTCTCTCATTATGGGTGGTGGTACCATATTTTTGAGAATTCACCTTTTTTTTTACTGAGGGTCTGAGAGTTGAACCCCCAGGGGCTCTTAACCACTGAGCCACATCCCCAGCCCCTTTTATTTTGAGACAGGGCCTTGGTAAGTTGCTGAGACTGGGGTAAGCTTGCCATCCTCCTGCCTCAGCCTCCCAAGCCCCCGGGCTTATAGGCGTGGGCCATCACGTTGAGAATTCTCCTTTTTATTGTGGTCTGTGTTACTGGAATGAGAGAACGTGCAGTCCCTCAAAGGGGACACATATTCAGGCACGGTCACAAGTTTCAAAAAGGGCCAGAGAAGGAAGACGACCTGCTTGTTTTACAGTCAAGGACCAGGGGTGGTGGTACGACTGTGCAGAGTCTCTGTGCAGCTTATTATTAGCATCTGAGAAGTTCAACCCCTGCTTTAAAAAAACCTCTCGACTCAGGAAAGGGTAAGGGCCGGATTGAAGTGGGAGAGAGGAGGACCTGACCCACTGAGCTCTCCCTCCTCCCTCGGGGAGGCCCAGACTCCGCCCACAGTAGGGAGGAGGCCAGCCCCCTGGGTCTTCAGTACAGAGGGAGTAGCGGGGGTCTCTAACCACACGCACGTTGCTCTTATAACTTGTTAACAGACGTTATTTTTAGAACAGTTTTAGATTTACAGGAAGATACAGCAGATGGGAGGGGGCGGGGACAAGGGGGTTCCAGTATACTTGTGGCAAATTTCCCAGTTACTAACATCATGCACTATGATAGAACATTTATTGCAATTAATGACCCCACACCTTTTTTGTACCAGGGGTTGAACCCAGAGGTAAATTGCTGAAGCTGGCTTTGAACTCACGATCCTCCTGCCTCAGCCTCCCAAATCACTGGGATTACAGGCGTGCGCCACCACACCCACTTAATGAACCACTATTGATGCATGAATATTAGTTTAAGTCCATACTTTATTCAGATTGCTGAGTTTTTTTTGGGGGGGGGGGCTGGAGGTGGGATACCAGGGACTGAACTCAGGGGCAATCCACCACTGAGCCCCATCCCCTATTTTGTACTTTATTTAGAGACAGGGTCTCCCTGAGTTGCTTAGTACTTTGCCCTTGCTGAGGCTGGCTTTGAACTCGAGATCCTCCTGCCTCAGCCTCCCCAGCCTCTGGGATGGCAGGCGTTCACCACCTCACTGGGCTTGGATTGCTGAGTTTTTAGCCTTATGTCCCTTTTGTGTTCTATGAGCCCTGCCTAGGATGACCCCTGTTAGCTATGACAGTTTCTCAGACTGTCCCTGTTTCTAATGGCCTGCTCTGTCGAGAACAAGGCTGATTAGGAATTTTGTGGGGTCCCTCACTGTTGAAATCTGTCTGATGTAATTCTGGTGATGAGGCCAGCGTTTCAGGTCTGGGGAGGTGGAATGCTGGTTTGATCCCATCTTATCAAGGGCACATGACTTCTGATGTCTCTGGTCTCTGAGGGGGGCCTTCCTCACCTGGCCTCCACCACCATTCCTCTTCTCCTCCTTGTAAGGAGGTCACTCTGCCTAGCCCACATTTGGGGAAGGATTTATGGTCCCCCCCTGAAGACAGGGTCTACATAAATTAGTTGGGATTCTTCATCATGAGAGATTTGTGTAGTTCAAGGGAGACTACATAAAGGGAAATGGGCCAGAGAGTAAAAAATCATGGCTGACAGATGTTTAGAGATACAGAGGAAGTCTTTTTTCCCCTCCAACAAAGGAGAAAAAAGAATCTGAGAAAAAAAATTTTTTTTCATCTATTTTTGATAATCACCTGAACAATCAGACAAGTACTTAGAAATGTGTCTAATAGGGACTGGGCTGGGGCTCAGTGGCAGAGCGCTTGCCTGGCCCATGTGAGGCACTGGGTTCCATCCTCAGCACCACATAAAAATAAACAAATAGATTGTGTCCACCTACAACTAAAAAAAAGTTAAATAGAAATACATCTAATGACGTTTATTATTATATTGTGCATCATGCATAACAAAGAAAGCAAGTAAATATGCAAATAGAACTGGTGGGCCAAAAAATTCTTACATATGCAAGTACACTGTATGAGATGATTGGCATAGAAATAAAGGAATGGTAGGCTGGTGAGTGAGTGAGGGCAGATCAGCATGCACAATTATGTATACACACAACGTTTCTAAAGTCTAGAAGGTCACTTCATACAAATGAGTGCTGTCAGTATGTGCAGCTTGTAGGATTGTGTGTAATTTAGAATATTCCTTTTCAACACCTAAACAGTCCCTTTTCTTTCATGATTTCTTTTTTAAGTCTAAGAACATAAACATTGAAAGAAAATTTCCTGAAGCAAATGCTTTTCTGAGAAGCGTAATACTAAGTGGAGACTTCCTAATCCAAGCTATCAAAAATCCACTCTAAGCCAGATGTGGTGCTGCACACCTGTAATCCAGGCTGAGGCAGGAGGATCTCGAGTTCAAGGCCAGCCTCAGCCATGGCGAGGCCCTGAGCAACTCAGGGAGACCCTGTCTCTGAATAAAGTACAAAACAGGGCTGGGGATGGGGCTCAGTGGTTGAGTGCCCCTGAGTTCAGTCCCCTGTACCCCTCCCCATCTAAAACAAAATCCACTCTATGCCAGCTTTCCAAATACATCTGGTGAGACTTAAAGTACTGCCGCAGTCTGGCTGCAGCAGAATAACCGGGGGGTGACAAGCAACTTGTGTAGATTGATACAGCAGGAGTGGGAGCCGTTTATTGTAGGACAGGAGGGGTATATATACATTCCACACAGCTTATCTAATTAACATAAACTAGATAGAGCAGTCAACCAATAAGGAATCTCCACACTTAATGGCTCGCTGGCGTTACTTCACGAACCACTCCCCCTGGCAGAATGCCAGGCGCCATCCTGACTCGTTTACAGACCCTAACAAAGCACAGACAGAGAGCAAGATCTTCAATGGTGGTTTTCCTGCTGTTTCTTGTAATACCTGGGCCATGGTTTGAATATGTGTTACCAAAGGTACCCAGATTGATGGCATCGTCCCTTAGGGTGGCCCTTAAAGGAGATGGGGCATGGCAGGTCCTTAGGTAATCGGGGGCATGTTTTTGATAGTCAAGGGTCCTTGGTCCCTAAAGCAGTGAGGCACTTAGTGGATGTCCTTGATGTTGGCAACCACATGACACGTCACAGTGAGGAAAGACAGCAGTGGGTTTGGAGTAAGAATGAGTACAGCGTTAGGTATGACATCACTCCACAGCCATGCTGCCTTGAGCGCCGTTGCTGATCAGCTGTGTCACATCAACCTCCTTCTCCACCCTCTTTGAGCCCCTCTCAAAGGGAATAATGACAGTTCGGAACTGCCACATAGAGCTGGGGTGAGGATAAAACAAGTTGGATCAGGTTAAGCACTCATTGTTTGCATGTAATCAAACCACATTAGTCATTGATCATTAGTCTGTGAATTCTAACTTCAAAGTAGCATAGGCATATATACACAATGGAATATTACTCAGCCATAAAGAAGAGTGAAATCATGGTATTTGTCAATAAGTGGATGAAACTGGAGATATCATGCTAAGTGAAATAAGCCAATCCCCAAAAACCAAAGGCCAAATGTTCTCTCTAATATGTGGATGCTAACACAAAATGGGAGGCAGGCAGCTAGGGAAGAATAGAAGTTAACTGGATGAGACAAACCAGAATGAAGGGAAGGGAGGGGGATGGGAATAGGAAAGACAGTGGAACGAATTTGACATAACATTCCTCTGTTCATATCTGAACACACAACCAGTGAAACTCCACATCATGGACAGCCACAAGAATGGGAAGTTAGACTCTATGTCTGTATAATATGTCAAAATGCATTCTTCATCACGTCTATCTAAAAAGAACAAATTAAAATGAGAAAAAAAATCACATAGGCTATGAGAAAAAAAAAATCTGCCTTATGAATCTGACTTATAAAAACCCAGTTTAGGAGTGGCTGCGCTATTGAAGATCCAGAGTGATACTTTATAGCTATTTTAAAATGCACTTGGGGTCTATTTAATCAGGGAGGGTGAGATGGCCGAGAGACAGCTCCTTTGAAAGAAGAGTTTACCCCTCACAGTTTCCCAGAGGAGGGAACATGCAGTACCAGGCGGGGCCACACAGGGGCGCACAGAGTTGGCAAGCGACAGGAGGAGTAGGAGGAAGGGAGGCCAAGAGCCTGTGTTGAGTAGGGGTGCTCCTCCTTGGCAGGAAGGGAAGCGAGGTTTGTAGTCAGAGGGTCGGTGCGGGATTTCCATGCCCCTGTGAGGAAACAGGGAAATATGAGTGTAAGCCCTGCTGGCCATGATTTCGACCCATGGTTTCAAGATCATCAGTTGCAGGATATCAGGAACGATTCTCCCAGCATCCCAAACCCCTTTTCCCCTCTGATTGCTCTTTCCTTGGTTCTCGGTGGCTGCCGTGTTTGCCAGGGATGCTTGTATTTCTTGCTCTCTTCTGGACCTTGCGGAAGGTCTCCTGCTCTGGCTCCTTTGGGCTGAGTCCTCTCCCGTTCCTGAGTCTGTGTCCATTAGCCTTGGACAGGGCTCTCCTCGGTTTCCCGCTCTTTCTTCTACAGGGGAAGGCTGCCCCTTTTCACAGGCAAACACAGAAACTTGGAAAAGAGGGGCGCTAAGGCCGCGTCATTGTGTCAGCTGGAGGTGGACGTCTTGGCATGGCGTTGGAGCCTTTCTGGTTTGGGGACGGCCAGGATCCCGTGAAGCCTTTGCCAATGTCAAGGGCCTTGGCAGGGAGCTGAACCCTACATCCCGAGGCCGGCCTGCCCTGGGCCACAGTGGGATCTCCAGTGAGGCCTAGAGAGATCGTCACCCTGTGGGACAGAACCCAGAGACCGCCCAAGACCCCCTTCCCTTTTCTAAAGAGAAGCCCCCTTAATAACCACTCCAGGCCCATGAAAGGGTAACCACGGGAAACCCTGCTCCATTCAGCTGGGAAGGATTCTTGAAGAAGCCTTTCAGGTTCTTTTGTGATTTCCCCCTCTTTTATAGGGGGAGCTCTGTGTCCTGGGGTTGCTTCTCTACTATATCTGTGGTGCCTCTCTCCCCTGGGCCCACCCCTGACCCCTGACCCCTGACCTCTCACCCCAGCCTCCTCCGTTTGGATAATTCTGAGGCCCTTTGAGAGCAGCCTTCCACCCAGAAGTGAGGAAAACCTCTTTTCTCTTTTTATTTAGTCAGGAAGAAAAAAACATATTTTACTTTATAACCCTTGCTTTACTCTTTTACTTTGTGCTTTATTTTTTAAGATTAGAAATGGAGAGAGAGATTGGTAGGCACAGTCTCTCTGGTTTGGGGTTCTGCTCCCTTTACAGAGGTCACTCTCCTGATCACACCTGTAGTGACGGTGGCACAGAGAGCGGGTAGCTCAGGCAGAGTTCTAGAAGGACCAGTTGAGTCACAGAGACAGATGGTCCCCAAACTACCATGGTTATAGGACCTATGATTTTTGGACTTGACAGTGGTGTAAAAGTGATACTCAGTAGAAACCAGGCTTCAGACTTTGAGTTGTGGCCTTTTCCTGGGCTAGAGATGTAGGAGCCAGTCCTCTCTCAGTGCTGGGAGTGACAGCGAGCCACACTCCCAGTCAGCCACGCCTCCGTGAGGGGAAACCTGTTCTCTGTAGTGCTCCATGAGGGTGGCTAAATTGGTAGGTTCTGCATCTTTACCACACACACACCAGATAGAGCACTGATCTCCAGCGTATAAAGAACCCCAAAACACCAAAAAATCAAATAACCCAATCAACAAATGGGCCAAGGACCTGAACAGACACTTCTCAGAAGATGAGATACAATCAATCAACAAATATATGAAAAAACATTCAATATCTCTAGTAACTAGAGAAATGCAAATCAAAACCACTCTAAGATTTCATCTCGCTCCAGTCAGAATGGCAGCTATTAAAAATACAAACAACAATAAGTGTTGGAAAGGATGTGGGGAAAAGGCACACTCATACTTTGCTAGTGGGACTGCAAATTGGTGCAGCCATTCTGGAAAGCAGTGTGGAGGTTCCTCAGAAAACTTGGAAGGGAACCACCTTTTGGAATGGAACCACCATTTGACCCAGCTATCCCACTCCTCTGTCTAAACCCAAAGGAATTAAAAATAGCATACTACAGTGATGCAACCACATCAGTGTTCATAGCAGCTCAATTCACGATAGCTAAACTGTGGAGCCAACCTTGATGCCCTTCAACGAATAAATGGATAAAGAAACTGTGGTCTATATACACAACGGAATATTACTCAGCATTAAAGAATAATGAAATTATGGCATTTGCAGGTAAGTGGATGGAGGTGAAGAACATTATACTAAGGGAACTAAGCCAATCCCATAAAACCAAAGGCTGAATGTTCTCTCTAATAAATAAATGCTGGTCCATCATGAAGGTACTTTGGATTGGGCAAAGGGGAGGGGGGAGGGGTAGGTGTAGGGGGTGTAGAAAAGATGGTGGAAAGACATCATTACCCTCGGTATATGTATGATTGAGAAACGGTGCAACTCTACATCGTGTACAACCAGAGAAATGAAAAGTTGTGCCCCGTTTGTATACAATGAAACAAAGTACATTCTGCTGTCCTGTAGGACTAATTAGAACAAATTTTAAAAATAGGAGGTTCTGTGAGTCAGGTGTATGGGTTAATTTTCCATCACTGGAACAAAATACCTGAGAAAATCAACTTTGAGGAGGAAAATTTTATTTGGGCTCATAGTTTCAGATATTTCTGTTTTTGGCTGACCAGCTCCATTGCTCTGGGCCTGAACATCATGGCAGAAGGGTGAGGTACAGAAAAGTGGCTCAGCTCATGGCAGTCAGGAAGTGGGGGGGGGGGGGAGCCAGGGACAAGATATGGTCCCCAAGGGCATGCTCCTCACAACCCACTTCCTCTAACTAGATCCATCTCATCATTTCTACCACCTCTCAATAATCAAGAGTTGACCGATGGATTAATCCACTGATGACATCATAGCCCTTGTGACCCAATCGCTTTCCAAAAGCTCTACCTCTGAACCCTGCTGCAGAGAGACAGGTCTTCAACACACGTGCCTTTGGGGAACATTCCACTCCGTAACAGTGTCTTAAGTGCATTTTTGACTTAGGGTATGTTCAGTTTACAGTGGGTTTGTGAGGACACACCCCCGTCACTGATTCAAGGAGCCATGCACACATTTACGATCTAAAGACATATTCCAAAGGAGCCCTGGAGTTTACGTCACGGTAACTGTCTGTCATTCTGACTTCTATTTGCCAAATGGGACGTCTTGTTACCTGCCCGTCTCTTTTGTCTCAAAGATATTCCTGCTGCAGGTCTTGGCTGAAGGGGCACATGGAGCGGTCTTGAAGTGTTAGCACAGGAGAGGTCGAAAGTGAAAACCAAGCCCACCCAAGTTCCAGTGACAGGATCCATGTCAGTACAGGCTCCAAAGCGAGACGCAGCTTCACCTTGCTTCATTTGACTGAAGCAAATGCCATCGGCTTCCATTTTCCCTGACATTTATTATATTAGGGAGGGACTGGCTGGGGAAGGGGCATTAGCCACAAATATGACAAGGTTAAAGAACAAGGTTAGGTCTGAAGCACTCTGTTCAGACAGTTGACATCCCTGGGTTCATCAATCAATATTATTGATCGGGCCAAGCTTCAGGTTAGAGTCATTTCTGTAACAAGATTTAGCCTGCACCAGAAACGGCATATTGGGGATGAAATGTCGAAAGCCCGTCTTCTCAGAGATACAGTTGGGGCAAACATTCTTAATCTTAAAAATAGAATTGGAAGTGTTTCCAGCCAGGAGGATGCTTAATTAGATTCAAGGAGAAGTCACCCCAGCTGTTCATCAAACAAACAGAACTGTCTGGCATCTCCCAGTTCTGCAGAGATGGAGAGATCCCCCCACCATGTCCAAGGCTGAGGGACCCCCTCAGCAAAAATCCTTTGGCCTCAGTGGCGGAGCCTGGTAGGCAGGGCTCATTCTCTGTCAACTTCCTCTGTTCTCGAAGCCCAAGGAGTTTCTAGTTGAAGAATAGCGACCACGAAGGGTTAGACAGAGAAGGGACCTTACCAATTAGTAACCTGCTGTTTCTCCCCTGCGCTCCTGGAGATCCATCCTGTCTTTGCCAGACTAAGTCTAGACCTGGGCGGTGCAGGGAGGTGGGGGGAGGCAGGGAGGGAATACAAATGCAGGAAGCCGAGAGGCAGGGAGGGAAGGTGGAGAGATTTTTGCAGGAAGGCTGAAATCCAGGCATATGACCAAGGTTTAGGAAAGAGCAAGAACAGGTGTGGAGGTTAGACCGAGCAGCTAGCACTGAGCGAGTTTGCTAGTTTGGTGAAGTTTGGGACTCTTAAAGAGAAAGGGAGACTTGAAGAAGGGTGGCTGTGAGTCACAAGTTATGAAACCAGAAAGGAAATTTTGGAAAAAGATGACTAGCCCCTCAGGTTCAAGGGACAAGGCTCAGCCTTCGGTTCGGTGCAGGAAGCCCATTTGGGATCCTCATAAGAAGGACCACCTGACTCTACCTGGAAACATTACTGATAGGGGATGTGCTGGCCCACTGCAGACTAGAAGGATAGGTAAGGACACAAATGCTCAAGCCAGTCTGCAGGGCCACCAGGGATTGACTGCAGCATCTTGGAGATGTCCCCTAACATCTCTGTGCCTACATTTCTATACCTATAATTTGGTGATAATAATAGTCAAGGTTGTGAGGGGATTTCATTGTATATATATTTATGTAGACATACACACAAAATTACTTTATAGATAATATGTAATTCTATGCAAAAATCATATATGCACATTCACATTGATTTATTCATGAATTATATATGAGTTGAGCATCTATGCTATATCTATATACATATGCTATACGTCTCTATATATATGCTATAGAAGTCAACTGTGTCAACTGTATATCCTTAGATATACAGTTGAGCATCAGACTCAAAAACCTCAGATCCATAAATGCTCCAAAATCCGAAACTTTTGTAGCAGGGACATGATGTTGCAAGTGGAAAATTCCACACCTGACCTCATGGGACAGGTTGCAGCCAAAAGCAGTCACACTAAAAATACTGCATGCCGTCACCTTCAGGCTATGCGTGTAGGTTGTGCAGGAAACATGCACGGATTTGGTGTTCAACATCTTATTTTGCAAACATTCCAAAATCTGAAAAAGAAATCCCTAAAACACTTCTGATCCCAAGCATTTAGGATAACGGATACTCAGCCCATGTATCACGTGGAACGATGAATGCTTGGAGTTTAGTAAGTGGCACAGACACCTGCTGTTGTTACCACAGGTTGCTCTCTGTATGAGAAATTTCTTCTTCAGATGGAATAAGTTTGGCTTGTTGGCTTCCCGCCTATTTATCCCCTCTCACAGCCCAGATGTGACTCAGACCAAGTCTCCTCTGCCTTCCATGAGTGTACCCTTCATATGTTCAAAGATAAGTTTCCTGTTCCTCTGTTCTGGGTTTAGATGTGAGCTGCAAGTTTGGGTGCAGTTCAGAGTGACCCGCGGGCCTCTTAGCCTGTGCTCTGAGTTCAAATGCAGACTGTTTTAGGGGGAGTGTCCCCCAAACTCCTGTGTGAGACAATGCAGGAGTGCTCAGGGGTGAAATGGCTGGGTAGTGAGAGTTACAGCCTAATCAGTGGATTAATCCACTGATATGGATTAGCTGGGTGGTAACTGGGCAGGCAGGGTGTGGCTGGAGGAGGTGGCTCACTGGGAGTGTGACTTTGGGGTTTATATTTTGTCCCTTGTGAGCAGGGAGCCCTCTCTCTCTCCCTCTCCCCCTTCCCCTCCCTCCCCCTCCCCTCCCTCCCCCTCCCCCTCCCCTCCCTCCCCTTTCCCCTCCCCCTCCCCCTCCCTCCCCTTCCCTCCCTCCCCTTTCCCCTCCCCCCTCCCCCTCCCTCCCCTTCCCTCCCTCCCCTTCCCCCTCCTCCTCCCCCTCCCCCTCCCTCTCCCTCTCCCTCGCCCTCCTTCCTGGTCACCATGTTCTAAGCTGCCTTCCTCCTCCAGGCCCTTCCGCCATGATGTTCTGCCTCACCCTGGGCCCAGAGCCACGGAGTCAACCAACCAAGGACTGAACCTCTGGAACCATGAGCCAAAATGAACTTTTCCTCCTCTAAGTTATTTTTGTCAGGTCTTTTAGTCACAGTGACAACAAAAATAAAAAATTAAACTAAATTAAATTAAAAAGCCTGACTAAAGCACTTCCCCAGTAAAACCAGTCCCCAAGCCCATCTTTACTTGGATTCGGTGGCTTGCCTTTCTTCCCCCTCTATTCTTTTTCCCACTAGAAACCAGGATGGGAATGTTATCTGGGATACAGAATCTGTGTGCAATGCCAGCATCTGATTGCAGGGGGCGATACTGAGTCCTTCCAAGAAGATACTGAGGTGAGGTCTTCTGTCAGCCAAGCTCTGCTGAAATCTCTGCCCAACCTCATCACAAAGGAATATGGACCACGCTCTGTCCCCCCACATGTAACCTGATGAGCTCCCTGATTGAATTTTGGCCATGGGCTGGATCTGCTGTCTTAACTGAACAGAGAAAGAGAAGCTGACCTTGTGCCCTTGTTCAAAGGAAAGGTGATGGATACAGCCTCCCAGTGGGAGCCCTGATTACATTTAAGGACAGCAGAAGACGAAAATAGGGAAGAAAGTGCTTTATGGTAGCATATGAAAGGATTCTTAATAATAATCGCCCTTGGGGGCTGGCGCTGTGACTCAGTGGTGCCTGGTACATGAGGCTCCAAGTTCAATCCCCAGCATCAGGAAAAAAAAAAAAAAAAAAAAAGAAATCCCCTGGTTGAGCATTTCTTAGAGGACACCAATTTCTGCCTCCGATACAGAAATCCAGTCCTTTTTTTTTTTTTTGAACTGGAGATTGAACCCAGGGGCACTTAACCACTGAGCCCCATCCCCAGCCCTTTTTATTTTTTTATTTAGACAGGGTCTCCCTGAGTTGCTTAGGGCCTCAATTTTGCTGAGGCTGGCTTTGAACTTGGGATCCTCCTGCCTCGGCCTCCCAAGCTGCTGGGATACAGTTGTATACCACCGTACACAACAAAGTCCTTTCTTTTTTTACAGGTCTCTAAGCTTATTTCTTTTTTGAGGTTAAGATTTTTGTGTTCACTAGTGAACACAGACAGTATCACCATTATAGTTAGAAGCTGGGAATTATGTATTTTGGATTATCTCAGATGACCGAGTTCATTTTGACTTAATTTATTATTTGACCATTGGAGCAATTTACACTTGCTAGCAAATCTTGACTGCATTTTACCATTAGATTAAACTTATAAAATTTGCAAAGCCACTTACCACCTTCTCTCTGTTTTGAGGAGTCTAACTCACTGTCCACTAGGTTAAGATCGATGGTCTCTGAGAGGTAGGATTACAGACCGTTTTAATTCCTTCTCTGGGGAAAATGGCAAGAAATCTAATGAGAACACAATTAAATATTATTTTTACACACTTTCTTTGATAAAGAACAAGAAGAGGCAGTTTTCTTCATGTCCCCAGGCTCTCGGAGGGGGTGGAGGGCCTATTTTTCTGGCACTGCTATATGTGTGTTCTAGAATGTTTATAAAAGGATCAGAGAAAAGTCAACACAAAGAGACACGGACAAGGATAAAAAGAAATTATACGTGAAGAGCTACAAAGAATGGTTATGTAAGTGTCTCTGAAAAGTTTGAAGGTGACTTAAGCTGGGCCTGTGTGGTTACTTGACCAATTTAGGTTAAAACCACAAGTTAAAAAAAAATTTTTTTCCCCTGACAGTTCCATACAAATGTATGGTATCACTCTACTGTCAACTGTATCTAAAAAGTACAAATTTTTAAAAACTAGACATGCATGGTGACACCCTGTAATCCCTGTGGCTGGGGAGGCTGAGGCAGGAGGCTCATGAGTTCAAAGCCAGCCTCAGCAAAAGCGAGGGGCTAAGCAACTCAGGGAGACCCTGTCTCTAAATAAAATACAAAATAGGGCTGGGGATGTGGCTCAGTGGTCGAGTGTCTCTGAGTTCAATCCCTGCTACCCCTCCCCCCTCAAAAAAACTATTTTATTTGCATTGATTCATACTCTGTATAAAAATAGAATTGGTCCAAAGTATTGAAAGAAAGAAAAAAACAAGCCGTGCTGGGAGCCATTAGCCAAGTAGGTATGACAATTTCCTTGCCAGTGTACCCCATGTTGCTTAGTGGAAGGACTCGTGGAAATAGGACATTTTGCAGTAACATTGCATGTAAGGTGACCTTGCTCAAGGACCAGGGCGGATCCGGGTTTAGGGCGGTTCCAGGTTTAAGATTATTCCTGCTGGGAATAGGGCGTATCCTGCTGCCTGAGTTCCCCTTGAGTTCTCCCGGGATTCAGAGAGTTTTTGGGAGGCAGAGGAGGTGGATTTGGGCAGAGAACGTGGATTTCCCCGGAACGTGTTTGGAGAGGGCCCGTGTGAGTTCGGGAATAAAGAATTGCTGTTTGAATCTACAAAGCTGTGAGTGGCTCGTGACTGTGTGCCCAGCCAGACTGCGGCAAAGCAGTGTTCTTGTTCTGTCTCTTGCTCAGAATGTGAGCCCATCATACATTAAACTAAAACAGAATAATGTTGAATTTTTAATCAGCATTTTGTTAGGAAATCACAAAGGAAGGGGCGGTGGGTGAACAGATATTAAGAACGAACATCTCCCCTGCTAGGTTGCGTGCATTGTCTGTGGGTCTGTGCCCGTCCCCGGCATCTCTGTGGCAGAGAAGTGGTGCTCTGGCTTGGCTGTGTGACATTCCGTGACAAACGCCTCAATGCTGTGACACATCTCAGGGAAACTATCACCGTAGAAGGGCAGTCTGTGGGGGCCAGGCAATATGCCGTCCGAGGTGCTGCTTGGTGGTTGAGGGGTTTGTCAGAACACAGACGCTGGCTTTATTGATCTAAGGACCTGATGTCAGGGAGATTCTGAGCAAGAATGGGAAGATGACATGGGGCGCTCAGATGACAAGGGAAAACCAGGGCGGCCGTCTGCTGCGGGCAGTGGAGTCGATGTGCGTGTGGCCAGCCATAGATCTGCCCGTGATTGGCAGTTGTTAATAAAGGGTGCTCCGCAGAACACACCTAATGCATCCACTAATATCCTCCCTAAAAGGTTTCTCTGCTAAATGGCAAATTGCTTCTGCGCAGGCAAAATGCTTCATTTAAGGTTCCTAATTGGAAAACACTTTATCAACCTAATGATGGTGAGGACGCTGATGATTAGCAACGCCTGCATTAAAGACGCGCGGCCCATTTGCATCTGGCTCAGAGTTAGGAGGGAATGGAAAGAAGGAGAATTCTCTCAAGATACGCATCTGAAGTTCCTTCCTGCGCTGTGTTAATGGCCTTCCTGGAGTTCAGCCTCGAAAAAGTGAGTGGAGAAAGAGTAACCCCGGGTCTGGACGTGGACACTGCATCCTGCTGCACAGGGACCCAGAGCATGGCAGCTTTCTCTCCTGGGCAAACCAGCCACCTGCCAGGTGCCCGCCACAGCCCTGCCCAGAGCCCCAGGGAGTTGCAAACCAGAAGTGGGGCATTTTTTTTTTGTACTGGACATTGAACCCAGGATCACCTGACCACTGAGCCCCATTCCCAGCCCTATTTTCTATTTTATTTAGAAACAGGGTCTCCCTGAGTTGCTTTAAGTTGCTGAGGCTGGCTTTGAACTTGCGATCCTCCTGCCTCAGCCTCCTGAGCCACTGGGATGACAGGCGTGAGACAGTGCGCCTGGCCTTTTCCTGTTTTTTTTTTGTTTTTTTTTTTTTGTTTGTTTGTTTGTTTTGTTTGTTTTTGTTTTTTGATAGCCACGTGTGAAAAACAAAACCCAAAGCAAGGTGAATCAGGTTCAGGATGCCCAAGAAACAGAAGAATAAAGTGAGATGCAGAAATCAGAAAAGGAGGACCAAACCTTGCTCCATCCAAGGTTCCACGATGCAGAGATTCTTCCCATGAAGCCCAGCCCCTTAGGGTTCCCTCCATTATCCCTGCAGGGGAGGGAGGACGGGCTGAGGAGGGACCAAAGGGAGACCTGGGACCTGAGTCATTGAGCTGATGACCTCGCCTTCTTTCCTGGACTCTGAATGTATGCATTCAGCCTTATTTTCTCAAAGACAAGAGCGACTTTAATGCTTCCCTTTGCAACTGTCACGGTCATGTCAACGGGGGAGAACCGTGGTGACCTTGAACCCCAGGCTCAGCGACCCTTCCTGTGTGTCCCCACTGCAGCCCCAGCCCTGCTGGCCCTGACCTCCTGGTCACCAGGAGACTGGAGGCAGGCAGCTGAGCTAAGTGTCCCTTGCACAGTTGTTCAGCAAAAAAAAAAAAAAAAAAAAAAAAAAAAAAAGCCGGTCACAACAGTGTGTCGGGCCGTGCGTGCCAGGGTTCAGGCCCCGAGCCCCAGAACCTGCAGGTGTGTTTGGGAGTGAGCTGCAGGACTTGGTGACTGAAATCAGGGGGAAGAGGAGAGGGGGTGGCGGTGGCTCTGGGAGGTGCTGTTCTGAGGTTGAGCTGCAGAGTGGATGGAGGGGCCTTGGGGAGCAGAGCAGGTCTGAAGGTCATCTTCAAGGACATCAATCACAGTGCCTGGGGGAAGCCCTCGGGGGTTACTGGGGGTGGGGAGGCAGACAGTTCGCTCTGCTCTCTAATTTTCTTCCCGGGTGACAGACAGGCTGTCAGCTGTCGGTTCAGGACTGTCCCTGCGCCTGCTTCTGGAAGCCCTGAGCAGCGAGGATGCTAGAAACCTATGTCCAGCAGGGGTCCAAAGGCCCATGGGATGGCCCAAGGGGGGTCGGACCTTGTGAGGCACAGGGCTCTGGCCAGATGGGTTAGGTCTTCAGAGACCCCCACGTGGAAAGTGGGGAAGGTTCTGGTTACTATTTAGAACAGCAAGTGTGGGGACCGCAGTTCCTCTCCCATCCAGTGGTTCTGAAGCGTGGAGGTGGGGCATAATAAAGTAATAGCTGATGTGTACCCGGCACTTGGTATTTGTCGGGTTCTATTCCAAGCTCTTGGGGTAAGGGCGCCTGAACCTGGCACAGAAGCCCTGCACTGGGTGGTGCCCATTTCACAGACAGGAAATCAGAGGCACAGAGACAATGTTCCCAAGGCCACACAGTGGCCATAAGCAGTAGGGCTGGGGTGCAATCAAGAGCCATTTGACCCCAGGGACTGTTCTTCTCTCTGTTTTTTGTTTTGGGGGGTGGATACCAGAGATTGAATTCAGGAGCACCCGACCCCTGAGCCCCATTCCCAGCCCTATTTTGTACTTTATTCAGAGACAGGGTCTCACTGAGTTGCCTGGGGCCTCGCTTCTGCTGAGGCTGGCTTTGAACTCACTCACGATCCTCCTGCCTCAGCCTCCGGAGCCACGGGGATGACAGGTGTGCGCCATCACGCCCTGTGAGACTGTGTTCTTAACACCTTGCTGTGTTGCTCCATGAAGGGGGCCCATGGGTGGTGGCAGCGAAGGTGTGATCCCTCTGGGTAGAAGTAACTGAACCAGGTCCAGACCTCACCGGCAGCTTGTCTTCGGCAGCCTTTCTGACAGGAAGGTTGTCTTGGTCAGCGACACCACCCGGCTCACCTGCCCACCCTCCCTTCCTCTGACATCACAGCCTGCACGGGTTGACCAAGTGAGGCCACCGGGAGTCCTCTGGCCTAATAATGCAGAAGAGCCCAGGGACGGAGTGGAGTTGAAAACCTGGGGGTGCGGGTGGCCAGTGGTACAGGGCCACAGTGACAGCAGGAACCCAAGCTACCCGCCGGGGCACATCCACATCCGTGCTCTGCCTGAGTCCTCCCTGTCTACTGTTGCGCCCCGATGGGCAGCTGAGCCTGCAGCAGGGCCTTTTCAGTTTTTCTTTTTTTTAAATTTTTAAAGTTGATTCTTTTTAGTCATCCATGGCAGTAAAGTGCACTTTGACATATCTCACACACATGGAGTCTAGCTTCCCATTCTTGTGGTTGGACCTGATGTGGAGTTTCCCTGGTCATGGGTTCACATATGAACATGGGAAAGTTCTGTCCCATTCACTCCACTGTCTTTCCCGTTCCCATCCCCCTCCCTTCCCTCCATTCCCCTTTGTCTCATCCAGTGACCTTCTATTCTTTCCCCTCCCCTCCTTATTGTGTGTCAGCATCCACATATCAGAGAGAACCTTTGGCATTTGGATTTTGGGGACTGGCTTATTTCACTTAACATGATAGTCTCCAGTTCTGTCCATTTACTGAAATATGCTATAATTTCATTCTTTTTGTGGCTGAGTAATATTCTATGGTGTATATACACCACATTTTCTTTATCCATTCATCTGTTGAAGGGCACCTAGGTTGGTTCCATAGTTTAGCTATTGTGAATTGAGCTGCTATGGACATTGATGTGGCTGCGTCACTATAATATGCTGATTTTAAGTCCTTTGGGTATAGACCAAGGAGTGGGATAGCTGGGTCAAAGGGTGGTTCCATTCCAAGTTTTCCAAGGAATCTCCATACTGCTTTCCAGAGTGGTTGCACCAATTTGCAGTCCCACCAGCAACATAAAACATACCTTTCCCCCACATCCTTGCCAACACTTATTGTTGCCTATATTCTTGACGATTGCCATTCTGGCTGGAGTGAGACGGAATCTCAGGGTGGTTTTAATCAGGCTTCTGCTCCAAAGACTTAATCATCACATCAGCAAATACCAACTCCTGAGCCCCATTAATTACACTCATTGCACTCCTCTTATAGCTGTTTGCAGTATACGCGTCGCTTTTTTTTTGCCCTATAAGAAAACCATGTTTTTTAGCATTTTTTAGTATTAATGAAAATAATCCTTTATTAATTAACTCAATTGAATGCCTCACAATTGGCAGAATTTTTGCCGGTTATCTCCAAAACATCCCTCCCGAGTTTTTGCCATTGCCACAGAACTCAGCCTGCTGACCTTTAACCTCAGGACCAAATGCTACCCTTATTGCCTCTAAATTTCCAAATCTCCTAGAATCCTCCCCGACAATTATCCACCCCACCCCCACACGCAAACCTATCTGTAAGTCAGTACTCACATCCACTCGGAGACCTAATTTGACCAGAAAAAAAAAAAAAAACAGCCCCCAAATCTATTTTCCATAATCAAGTAATACCTTCAACCATCCCCTCTAATCAAAAAAGACTAATTACCCTGAACTCCTTACCATGCCTACTACCTCTGATTTTAGCCTTGACACCCGTTGCTGAATCTCCATGAGTAATTTCAGCAACAACAACAATGAAATGCAAAGACCAACAGCTGTCACGACCAACAAGTCCTATAGCATGCAGCCACCCCTGGAGAAGTTTCCAGAATCAGGCCAAGTTCCTCACCCTCCAGTGCAACCCCATCCTCTGAATTCTTTAATTCAAGAACGGTTTCCCATTGCATCATACATAATTATCAACAATTCCATTAAAACCCCCAATGACAGAGCATCTCAGAATCTCAAATCATCACATCTGATGAGCCTCCCCAGTTCATTTGTTGAAGCCCGAACCCCCAGTACCTCAGAATGGGACTGTATTTGTGGATAGGGCCTTTTTATTTATTCTTTTTTTTTTGGTGCTGAGGATTGAGTCCAGGATGCTTTACCACTGAGCTACATCCCCAGTCCTTTTTATTTTGAGACAGGATCTCACTAAATTGCTAACGGTCTCCTTAAGTTACTGAGGCTGGGCCTCGAACTTGTAGTCCTCCTGCCTCAGCCTCCTGAGTCACTGGGATTACACGCGGGCACCACGGTGCCCAACTAGAGAGGACCTCTAAAGAGGAATTTAAGGTGAAGTAAGGTCATAGGGTTGGACCTTAATCCAATCCAATTGGCCTCTACATAAGAGGAGATTAGAACCCAGACACATTCAGAAGACCATGGGAACCTTCTAGAAGCCAAGGAGAGAGGCTTCCCACTTGACACTGCGGAGACTTTAATCTTGGACTCTGTCTCCAGAGCTGTGGGAAAATAAATTCTTAGGATGCCTACTGCCCGGGGCTTTGCTCTGGCCCCTGGAGCCGTCTCAAACACGTTGACCAAAGAGGTTCACACGTGAAACCTTGAGTAGCACCACCTGTAAACAGCCTCTTTCCCTGGGTTTTCCCCTAAAAAAGCTTAGGTTTGTTGAGGGAATTATGTGAGAGGGAAAGAAGTGGAGTTTCTTATGGGGGAGGAAGTCAGAGGTGCAAAAGACAGAGTGGAGAGGGCTCCCCAAGACCAGAGGGGCTGGGAGGCTGATCCCCCACAGGGGACCTGCTGACGGCGTGCCCTGTAGTGACGGGGAAGCCCCCAGACCACTGAGGTCAAGATTCAAAAGCAGATTTCTTGGGGGGTGCCGGGGGTTGAACTCAGGGACACTCAGCTACTGAGCCCCATCCCCAGCCTTATTTTATATTTTATTTAGAGACAGGGTCTCACTGTGTTGCTGAGAGCCTCATTAAGTTGCTGAAGCTGGCTTTGAACCCGCGATCCTCCTGCCTCAGCCTCCCAAGCCGCTGGGATCACAGGTGTGGGCCCCTATGCTGGCCAAAGAGAGCTATTTTACAGTTTGACTGTTGCTATTAATTCTCAAAGTGTTGACACCATTTTGGCACCCTCCAGAACAGAATGGCACCTGGGCCTGAAGTGAACACATCAATCATACCTTGGAAAGGCCCTGGGCACACCGCTGCAGGCAGTGACCACAGCCCTGTCCAGCATCACCCCTTCCTTCCCTGGTGATAGACACACCCTGACTATGAAGAATACCTTTGCCGCTCAGTGTACATGGTCCTGGGGAAATGGCGGGGTGGCACCTTGTCAAGTGCTCCACATGGATTCTCTCTCCCACTCTTCAGTCTTGTCATAAAAAGACTGATTCTATGGTCAAAGTATACATGAAAAAAATGTTCAATATCTTGAGCAATTAGAAAAATGCAAATAAATACTACACTGAGATTCCATCTCACTCCTGTCAGAATGGCAGCTATCAAGAATATAAGAAACAATAAGTGTTGGCGAGGATGTGGGGAAAAGGCACACTCATATACTGCTGATGGGACTGCAAATTGGTACAGCCAATATGGAAAGCAGTGTGGAGATTCCTCAGAAAACTGGGAATGGAACCACCATTTAACCCAGTTAGTCCACTCCTCAGTATATACCCAAAGGACTTAAAATCAGCATACTACAGTGATGCAGCCACATCAACGTTTATAGCAGCTCAATTCACAACAGCTAAGCTATGGAACCAACCTAGGTGCCCTTCAACAGATGAATGGATAAAGAAAATGTGGTCTATATACACAGTGGAATATTGCTCAGCCATAAAGAAGAATGAGATTACGGCATTTGCCAGTAAATGGATGGACCTGGAGACTCTCATGATAAGTGAAATAAGCCAGTCCCAAAACAACCAAATGCTGAATGTTCTCTCTGATTTGTGGATGCTAACGCAAAACAAGGGAGGTGGGGGATGGGAATAATAGAAATCCTTTGGATTAGACAATGTGAAACAAAAGGAAGTCAGGGGGATGGGAATAGGAAAGAGAGTAAAACTAATTGCTCATGATTTTCCTCTCCTTTATTGAATGCATGACCAGGGTAACTCACATCAAGCACAATCACAAGAGTGGGACCCTAAATATAATAAGTTAGACTCTATGTATGTCTAACTTGCCCACACACATTCTACCGTCATGTATAACTAAAAAGAACAAACCAAAAAAGGGCCAATTCTAGAATTCCCTCATCCTCGTTTTGGCTTCCTGAAGCAGTTGGCCAGGTTGCAGAAGTCCCTCACAGATACCTGTGTGGGTTCACTAGTTTCCTGTGCTGGGCCACCTCTTCCTTGAATCTGGTTTCATTTTGCTTCACTTGGCCCAAGTCCATTTCTGTGGCTTCCAACCGTAGCGTCCCCGTTACTGCAATGACTGTAGAACAGGCCTGCAGGGCCACTCTTGGGGATGCACCGGGCTGTTGTTGATGGAGTTTGAACCGTGCATCCCTTCATAGATGGGTCGCTCTACAGATTTAAAGTATGTGGATTGGAAAGGCAGTTCAATATATAAAGCCATTATTTTGCAGTGTTGTAGCTAATAACTCTTTGTTAAGATCCCGCAAACTTTCTCTCTGTTTTCTTCTAGGATGTTTATCATGTTATATTTTAGTGGGATGAGACGTAGGGATACAGATTTGCTTTCTTGCATATGGAGATCCAATTGCATGACCATTTTTAATTTTACTCATTATTTTAGATGGACACAATACCTTTATTTTATCTATGTATTTTTATGTGGTGCTGAGGATCAAACCCAGTGCCTAGGTTTGCCTAGCACGTGCTAGGCAAGAGCTCTGCCACTGCCAGTGCTGGGATTGAAGCCAGGGTCCAGCATCATTTCTGCCTTTGTTCAAAGCCGATTTCTGGACTGTAGCCAGCTCCATTAACCAGTGGGTCTGTCGCTACACCAATACCAGCCTGTGTCGATCACAGTAGTCTTACAATAATAATGTCCTACGGGGAGGTAAGTGTATAAAGTCTTACCCTTCCTATTCCATCCCTAAGTTTTCTAGTATGAAAGTTTGAAGAATAAAGGTTTTGTCATACTGTTGTTGTGGGGCAGGTGGCTCAGAAAACACATCAAGTCCCAGATTTGTCCAAATTGAAGAGTCTACTTAGCCAGCGGGCCGGGACTGCTCACTACAGGACCAAGTGGTCTCTGCAGGAAACAGCCCTGAGACTGAGCCTTTGAGGATACTTAAAGGCAAAAACCACATCTGGGTTGACGTGGCTGCAGGCCAGCAGGTGCAGAAGCTGCACTGGGCAGTTAGCGAGACAATGCGATGGGTACATTGGTATTGCCCAGGGGACTTTCCAGGTTGGCATAGAGCAAGCAAGCAGAGGGAAGTGGGTCAAAATGACCCTAGTTGACTACAGATTAGAGAATGGTTACTAAGGTCTGGACAATCCATCTCTGACAAGGTACATTGCCCAAGAAAAATGGAAACCAAAGAGAACAATTTTCCATTGTATAAGAATCGCTATTTTGTGTTGCCAAGTATGTTATGCCAGGTAACTATTAATGGGTACAGAGGCGGGGCTTTCCCATGGGAGAAGCATTTCTTAGGTGATATGGAGTCTCCGGGTAAAATGTTTAGTCATTGCCCAGATAGCCTGGCCCATAACACTGTCACAACAAAGAAAGTTAGTAATAATTCCCAAATATTATTTACTCTATACTGCATCTTCAAATGCCTCTAATGTCTCTAAAACATTTATGCTATTGTTTGAAAATTACGAAAAAATTATAGGTCTTGGCTGAGCACACTTGTGCACTTCTGTCATCCCAGCAGCTCAGGAGGCTGAGGCAGGAGGATCCCAAGTTCAAAACCAGCCTCAGCAACTTAGCGAGACCCTAAGTGACTCAACAAGACCCTGTCTCTAAATGAAGTATAAAAAGGGCTGGGGACATGGCTCAGGGGTTAAGCACTCCTGGGTTCGATCCCTGGTACCAAAAACTAAATAAATAAATAAACTTGCCTGGATTTGTCTGGCTATTTCTGTGTGTTTCAAAAGGCCTATCTATGTTCACTGAGAAGAAACACAAGGTGTTTATGGACTTGTGGCAGGAAAGCAATAAAAGCCACCAGAGACATTAGGACATTTTTTATTCTAGTACTTCACCAACGAGGAAGAGGAAGCAGGAAATTTTGCAAGGTTCAAGAAGTAGTTGTTTGGGGCTGGGGTTGTGGCTCAGAGGTAGAGGCTCGGCTAGCATGCATGAGGCACAGGGTTCCAGCCTCAGCACCATATAAATGTAAAGTAAGGATATTGTGTCCACCTAAAACTTGAGAATAAATATTTTTTAAAAAAGTAGTTGTCAACAATATGGAGAAAACATTTTTTTCTTCCTTTTATAAAAGCTAAAAAAAAAGGAAGAAATAAGTCAGAGAGAAAAGAACAATATGTGAAGTTGCACTTACATGAAGGAGGCTTTTTTGAACCTTTTTTATTATGGCAAAATATGCATAACAAAATTTTGGCACTTTATTTATTTATTTTGGTACCAGGGATTGAGCCCAGGGGTGCTTAACCCACTGAGCCACATCCCCAGCCCTATTTTGTATTTTATTTAGAGACAGGGTCTCCCTGAGTTGCTTAGGGCCTCGCTAAGTTGCTGAGGCTGGCCTTGAACTCGCGATCCTCCTGCCTCAGCCTCCAGAGCCGCTGGAATGACAGGGTTGGGACAGCCACACACAGAATTTCACACTTTAAGGTTTTTCTGTTTTCCTTGAAAATAGGGTTTGGCTCTGCAGCCTTGGCTGGTCCCAAACTCCTAGGCTGATGCAACCTCCCCTACTTCGACCTCCGAAGGAGCCGGGACAGCAGGTGTGTGCCACCACGCCTGGTGAAATGTTTTTAAGTGCCATTCAGTGGCCTTAATCGCACTCACCATGTTGGGCACCCTCCCTTCCGCCTATTTCCAAAACGTGCCATTGCTCTCATCAGGAGCTCTGTGCCTGCCCACAAAGCGCCAAGCCCTCACTCCCCGCCCCTAGCCCCTGGGCACCCTGTTTTATTTTCTGTCCTTCCCATTCGCCTACAGAATGAAGGACTCCTGTGGACCAGGGAGTAACCTGGAGCTGGAGCCTGCTGACCGGCAGCTGGCCCGCCAGGCCTGCATTCCCCAGGCCAGCAAGAGCCCGAGAGCCAGCCATCAGAGCCAGGCTCCCAGCCATGCCTCTGGCAGTGATTTGGGGGACCCATGGGGACCTGGAGCCCCACAGGCCGAGGGCCACACAGCCTTGGGGCTGCCACAGAAATGGAGTCAGAGATTCAGGAGATGCTGTAGGGACTGTGGAGGGAGGGGGCTGTCACCTGACCTGGCAGAATCACCTTGGGGATAACAGGAGGGCGGATGACAGATGTTTGCGTCTGGGTGAGCTGGGTGATTAATTTTTAAACCACATTTTTAAATTGGGTTTCTATAAAAAGTAGCAGAAGTGGTGTTTTATTGACAGAGTACAGAAGGGAAAGGTCAGGATGGGAATGATGTTCTTTTAGGGGAGGGAAAAAAATACCCAAGTCAAACAGCAAAGCGATTCACAGGGCTGCTAGATGTCTCGTTGGTGTGACGTGACGTGGCATGGCATTTTCTTAGAAAGAGAAAGAGGAAGTAAGCCCGTGGCAGCCATCCATCCACGGAGAGGGACGGAAGTTGGGGTGTAAGGCGGGGTGAATTGATCCTACCTGAATGTTTGTTTGTTTATTGGTACCAGGGATTGAACTCAGGGGCACTTGACCACTGAGCCCCAACCCCAGCCCTTTTTTTATTTTATTTAGAGATAGGGTCTCCCTGAGTTGCTTAAGGCCTCGCTAAGTTGCTGAGTCTGGCTTTGAACTCATGATCCTCCTGCCTCAGCCTCCCCAGCCATTGGGATGACAGGCGTGCACCACTGCGCCCAGCTGGGATGTTTATTTTTGTGTGGTGGAGTGTGTTGTCCATGTTTGATATTAGTAAGATATGACTAGCAACATGGAGTCTGGATCCAGACGTTTTGAATTCAAATCCTACTGTTTTGCGTATGAGCTGTGTGGCCTTGGTGGATACTTAACCTCTCTTAAGCTCAAAGCCAGCCTCAGCAACTTAACAGGGTCCTAAGTGACTCAGCAACTTAGGGAGAGGGAAAAATACAAGTCAAACAGCTGAACTTCCAATAATCACAGTGCTTTGGTGTAACTGTGTCCTGTGAAATTTCATCTGTGGGAAACTTCATCCCCAAATTCATAAATTGATGCTGTCTGGAGGTGGGGCCTTGGAGACATAATTAGTGTTAGATGAAGTCAGAAGTATGGTGTCCCCTGATGGCATTTGTGGTTTTATAAAAGAGGACAGGAGAGATAAGCATATGTACCCTCTCACCATGTGATGATGCCATTTGCCATCTTAGGATGTGGCAGAGGGTCCTCCCCAGAGGCAGGTGCCTTGATACTAGACTTCCCAGCCTGCAGAAATGTGAGAAAGAGATTTTTCTTCTTTATAAATCCCCCAGTCTGTGGTATTTTGTTATAGCAACATAAAAAGAGTCTAAACAAAGTATCTCTCTCATAGTGTTGCCATATGGAATAAATGGCTTCCTAGGCCTGGGACTCTTAACAAGTACCTGGTACATGCTTAGTACTATACACAAGTTTGATGCCATTATCATTATTCTTAGGCTAGTTTAAGAAATAAAGCAAAAGAAAGGTTTTCCTGCAAGCTGGAACAAGTTAATTTACCCAAGGAAATAAAAAATGAGGAAGTCCCAGAGTCTTAGAGGTAGCCACGGTTCAAATGTGTGTTTTCTGTGTTTCGACTTGAATCAAGAATACTGGCTTATTGCCTAAACTGATGAGAAGTGTTATCTTCAAAATACCTAATTGGGCCGGGCACTGTGACACATGCCTATAATCCCAATGACTTCAGAGGCTGATACAGGAAGATTGCAAGTTCTAGGCCAGCCTCAGCAAATTAGAGAGGCCCTAAGCAAGTCAGTGAGACCCTGTCTCTGAATAAAATACAAAATAGGGCTGGGGATGGGGCTCAGTGATTAAGTACCCCTGGGTTCAATCCCTGGTACCAAAACCCCAGCAAACAAAACCTTGACTTGGGGCTGGGATTGTGGCTCATCAGTAGAGCGCTCACCTAGCATGGGCGGGACCCAGGTTCGATTCTAAGCACCACATAAAAATAAAGGCATTGTGTTGTGTCCATCTACAAAAAAAAAAAAAAAAAAAGATTTTCTCTCCCCCACCCCCCTAAAAACAACCTTGACTAATCCCACCTAATTGGTATCATCCTAACTTTTAAGAATTCGTTGACTTGGAATTTCTCTAAGGAAGTTTTAGATTTGTTTGTCTTGATGGCCAAGGTCCAATCTCCAACTTTTTTTTTTTGCCCAGGACTTATTGATTTGAACACACAATAATGTGTGGTTGACTCATCTGTGGAAGGAAGCAGTGATTCGTGTGTCTTGGGAGGTGGTCCTTGTGTTAGGTTTTCATGGATATGACCAAAAGGAGAACAACTTAGAGGAGGGTGAACTAGGGTCCCCAAGGGCAGCCCCGGGGACCTAACCCTGCAGCCAGCTCTACCTGCCCACAGATGCCACTCATTATCAATCCATTCAAATTAAAGCTAACCCTAAACTGACCATTCCACTTCCGAGCATTCCCGCACGGTCCCTCCCAGGAGGTTTTGGGGACACCTCGTACGTATCCACACCGTAACAGTCATGAACATCAGGGTCTAAAATTAGGATCTTTTGCTTCACTTGGAACTAGATTAACGGTGGGAGGCGGGAGGGGGGAATGGGGTGTGACTGTATTTGGTTTTACGTGACTTGATTCCTTCCTATCTTTTTTTCTCCTGAGATATTTAGAAAACGCCCAGAATGGCTGTTTCATTCCAAGTGCATCCCTCCGGAGTGCGCCCCGTATCCTTTGCAAGGGCTGCCCGCGGTCATGCCCACCCAGCCTGCAAGTCCCTGTCGCCAGGCGGGCCTGGGAGCAGGATCCTGGTCCCAGGGCGCTGCTGCCCTCTGCTGGCCATCACTCGGCACTGCAACCGCCCCGCGGGGGCCTTTGCCGAGAAGGAGCAGCGGGTGGACCGGCCAAGGCCCAGCGGGGTTCGGAACGTCTGCCACCCTAAGCCTCCAACCCAGCCGCCACCAGCCCTCCGCGAGCCCTGCCGGAGAACATTCGAAATGAAACGGGTCTAAATGGCATGGATGAGGCAGTCCACCTGGTTCCGACCTGCCCCTGGCCTACAGCAGGTGTCTAATTGCTCAATGCCTTCGCCTCCTCTGGTCTCGGATGGCTGAATCGCTGCTGGTCGATGCAGTGTGATTCTAGTGTGTCCAAGAGATTTTCTTCAAGACAATCTTTTTAAAATTTCATTGCAATTTATGTGCTTTCTGTTCGAGCAGACTGGTAGATCAATGTGACCAAAATACTTTTTTTTTTTTTTTTTGTAGCAGGGATGGAACCCAGGGGCACTCCACCACTGAGCCCCATCCCCAGCCCTATTTTGCATTTTACTTAGAGACAGGGCCTCACTTGAGTGGCTTAGGGCCTGGCTAAGTTGCTGAGGCTGGCTTTGAACTTGTGATTCTCCTGTTTTATCCTCCCAAGCCACTGAGAGTACAGGCATGTGACACCGTGTCCAGGCCCCTTTACGATTTTAATGGTGAAATGGCAGCCTTTGATGTCTGGAACTGCCCCACACATCCGCTCATAAAGATTTCCTCTCTTATTTTTCCACAGTTGTACACTACTCCACTCCACACTAGGTACATACTTTATCCAACCACTTTCCTATGTCTGAGCCTTTAGGTTACTTCCAACATTTTGCAATTCCAAACGGTGCTGCAAGGAATAACCTGGTGCGTGTTCACTTTTGTGGGATCTGAAGGTTTGTGTTCAAGTTGCCAGAAGTGCGATTGCTGGGCCAATGATGAGCCAATTGCTCAGGAATTTTCGTTCAATTGTACCAAATTGTTATTCCCAGGAGCAGAGACTCACTCTGAGATTGTGCCTTATATTTTTGGTGAGGAGAATAAAATCGGGATTCTAACGAACCGGAAGCCCAGAATATTAGCTGCAGGGTCATGCCTCACGATTACTCCAGAATATAGGGAGGTTCCATTATGTATGACCCCAATGCACCAATTAAAAAATGTGGAAGCAAAAGAATCTAGGGTGATGTTGAGCGAGGAGAGCATGAACTGGGTGGTTGGGAGGGATGGTGGGTGACGTCTGGCACGGGATCTAAGGCTGACTCAGTCCCTCTGCCACATAGGTTGACGGGTAGTCAGGCCTGTGAGATATATAAATTTGTTCTAATTAGTTATACATGACAGGAGAGTGCATCTTGACCTATCATACATAGATGGAGAATAACTTCTCATTCTTACAGTTGTACGTGATGTAGAATACATGCACATAGGGTCATAATGTCTGATTCAGTCTACTGTCCTTCCTACCCCCTATACCTCCCCTCCTTCACTCCCCTCTGCCTGGTCCAAAGTACCTCTATTCTCCCCCTGCCGTTATTGTGAATCAGCATCCACCCATCAGAGAAAACATCCGGCCTTTGGTTTTTTTGGGGATTGGCTTATTTCACTCAGCAGGATAGTCTCCAGTTCCATCCATTTACTGGCAAATGCCATCATTTCATTCTCCTTTATGGCTTAGTAATATTCCATTGTGTATATAGACCACATTTTCTTTATCCATTCATCTGTTGAAGGGCACCTAGGTTGGCTCCGCAGTTTAGCTATTGTGAATTGTGCTGCTATAAACATTGATGTGGCTGTGTCATTACAGTGTGCTGATTTTAAGTCCATTGGGTGTAAACCAAGGAGTGGGATAGCTGGGTCCAATGGTGGTTCCATTCCCAGTTTTCTGAGGAATCTCCAAACTGCTTCCCATAGTGGTTGCACCAATTTGCAGTCCCACCAGCAATGTCTGAGTGTGCCTTACCTTTTCTTCACATCCTCGCCAACACTTATCGCTGCCTGCTTTCTGGATGATTTGTGTGCCGGCTGTTTTGGTGACTCCCACCTGGCTCCTTTACTTGGTAACGGGTGGCCCCTCCTGCCTGTGGTCACAGCCTGCCATTGGCTTCCTGGCTTCTGGCCCCTTCCCCGGGCCCCTCCCCACACGGCCTCCTGTCTGTTCAGATCTCCTGCTCTCTGTGCCCACTTTTTGCCCAGGATGCTCATCATGGTCCCTGGTTCAGATTCCCATGAGTCCATGTGTGAGACCCACACCTCCATCTGGGACAGAGTCCCTTGTAGGCCACAGGGAGATGCTCAACTGCCATTCAGATGGCTTCCCTGGGAATCAGGGGTGTCCCTAGGGTGGCCCCTGCAGAGGGGCTGTGGGTGGGGCTCAATGGTAGTATGGTTTTTAAGTATGACTTAGGCCATTTACTGGAAATAGAGTCCCACCCCCTCTCAGTGGTGACACAGGTTCAGGTTTTTTTGGGTTATTTTTGGTACAGGGAATTGAACCCAGGGTCCATCAACCCCTGAGCCCCAGCCCCAGCCCTATTTTGTATTTTATTTAGAGACAGGGTCTCACTGAGTTGCTTAGGGCCTCGCTAAGTTGCTGAGGCTGGCTTTGAACTCACGATCCTCCTGCCTCAGCCTCCCGAGCTGCTGGGATGACAGGCGTGGGCCGTGGTACCCGACAGGATCTTAATTTTTCCGATCACCTTCTCAGGACCATTCTTTCTGCCCATATAGATGCTCGTGTGTGTAAGTTTTTAATCATGAAGAAGAAAACAAGCTATTTAAAAAAAACCCCATATGAACAGAAGGAAAAAACCTGGCCCAAGGTGCGTCCTTTAGAGGCAGCCCTAACCCAAACCTGCTGTGTCCATCTGTCCCAAACGTTACCTCATCAAAGAATCTTTCTTTGCCCTCTCAGTCCCATGGGGCTGGCACGTCCTCCCCTCCTCGCCACCGTCTGAATCATGTTCCCTGCAGCTGTGACGTTTTCTGGTCTGACATCCTGGATTTGGTGACCACTGCTTTGTCCTGCGTCCATGTCACCAAGAGCAGGTCTGGCACATCGTAGGAGATCTCTGCCAGCAGTGGGGTGGTCTGAGGTCAGTGCAGGTGGCTTCTAGTGGCAGAGAAAGCCAACCCATGTTGATTTCATGCACCCCCTGAGCTGGAGGGTCTCCCCAGAGCAGCAGAACTTCCTGACCCCCCCTCACTCCTGACCCCACGAGGTGCCGAGGAGAGGTGCTGGGTGGGTCAGGGGCCTCTGCACTGCTCCTCGTTGGTGCAGTCCAAGCAGATGCTCCCCATCGTGTCCCCAAGCTACGCGGTGTCACCAGTAATTCTTCCAAACTGTGCGTGGTGGCGCACACCTGTCATCCCAGTGGCTCGGGAGGCTGAGGCAGGAGGATTGTGCGTTCAAAGCCAGCCTCAGCAACTTAGTGAGGCTCTAAGCAATTCAGTGAGGCCCTGTCTCTAAATAAAATACAAAAAAGGGGCTGGGGATGGGGCTCAGTGGCCAAGTGCCCCTGAATTCAATCCCTGGTACCAAAAAAAGAAAAAAAACTGCTTCTAGGAAGAAGGCCCTAGGAGCAGAGACAACTGTCGGCACAAACTGTCTTGGGCCCGTGCAGAGAAGCTGTCATCTTTGAAATTCAAAGAAAAAAAAACAAAACAGAAAGTGCATGTAATTAAGAGGGAGCCTCGCCAGAGCAAGCAGATAAAGTTAATTACACACTCAGAGGAGCATTTCTCATTTCTTTCTTTCTTTTTGTTTCTTTTTTTTTTAATGCAGCAGGGACGGCAGTCATTGCAGTCAGCAGCCCATGGGCTGGTACAGAGCTGGCTGCGCTCTGAGTCCTTTCAGAGCCAAGTGATCTAACATAAAGGGAAAGGAGAAAGGCTGGGAGAAAGGAGGGGCCCTGCTTGGGAGTCGCTGTCAATGAAATCAAGTCCCCAGAGGCCCGTCAGGCTCTGTGACTCCAACACCAAGTGATTCAAAAATAGGCCCTACGGGGCTGGCACGGTGGTGCATGCATGTAAACCCAGGGAGGGGCTCAGGAGGCTGAGGCAGGAGGATTGCACGTTCAAGGCCAGCCTCAGCAACTTGGCAAGGCCCTGAGCAACTTAGCTAGACCCTATTTCAAAAATAAATAAATAAATAAAAAGGGCTGGGGATGTGGCTCAGTGGTTAAGCACCCCTGGGTTCAATCCCTGGTACCAAAAAAAAAAAAAAAAAAGAAAGAAAGAAGAAAGAAAATTACCTATTTATTTTCACCCTGTGACCACAAAGACCCCAGACTTCAAGCTTAAAGAGAGGTCTTTGTAAAACGAGTTAATCTAGTCAAATCCAGTTAATGGCTACAAAAAAGAGGTGATTTGCTGTTCAATAATGAGCTGTCGATCCGGGGCCTGGAGCTGCTTTGATCAATCAAGCCACCAAATCACAGCAACAGTTCAGAGTGCGATTGATCTCTCAGCCATTAATGGCAAAGATGCTAAAGAGCAAAGAGAGAGACAGCCCAGCCCGAGCCTGCCTGCCAGGTCACCTGTACCTGGAATAGGTCACAGAAGCCTACCAATGAAGTCCTCTGGCAGTGGCAGCTTTCATTGGATTTTGAATCAACCCGAGGACCTACTGGAAACCAGAACAAACCAGTTACAGATCACTGGAACTTCCTGGTGACTTAGTAGAGATACATAAAACGGAGTTTATGATCACGCAGGGGATTTGGGTCACATATCCCAAGAGAGTGATCGATTTAACTGTATGAACATTGTGAAGTCACATTGCTTTAAAAAACATGAAAGACATAAAGGTAGACAAGGGGAACCTGCAAACCTCGTAGATCACAGTCTGGACGCAGGAGGCTTGCTCAGGACCCGAGGACAGAGGTCCCCCAGAGCGCTGGGACTCATGATCAGGAATGACATCCAGCCAGTACAAACGGGGAAGAGCCTCACCTCCATAAAAGAAAGGCCAAGCTAGGAAGTCCTGGTTGTGAGCAGAGCTTACGGGGGAAAGGATTTTGTGCACCTGGAATCCCAGAGGCTCTGGAGGCTGAGGCAGGAGGATGGCAGGTTCAAAGCCAGCCTCAGCAACACTTAGCCAGGCCCTAAGCAACTCAGTGAGACCCTGTCTCTAAATAAAATTCAAAACAGGGCTGGGGATGAGGCTCAGTGGTCAAGTGCCCCTGGGCTCAATCCCTGGTACCAAAAATAGATAAATAAATAAATAAATAAATAAATAAATAAAATAAGAAAGAAAAAAGAAATTGGTAAAGAGGGAAGAGAGGCCTGATACCCCAAATAGGGCACCTTGTGATCTGAGGAAACAGTAGAATAAAGATCACTGAATCTTCTCCCACCTTCTCCCCTGAATCAGGCCATAAGGAAAATCTGTGTCCTTCTTTCAAAGCAGGTCCTTTCTGGTGCCCTCTCTGTTCTTGAAAGAAAGAAGCATCCTCACTTCTGAACAGTGGCACCAGGAGGAGTCTGAGCTGGGCCTCTTCCTTCGCCGAGTTCTTTGCTGCAGGACCACGGCTCCTCGGTCCCAGGATGCTCTGCACCCGAGTCCTCTCTTCATCCAGCTCAGCACAGAACCACGCGTGCTCCCTGTTTCTTTGGGTCTTCATTTCTGAAGGCTCTCTTGTCCCATTGAACTTACATTAAGTAAATCTGCATGCTTTGGGCTGTTAATCTTTTTTTTTTTTTTTTTTGTACCCGGGATTGAACTCAGGGGCACTCGACCACTGAGCCCCATCCCCAGCCCTATTTTGTATTTTACTTAGAGACAAGGTCTCACTGAGTTGCTGAGGGCCTCGCTGTTGCTGAGGCTGGCTTTGAACTTGCGATCCTCCTGCCTCAGCCTCCTGAGCCGCTGGGAGGACAGGCGTGTGTCTCAGTCATGAAGCTGGCTGTGGGGAAGGGAAGGGTATTACTTCTTCTCCCCCCGCAGGGCTTCTGTTCAGTATTGGGGATGTAAATGGAAAAATACATGATCTAATCCCTACAGAATGTATCCAGATGTGTAATGTACACACTCTTTTATGTAGCAATAAACTTCTAGGGGTTTAGATTAAGAAATAATCACACAAGTATGCAAAGCATAATCCCCACCTCCATCCATGTTTACAAGGGTGGAGAGATGGAAATGACCCAAACTGATATCAACTGAGGACTAATGGGGGACAAGTTGACCCATAATATCACAGACTCCTATAGGTCAGTCTGTAGTTATTGATGCAGCAAGACAGCTTCGGCACATGGTGCGATGAACAGAACAATTCTTAAAGTGCATGTGTGTAACGATCCTGGGGCTGTATCTAGGTGAGTTCTAATGAAGCTGTGCTTCTCTAGATTGTGACTTCCAAAAACAGGGGCTTTGTTCTTTTCACTGCTGTATCCCTGGCTCCTACAACACAGCCTGGTACTTTGCCATCATGTTTGATGGATGAGTAAGTGAAAGATGTTTAGAAAGCTCTTCACCAGTGGCTGAGTGCTGGTGGTTTTTTTTTTTTTTTTTTCTTTGCTGTTCTACTTTCTCTGTCATTTGTTTTGTCTTAAAAATGTCTTTTTTTTTTTTTTTTTTTTTTTGCTTGGCATTGTGGCACACACCTGTAATCCTGGCCTTCGGGAGGCCGAGGCAGGAGAATCATGAGTTCAAAGCCAGCCTCAATGACTTAGTGAGGCCCTAAGCAACTCAGTGAGACCCTGTCTCTAAATAAAATGCAAAATAGGGCTGGGGATGGAGCTCAGGGGTTAAGGGCCTGTGGGTTCAATCGCTGGTACAAAAAAAAAAAAAGGGGGGGAGGGGGAAAGAGAGCCTATTTCATTTTTATAGAAATAGGTACAAGACCTACTGCTTATGAGAATGTGTCATTTCAGTGGCTGTGTAAACTGGTTCAACTCTTTTGGAAAATAATTTGATGGTAAAGATTCAAAAATCACTATTTCTTTGTCTATTATTCCTGAATGGAAATTTATGCAAAATATACCTCTCTGAGTTGCTGAGGCTGGCTTTGAACTCGCGATCCTCCTGCCTCGGCCTCCGGAGCCTCTGGGATGACAGGTCGCACCAATGCGCAGGACTTAGGTAGGGGTTTTTATGTAGCCCAAGCTACAAAGCTATTGCAAGACCTAGTGGATCACATGCCCACACATGGCTAATGTCACAGCCTTAGAAGAATGAAAATGATGAGTAAGGACTTGACAGATTTTGCTGGTTATTTTCATTGTCACTATTTATTATTAAATATTCAAATTTTTCCACACAAAGAGATAAAAGGGGAGGGAGGAAGAGCTTCACGATCTGGAAGTTGGGTTCCACCCACTCCTGGCCTGGCCTTGAGCGAGGAAAAATCACTAGTGACCACCCGGGGGCGTAGGTGCTCAGGCCGGGCGAGGCGTTCCCGGCGGTGTCCGGTAGGTGACGCTGTTGGCGGCGGCGGCAGAGAAGGGATCGGAAGCCGGGCCGGAGGTGGCTGGGAGTTTTGTCCGACTCCTCCCGCTTCCGCTGCCGCAGTCGCAGCGCGTCGGAGCCGGGTTTGTTTCTGTTCGCTGTCCCTCCGGCCGCCGCGATGCCGCTGGAGAACCTGGAGGAGGAGGGTCTGCCCAAGAACCCCGACCTTCGCATCGCGCAGCTGCGCTTCCTGCTCAGCCTGCCGGAGCACCGCGGGGACGCGGCGGTGCGCGAGGAGCTGATGGCCGCGGTCCGCGACAACAGTGAGGCCCCGCGAGCGCCGAGTCAGCGGCCTGGGCCTTTCCCCGACGGGCGCGGACCCGGGCGTCCTGCTACCGGGTCCCCGCCGCTCGGCCTGGCTTTTTCTGGGGGCAGGGCCTTCCTTCCGGAGGCGATGGCTTTGGGGTCCTTTCTCTCCCAGGGCAGCTGGGGGAGAGCCCGGTGCTAGGCCTAGAGCAAAGGCCCAGGGGGCCGGCGGCCTGTCCGTCGGGGCCGAGCCCTCCCTTCCTAGCATGGAGGACGTGCCTGGACGGCCGCGTCTCACGCCTTCTCTTGCTTGGGGACTGGAGTTCCCTCCTTTGCAACCGAAGCCGTCTAGAGCAGAGGGCCACTCTCCCTTTAGACCGAGCAGGGTTTGACCAGTGTCAGAACTGGCCCTCGGGCGGCCCCCCACCTGCAGACGTCTACCTGTGGCCATGTCCTTTGCCACACCCTGTCCCTTCCCTTCCCCGGAGTGCGGAGGAGACTGGTGGATGACAGTTGCGTGAAAAGAGGCGGCAGACACCGACTTTACAAGTGACCTCACCCGTGCGTCCCTCTTTTTGGCTTTCAGACATGGCTCCTTACTACGAAGCCTTGTGCAAATCCCTCGACTGGCAGATGGACATGGACCTGCTCAATAAAATGAAGAAGGCCAATGAGGAGGAGTTGAAACGTTTGGATGAGGAGCTGGAAGATGCAGAGAAGAACCTGGGGGAGAGTGAGATTCGAGATGCCATGATGGCAAAAGCCGAGTACCTCTGTCGGATAGGCGATAAGGTGAGTGGCCGCTATGTCCCCACTCCTGTGTGAGTATGATGTAAAGTTGGGGAATATTCTGTACTAATATCATCTCATTGTAAAAATTAACTTTAAAAATCCAGAGGCAGTCGTGTTCCTGAACTAGTGAGTCAGTGCAAAGATGAATAAGTAATCAATAGTCTTGCAAGACCCTAGCATTGAACTTTGGATAAATGCCAGTGTGTTCTTCCACTCCCGTCTCCCTGTCATTAGAGACAAGTGCACATGGAGATTTGTATTCACTGCTTTTACAAAATTGGGGTCATTCTCAATAGTTCATTTTTCTCACTTGGTTGGGAAGTATTTATTGTGGTACATTATAAAAACACTGCACTGCTCTTCTCCTT
This sequence comes from Callospermophilus lateralis, assembly GCF_048772815.1. Taxonomy (NCBI): domain Eukaryota; kingdom Metazoa; phylum Chordata; class Mammalia; order Rodentia; family Sciuridae; genus Callospermophilus; species Callospermophilus lateralis. The sequence continues at coordinate 170,156,351 of NC_135305.1, forward strand.
CTAAGACACTAAGGCACAGGAAGTGTTGAAGTTCTGGTTTGACCCTTTACTCCTTACATCCACAGAGATGACCTTTTAGTTCTTTTATTGTGCATTATGTGCATGCACTTGTCCTGTAGAAAATAGGTAGCATTTAATTTTTTAAAAAACCTATATGGAATCATAGTGTACTCAGGTAGTCCTGTTTATTCTCTTTTTAATATTTTATAGTTGTAGATGGACACAATGCCTTTATTTTATTTATTTATTTGTTTTATGTTGTGCTGAGGATTGAACCCAGTGCCTCATGCATGCTTGGCCGAGCTATAGCCCATGTCCTGTTTGTTCTTTTCACCTGGTATATCTGAGAGGACTTCCCATGTTAACAGATACCTATCTCCCTCATTCTGGTGAACTGCTGCCTAATGTTCAACTGTAGAATATGCCCATAGTTTGTCTGTTCAGGGGTTCGTGGACCTATATGTTGTTTCAGCTGTTTTTGTTTTAACAAACTGCTGCTGTAGAAAACATGCTTGTATTTGTCTCTTGGTATATTTTTATAAGCTAGTGTTTCTCTGAGGTATTGATCAATCTGTGAAATGAAATTGCTGGGATGGTGAGCGATTTTTTATTTTGCCCTTTGTGGCCAGTTCTGCATAACACTCACCAGAACTGGATTTAAAAAAAAAAAAAATTAGTAGTTGTGTGATAGTGGGTAAGAGGATCCGCTCTGAATGTCCTTAATTTTAAGTAGTAGACTTAAGTATATGGATATAGGATGATGGGTCAATATAAAGAATGAAATGGTGTGCTCTCTTGGATCAGATCATCTGAGTTTTATTTTCAGCTTAATTAATTTTGATTACTGAACCCTTAGTTTCTCATCTGTAAAATAGGGATAATGACAGTTTCTACTTATTGCTGGCTAAAGATAGAGGCAAAGAACTTAGACCAGTACTTGGCACAGAATGTGAAGCTATTACTTAATTGAAAGACTTGGTCATGGTAAAAATTTGGAATAGATAATGAAAGTTTAAAAATAGTAGTTCTGCTTTTAGGTTATGTGTGTGTATATGGTTTTGTTTTAAAGAGTTTTGGTTAGCTGCTGCCTATATCACTTCTGAGTGAGAAACTTTTGATTCAGACCTTTAACTTCAACAAGGACATGCTTGAGTCAAAATCAAGGGGTTATGAATTGGTTATGTTCTAATACTATGTTCCTCTTATGTTTACTAAGTAGCATTCTTCCAAAAAGAACATTCTTTTTTTCCCCTCTTATACACTGTTTTTATTAAGTATAGACATGGAGGGTTTTTATTATTGTGTTGGCCACTGGTTGTAATCTTTATTTTTTATGATTTGTTGATTTGTTAGTGGAGGTTCCTTCAAGACAGCTTCTTTGTCCTTTGAATGACTTCATTGGTGGGCTTTTTTCTGTGGTGCTGGGGATCAAACCCAGGACCCCAGGCAAGCATTGTACTCTTGAGCCACATCCCCAGCTGCCTCTTCCTTATGTTTTGACACAGGAACATTTCACAAGCTCACCTGTTATCTTTCCTCTCCATACCTGGAATGGTCTGTTTCTCCTAGGACCCCGGTTCCTTTTTGTGGGGGGGTGGTGTTTACATGTCAGGAGTTGAGGTGAGGTGCACCCACTGCTGTCTTGACAGCCTCTCTTGTAAGTCCATGGAAATTATGAAGGAATGAATTTCATATAAACCAGCTAGACATGTTTTGAAAAATACCAAGTATAAACAAATTTTTATTCATATTCTTCAAAACAGTGGAAGCATTTTATTCGACAGTGCTTTGAGAAAGGATTGTATATGTACATAGTTGTATGCTAATAATCAGTGGCATAAGATAATATTCCCATTGCCTTTTTAAAACTTTTTTTAGTTGTAGTTGGACACGATGCCTTTATTTTATTTATTTACTTTTATGTGGTGCTGAGGATGGAACCCAGGGCCTCACTCTAGCACTAGCACTTGAGCCACAACCCCAGCCCCCCGCCCCCCCCATTGCTTTCAAAGTGATGAAAATTGCTAATTTATAGTAAAGTTATTTTCAAGTAGTGTATTATAATTTTTAAAGCAAACATTGCATACATGAGACAAGGGATACTACAATTATAAGTTACTAATGTCTTATATTTTCTAGAATGTTAGTACATGCTAGGCATTTCTTATACTTTATACAAGTGGAAAGAAGAGTATAATAAACCCATCTACTCACTGTACAGCTTCAGCAGTGATCAGCGCGTGGCTGTCTTGTTTTTGACCTGTTGCCCCAGCTCTTCTGAAGAACTCCCAGACAGCTGGTACTTTGGCAACTTGTAAACTTTCCTCACCTGTTGTCTTGGTTTTCTGGACAGGAGGGAGCTCTGACTGCCTTTCGTAAGACATACGACAAAACTGTGGCCCTGGGTCACCGCCTGGACATTGTATTCTATCTCCTTCGGATTGGTCTGTTTTATATGGATAATGATCTTATCACCCGAAACACAGAAAAAGCCAAAAGGTACTTTTAAAATTAATGGGATGAAATTTCTTCTAAATTATGATGCTATTAATGAGAAGTTGCTTATTTTGTTTACAACTCTTAAATTTGGTCAAATAACTGTGCTTATTGAATAAAATACTTTCTTCAAAATACGCCCTTTTGTTCAAGGTAGGTTGTGTTCTCTTTGAAAAATTAAAAAAGTGGCCAGATGTGGTGGCTCAAGCCTGTAATCCCAGCAAGGCAGAGGCAGAAGGATCGCAGGTTCAAGGCCATCCTCAGCAACTTAGAGAGGCCCTGTCTCAAAAAAAAAAAAGTGGGGTGGGGTGGTCAGTGACTCAGTGGTAAGAGTTCCCCTGAGTAAAATTCCTAGTAACTACAACAAATTTATTTTTAAAAAGTGGCATTGTCTGTTTTCAGGTTATGACCTCAATTGTTTTTATTTAATAGTTTAATAGAAGAAGGAGGAGACTGGGACAGAAGGAACCGCCTGAAGGTTTACCAGGGTCTCTACTGTGTGGCCATTAGAGATTTTAAACAGGCAGCTGAGCTCTTTCTTGACACCGTCTCGACGTTTACCTCCTATGAGCTCATGGATTACAAGACGTTTGTGACTTACACTGTCTACGTCAGCATGATTGCCTTAGAGAGACCAGACCTCAGGGAGAAGGTGATGACTGACCCTGTACTACTGTAAAGGACCACTCCATGCTTCTCTAAGTACACAAAGTCATTAAAGCATAAGCTTTATTTTTTTTAATACCCAGGTCATTAAAGGAGCAGAGATCCTTGAAGTGTTGCACAGTCTTCCAGCAGTTCGGCAGTACCTCTTTTCTCTTTACGAATGTCGTTACTCCGTTTTCTTCCAATCTTTAGGTAAGGAGAGAGTGGCCATTTTGATGATCTGTCTTTATCCTCTGATCCTGTGTACAAATAACCAAAGATGATTTTTCACATACCTGGAAGATATAGTGTGTAGATAACCGCAGGTTTTTGATCGATATGGCTCATTTTCTGCCAGTTTTGTTGAGAGGAAGGTTAGGTAGCAAGCTGTAGTCCATTTTTAAGACTACATTTGTAGGCCAGGAAGTAACAATGATTTTTATATTTTTAAAGTGTTGTTTAAAAGAATAGAAAAAGAGGTCCATGTATTACAGGTGACACACACCTGTAATCCTATCTATTCAGAGGCTGAGGCAGGGGAATTACAAGTTTGAGACCAGCCTGGGCAACTTAAGGGAGACCATGTCTCAAAATGAAAATGAAAAGGGCGTGTGTGTGTGTGTGTGTGTGTGAGTGTGTCTGTGTCTCTCGGTGGTACTGCCAGAACACGCAGAAGAGTATCTGATGGAGAACTGTGTGGCTTGCAAACCTAAAAATACTTAACCTTCTCTGGCCCTTTGACAAGGAAGTTCACCATGCCCTTAGAGGCTAACGGGGTGGTGGTGGGGGGGGGTAATAAGTTAAGGGTGAAGAAAGGATTATAAGGGTTGACTGATGAGGAAAGAGTTGAGGGAATATGGAGTGTCTTTGGGTTGAGGTCAGCTGAGCCTGGACTTCACTGATAGGTTGTTTTTTTGTTTTTGTTTTTGTTTTTTGCAGTAATTAAGGCTTTGTGCTGATCTGCATGTCATTTTCAGAGGTTGTGGGCTGAGAACCTAATCTGTGGGAAATATCTGTGATTCTTCAAAGCTACACTACAGATGTCCGGCCCACACAAATTTGCTTTCTCCTCCAGTCCCCTTTTCTCCCTGGCCATTTGGTTTCTAATGACTACCGAACTAATGACAGAAGAATTAGCTTGCAAATGATTTTGCTAAAACAGCAAAATTTAGCATTGATGTAGTCTCTTGTTTATGCTGCAGACTTCAGAAAGTGCCTGTCTAAATGTATCACATTCATGAAAAATGGGAAAGGGTGGGGGGACTTCAAATGATTGTTCTGTTTTTGCCCCGGGGTTTGGCCAGATTTATGGAGCACTTTGTCTGTGTTCGAGGGGCCCATCTCATGTAACACAGGCACAGGGCCATCTTGCATGAGTTACTGCCCCCTTGGCCTTACCCCTTCTTCATATGTACACATGGTTGTAATGCAGAGTTGCTCTTTTTTGTGCTTGGGGGTCTCTAGAGCCTTTCCTGAGTCAGAACAAACTCATTACTTCTCTCATTCCTGGAATTACAAATTAAAAGATACAATTCCCATATCATAAAATTGACCATTTTAAGGTGTCCTATGCAGACAGGGTAGTGCAGCCATTGACAGATTCCCATTAGGAAGCCTGAACTCATTAGCAGTCAGTTCTCCCCCGTAGCCACCTCTGTCTACTTTGTGTTTATAAATGTCTATTCTGGACATTTCACGTAAGTGGAATCAGGATAAGTGTCTTGTGCCCGAAGACTTTGACTTAGCTTAATACACTCACAGTTCATCCATGTTGTAGCATGGATTCCTTCATTTTCTTTTATGGTCAAGTGATAGTCTGTTGTATAAATATGCCACATTTTATCCATTCATTAGTCAGCAGACGTCTACACTGTTTCCACTTTTTGGCTACTATAAATAATGCTAGTGAGCACTTGTGTACAAGTTTTTTGTGGCTGTTTTTCTTTCTTAGGTATATACCTGGGAGTCTGGAATTGCCAGGTCATATGGTGATCTAATTTTTAAAGGGAGTACCAAATTATTTTCCAAAGGAGTTGTACCACTTGACATTCCCACCAGAACTTGTGGGTACTGTGGGAATTCAGTACCTGTGTCTCTCTTTGATCATGGACATCCTAGTGGGTGTGAGATGGGACCTCACCGTGATTTTACTTTGCAGTTCTCTGAAGACTGGTTATGCTGAGCATGTTTTCATTTGCTCATTTCCACGTACATAAGTAGTTAGAGCCTAGCACACCGTTTCATCATGGTTTCTTAGATTGTAGAATTTTTGGGAGCAGACCTCCTATTTTTTTCCCTTCCTGTCCCCGACACCAGCATGGTGCTGGCACACTTACCTAGGGCTTGATGTAAGTGCTGCATTAGTGAGAACAGTGATTGAAGGGGGTTTCATGCTGGTGTGATGAGATTGGTGGCTTGGGAGCTGTGGAGATGTTTAAGGCATTAACCCCTCCCACCTCCCCATCCTTGCCAGTTGTCCACCTTGTTCAAGGCTCAAGCGTCCGTCTTTTCTCTGGGTCACTTCCATATCTGTAGCAGATGCTTGTATTCTGAAGTTTGTCCTTTCTGTTCCTGGGTCGAGCTGTACTTATCCTGCCCTGGGATCTTCCCTTATTTGCATTGCTCTGTTCTTTGCTGTCTGTAGCCAGCTTAGCAGAGCCATCTTCCTGTCCACCCCATTCGTGGAGGGCTTCATCCCACTGTCTTTTGAGACTATTGCGTTCCTCTATTTCTACACTTGCAAACTTTGCTTTCCTGCCATATCATCTGTAAATATTCAAAAAAATAAGTTGTATTTGTATGGACTGCTCGTTAACATCATGTGTATGGTTTACTGCTTTTTTTTTTTAAGTTGTCAATGGACCTTAATTTACTTATTTATATATGGTGCTGGGGATCGAACCTAGGGCCTCACACCTGCCAGGCAAGTGCTCTACCACTGAGCCACAGCTCCAGCCCCTCCTTTTTTGGTTTTTAAAGCTGAGTTTTAAGAGCTCTTTCAAGTTCTTATAAATCACTTTTCATTAAACCTTTATAGGGCGTTAAGACCATTTACATTTCTGACAGTAGGGGTTCATCAATCTTTCCCTTTACTGCTTCTGCTTTGTTACTTTTAAAATGTCCAATTTATACTGCTTTCTGGTCTTTTTTTATGTCACAAATTTTTCTTAAGGGTATAATAAGTTCCCTATAGTTACTTTGTCAGTCTGTGGACACATTCCTTTAGAAACTGGGTTCTTTTTAATAGGTGATGTCAGATAGCCAAGTGCCACATGACTGATGTGCCTGGAGCTGGCCTCAACTTGGTCACAGCTGCTGTTGAGGTGGTGTGGAAGGGCAGAGAGAAATTCTCTACCTGACTAAATCTCTCTCTTGGACTCAAGAATTGTTTTAGATTTTAATCCCTTAAGATGGAAGGTGGAATTAGATAATTTATCATCTTATTCATTGCAGCGGTTGTGGAACAGGAAATGAAAAAGGATTGGCTTTTTGCTCCTCATTATCGATACTATGTAAGAGAAATGAGAATTCACGCCTACAGCCAGCTGCTGGAATCCTACAGGTCCTTAACCCTGGGCTACATGGCAGAAGCATTTGGTGTCGGAGTGGAATTCATTGATCAGTAAGTTTAGCACTGTGTTAGTTTTACAATTGCCTTCTAATGTGAGTTTCTACATTGCCTATGGGTATTATGTTTTGAGGGAAAAAAATACACATCAAGAGTTTGATTCTAAATATCAAAACACATCTGTCATCTCTTCCTTCCTTAGTCCTCCCTTCTTGTTGATACACAGGAAGAGCGAGGTGCAGAGAAGTGGTCACTAAAGTTGCCATGATCCTTTGTTCCTCTGACAGCCACGCACAGCTAATGTTTTACCTTAGGTTTCTGTATTTACATTTGGTCCTAATTCTGGCCAAACTAGTGGTTGAACTTAGGACTTTTAGTATTTGAATAAGACAGTGATTCAAATAGACCTCGGTGTGTGCTTGGTATTGATAGAGATGAGAAAGTGTTCTAGTGCCCTCGGGACTATATCTACATGTGGCAGGCCTGAGAGGGGAGGGTTTGCTTTGAGATATGATTGACAGTTAGCCCCTTGGAGTTCTAGATGCAGAGAAGGGGACAAGCTTGGATATCCTAGGAACAGAAAAAGCCAGGGGGACTCAGCACCGTTGGGGAATGGTGGTCGAGTGTGGCACTGAGGTCAGTGAGTTAGGCAGCGGGTGTTTGTGTGTGGGGTCGTCCTTGTTTTCCAGCTGGGAGGCTGCGGCAGGACTTCCTTGCTCTGAGTGTATGTGATGGCCATGTGCTATCATGGCTTCCGATACAGGTCCTTAAGTCATATATAGTTTTCAGTGGTTCACGATGACAAAATGAGGGTGTGTTTCATTTAAATAAGACCATTTTCTTTGTAATCTATCATTTTATTTGCTGTTATTTTTTAACCATGTCAGAGCAAGTTTCAGACACTAATAGATCAGTATTTGTTTTGAGATGCAGTGCACAGCTAGACCTAATCCAAAGCCCTGTTGTCTTTCCCTCATTTTCTTCCTTTGAAAGAAAGAAAAGCAGTGATAGTAATCTTGTTTTTAAATGCTGGTGTCCTTGGTTTTGTTGCATATTGAATTCCGAATTTGGTAATCATGGCCCAGAAAACTGTTTACTGGGCTGGACCCCATAAATGGGTTTTCTGAGTTGGGGGAAGGAGGTGGCTGCTTCTTCCAGCTCTGCAGCTGAGCAGCTGTGTGGCCTTGGACAGTGCCTTAAACTTCACTAGTGGTGGCAGTGGGAGGCTCAGGCGGAGGAGGAGACGCACGGAAGCCACAGTTTTGATGTCCAGTGAATTCAAGGCAGCTGGTCCATTTCCTCCGGGAAGGGACTATCTCAGTACAGGCTGTTGCAGATCATGGGCTTTGTCTGAAACAGTGTAATAGTTGAATCATTTCTTCTCCAGGTCCTTTAAAGACTTGGTATGAATGGCTTCACTGTTGGACACCTGTGTCCCATTACTGTAAACTTCTAGAGTTGTCTGTGTAGATGATAAATCCAACAGTACACCAGGGACATCTCAAAAGTACAGCATATGCAATAATAGCTCAGGCTAGAAGGAAGACTAAGGGTTACTTGAAAGAACACTGAATATGAGTTTCAAAGCATTCTGCAAGTACATTTCTTTCTAAGGCTAATGCTGGTTTTCCTTTCTTTCAATTAGGGAACTGTCCAGATTTATTGCCGCTGGGAGACTACACTGCAAAATTGATAAAGTGAATGAAATAGTGGAGACCAACAGGTACTGTTTTGTGCATAGAATAAGGGGTATTTGCAAGTGGCTTAGAAATGTAGGTCAGTGATTGTCATGGAGAAATGTGGCTGGTAAATAATTCACTTTCTTCCTGTATTTATTTATAGACCTGATAGCAAGAACTGGCAGTACCAAGAAACTATCAAGAAAGGAGATCTGCTACTAAACAGAGTTCAGAAACTTTCCAGAGTAATTAATATGTAAAGTCATTTGAACAAAGGATTTTCTTCTGAGTAATTGGAATTTTTATAGCTTATTTCACTATGTGCCCAGTTCACCTTATAAAATAAATACTACATTGTTGTTTCACTTTTTTTCTTAAACATACTTGCCTTTAAGGATGGTAGTCGTATAATGATAATGTCACTTGAATTATTCATTAATGAAAAATGTTTTGTCATTTGAACGAGTGCTGTTCAAGGTATGATGGTCACAGTCAGAGGCGTAGGACCCAGGACTCGTCAGTACGGTAAGGACCTCCTGATTCTGGAGAGAAAACACTGTTACCCTCTTAGTATAATGGAACATACATGTTTTCATGTATGCTTTCCCTCACAAACAAGTAACCATGTAACACAAGAAGCTACCTCATTAGCAAGCTGGCAACCTAGATTCTAGAACACACCTTACAGAGCATAGATTGTAAGGAATCTTGTGCGTATATTAGCAAAATGAATCTCCCCCCAAAACAGTGACAGCAGTGGGGGGAATCAGAACAGCTCCTTCTCTGTCTTCCAACTATGAGCTCTGAGTCAGGTGGGGTAAGAGCTATGTAGATGGGGATGCAGTGGGATAGGGTATGAAGAGGACATTTTAAACAGGGTGTCATAGAAGGCCTCTGTAAGGTGACATTTCCGTGAAAACCAGGGAGAGAGCATGTGGGTACCTTGGGAAACCACCAGCAAGTCACTGGAGGTTTTAAGCAGAGAAATCAGAGAAATGACCTTACTTACCTTTCAAACTGTCACTGTAGCAATCAGCTGGAGGCGACACTGGGTGGGACGGGGAGTGGATGGTGGCAGTGGCCCAATTGCTGAAAGTAAAATGGCAGGAGGGCAGGTGAGAAAACAAATCAGGGAGATCGGAGGCTGTTTGCTTAGGTTAAAGGCGACTCTTGGCCGTGAGTTTTGGCATCTCACAGGGAAGAGAAAGAGGTTTCGTTGTTGCTTTGGAGCATGCTTTTTTGGTCGATGGGAATGATCCACTAACATTAGAGAAAATGTGATCTTATTTGAAACTAACTCCAACATTCTCATAATCAACAAAACTCTTCTGTAAACCAGATGATAAAATAAAAAACCTACCACGACAAGATACTAATGGCAAAATATCAGAAGCATTATCTTACAGGTTGAGACAGTGGTTGCCATCAGATTATCACAGGAGAGATGGTGGGGCTGTGAATGGAGGTGGACAGGAGGCTTTCAGTTGGATGCCTAAAGCATTTAAGAATACCCGCCTATAGGTTTCAAAATGATCCATAAAACCTTAATTTTGTGAACAAACTGAACGTTAAGTGTCCATACAAGATCCTGCAATTCATCAAATGCAGTCTGTTAAATCCAGCAAATTGTCATTGAGAACTTACTGTGCTCCTTGTCTCCCTTTAAAGTTAGAACAGTTATGAGCTGTGTGTGTGTGATCCTAGCTACTCAGAAGGCTGAGGCAGGAGGACCACAAGTTTGAGGCCAGCCTCAGTAATTTTTAGTAAAATCCTGTCTCAAAAAGCGCCCAGGATGTAGCTCAGTGGTAGAGCACTTGCCTACCGTTCACTCCCCAGTATTGCAAATAAATAAAATGAGCAGAATTCTACTTTTTAGCCAACTGACTCCTTACAGTTCATGCTAGAGGAAAAATAAGATCAAATTGCCAGTTTTTAAAAAATAGTCTTTCCCTCAACTCCCTCTAGTGAAACGACACAGCCTGATGTGATCATACAGCAACTGTGGCTTTTCTGCTGAGAGTCCCTGTGGCCTTAGAGGAAAGTGGCCAGAACGTCTGTTCTCCTCCTTCCTTAAAATGTGCTTGGTTTTCTTCTTCCTTTTACCATTTTAGCCCATCTGCCTAAAATTAGTAGGTGAGGATGACTGGAGGGAGATGCGGAAAGGGACAAAGTTGTACTTCCTCCCCATGGGGGACGGACACTGAGAACTCTGAGCCTGGGACCAAGGAAGCAGATAGTGCCGCTGGGGGAGGGAGTGTTTCTGTCATGAAAAGTAATATACGCTCGTTTCAAGTGGAACTGCTTTGAAATGGTCCCCTACAGAGATGACCACTGCTAACGTTCTGAAGAATATCCTCTGTGCTCATCAAGGTTTTAGTGCAGAATTGCAGCCCTTGTCACCCACCGTTCAGGAGTTTCTCTCTCCATTACAGGTCTCAGTGGCACCCCGGTATACCTCAGAATACTGATTTGGAGGTGAAAATAAGAGAGAGACTTTTTTTTTTGATATTTATTTTTTTTTTGAGAGAGACTTTTTTTTTTGATATTTATTTTTAGTTTTCGGTGGACACATCTTTATTTTATTTTTATGTGGTGCTGAGGATCGAACCCAGCGCCCCTGTGCATGCCAGGAGAGCATGTTACCACTTTGAACCACATCCCCAGCCCCAAACAACTCTAATTTTAAGTGAGGCTGTGAGATTGGGAGAAACTGCCTCTCTCTAGGCCCAGCCCACACGGCGATGAGCAGGGAGGTGCTTCACCTGTGTCTGTCAAATGGGCCCCAATCAGGCTCACTCAAGCCTTGCTTAAGTGACCTCAGACAATATAAAGTAAAAGATAAAGCCCCTGGGACATGAGTAGATGACTGAATAGGGTCATCTATGCCAGTGTGACAGACTTGGGTACAGAAAGATGTTGTTAACCAACTTGGGTTTGCTCAGAAGGGGAGACGACACAGCATGGGGACTTCCAACCTGGCCTTTCTGCCTTCAGCCAATTCATTTAAACAGTGCTGCCTATCCAGACAATGTCAGGTCCACGACTGTGCTTTCCCCGAAAACCTGGAGGCAGAGGCACAGCTTCCTGATGCCACAGAATTGCAAAACAAAAAACACCAAACGTTTATGGCCACCATCTAAGTGAGTTAAAAAACTATTTCCAGTTTCTCTGGAAAAATGGGTAGATGAGGCTCACTGTGGACCTGCACTCCCTACAGCTGAGCGTGATGGGAGCATGCTCTCCAGCAGGCCCCTCTACCTGCCTGGGAGCCACGGACGGGACCCCTGCCTGGCCCCTGGTGGCACTGGAGCTTGCCACCCTGCCCTGCTCCTCATACTGTGCACTTGAAGGTGAAGGTCGGCAGCCCCAGCATCTGCTGGTTAGGAGACTCTATAGCCAAATTAACCTGCATCTCACCTCTGGTAGCTTCAAGTTTTGAAGCTTGTTTTATCAAAGTCCTAATTTTCTGGTTTTAGACAAAAAGGGCACCTTACCATATGGAAATGAGATTACCATCAAATGATAGTTTGATCTGCTGAGTGACACAGAGCTAGCACAATCATACTTAGTTCCTTTTTAATACTGGTGAGTATTTTCTTTTGAAATTGGAAGATTGATCTCACCACTTCTATCAACCCTGGGTGTAGTCATTATGAAATCCAATCGGAGGGATGAACTGTGTGATTATTTTTTAAGGCAATAATGCTAGTTTCTCTCACCTTAATAAAATGTGATTATCCACCAAATCTACCAGTCCAGATAGCCATCTATATCAGAAATAACAGCTTTAGTTTAATTTTTTTAATATGTATTTTTAAACTGTCCCTGTGAAGATTGGGTTTAAGAAATAAAATGGGGGCTATGACTCAGTGGCAAAGTGTCCTTAGCACTGCATAAAAGTAAACAAAATAAGGCCCACTGTCCATCTTCTAACTACCAAAAAGAAAAAGGAAAAATGACCAATTTGCCAGTGAATGACTGACCTTCATTACAGCAGAGACTCCATCGGCCTTCCTCTCCTGGGCTTCCCTGGGGGAAGTGACATTTAGCCCAACTGCCAGTAGGTGGTGCCCTTACAACTGCACTGCCCTCCTTGTCAGACCTACCAGAGAGCTGTGCTGACAAACCACGCGTGATTTCTGAGGACTCTGCTTCTCCCGGCCCCCTCTGGATCAGAAGCTGTGCTTTCTGCTTACACTGTCCTCCAGCGCACACCTCCGACTTGCTGCCCCAGTTCATTCCAGGCTCCAGGGCAGGCTCAGCCTTCCTCACAGCCCAAGGACTTTGAAGTGGACACCCCAGATCACAGCCCGGGCCACCCTTCTGAGCCCTAACTGCAGGTCCTTGTCCAGGCCGCTTCCAACCACTCCCATGGTTTCCCTTAGGGACCACGGGCACCTGTGTCCAGATGTGATTTTGGAAATGAAGCCTGGGATTCCTCTAGATTCTCCAAGCTATTCCTGTCTCCTGGCCTATTCCCCAAAGAACGAAGCCACCTTGATACGGGTCCCTGGCTCCTACCCTGCACGTCAGCCCTTAGTTGCTGGCCATATTGCCGTGAACGCAGACTCACGCTGAACAAACCCCTGAGCTTGTTTAACCATGGGTTCCGTGGAAGAACCACCCTACAACTTAAGGAGCCGGAACCAGGGTCTTGAGAGGGCCTGCCAAGGTTCCGCAGGGGGCCTCCAGTTCCCTTCCCCCAAGACCCAGCGGCCGGTCCCTCCCTCTTTCTCTCCACCCTCCATTCTCCCGCCAGAGCTCCTAACTTCTCCCATCCAACCAACACCGGCCATTCTCAGGGTCCTGGAGAAAGCAGCAGAAGAGAAAAACCCCAAACACATGTACCTAAATGGGTTGATGATTTTAGTGGTGTCAACTTTCTAAACTTGTGTTTCCTTTTTTCTTTTCTTTTGGTATTGGGGATTGAACCCGGGGTGCTTTACCACTGAGCACACCCCCAGCCCTTTTTTAGTTTTCATTTTGAGATAGGATCTAAGTTGCTGAGGATGTCCTTCAACTTGCAATCCTCCTGGCTCAGCCTCCCAAGCCACTGAGGTTACAGATGTGCACCACTGTACCTGGCCTGCGTTTCTCTGTCTCTCTGAACCATCTTGGTCTCTCCAGTCCCTGTTTCCCCTCTGACTCTTGGCTCTGTGGTGTTGATGCTGTGTTTCATCCTGGGTCTTTTCTCTCTGAGCCAGGATGAAGCACAGCATCATCATGCTTGATGGAGGGTGGGCTTGAAGTCTGTGAAATTCTAGAAATGGAATGTGACGTGCCTGTGCATCTGTCAGGGTCTGTCAACTTCTTCCATTTGGTTCTTGGAGTGTGACCAAAAAAAAAAAAAAAGACCTCTGTCCCAACTGTCCTGAATTCATCCCCTGGCTCTTCTGCCTACCAGCCATGAGACCTCAGGCCCGACTCCTTAGTTTCTCCTCAGTGTGGGTGGGTCAGAACACCTGTCCTGGAAGGGCTGAAACTGTGAAATGCTAGGCACGGTATTCAGCAGAGTAAGGACCAGAGGTAAGTATTACGTCAATAAGCCAGATAGAGTAATGAGCACCTTCTCCAGGTAAACCATCCCCTCTATGGCCTCACTCACCATCTACCTTACGTGAAAAACAAATCTACGTCTTACAGCTCGACCTCCCTCCTGAGCTGCATCCACACTCCACAGCCAACCAGGTGAGGGAGCTGCAGAAGGGCTGGGGCGGCCAGGGTAAGATGGCCAGTGAGGAGGTCGGGGCGGGGCCAGAACAGAGGAGCACAGAGAGGGTCTTCTGATGAGGTCAGCTTCCTGCTGGACCAAAGTGCTTGTGGACTCAAGCGGGGACCCAATCAGACACTTCCGTACTTGTGTTCCTAAGTGGGGGACCCAATAGAAAAACCAAAACAGAAGCGTGGACAGAGAAGGTACCAATCAATAACAGAAGAGCATGGACAGGGGTGGAGCTAAGGAAAGGAGGACATTCCAGAGACCATAAAAGGTCAGAACTCCCCACCAGACTCCCAGCTCCAGGGCCCCTCTGTCAGGAGAAGTCCTGTCTCTCTGTCATCTTTGCAATACACCCACTTCTCGCTTGCCGTCTCTGTGTCTGTTCTTCAATTCTTTGCTGAAGGGAGAGAGTGCACCCAGCACCCCAGACGGCCACATAGGTTCTAAATTAACCTGAATTTCTCGATGGTAGCTTAAGGCCATGTCTGTCTTATTCTCTGTGACCATGTCACACATTGTACAGTCTGGCCCAGGTGGAAACCTTAAACTCACTCTTCCTGTTAATGTTCAACGTAACCAGACCTCGAGGCCTGTTGGCTCCTCCTTTAAAAAGGTTTCCAGAGCCAGTCTGTAAACTCCGGAGCTCTCACCTGGATTGTTACAACAGCTCTGTGACCTGTTTTTGTTCCAAGGCTCTCACTTGTTCATCCTGTCTTGCACAGTTTTGCTGGAGGCCCTGTGTGATGGAGAGTTTAATAAAAAGTATTAAATCATAAGCACTTGATTCTTCCCTTCCCTTGAAGACTCCTGTGGCTGACAGTCTTACTCTCCCCTGTACCTCCTGAGGGATTCTGATAGTGCCAGCTTGGGTCATGGAAAATGAGGATAGCAAGTGCCAATAATTTCAGCCTTACTAGGTTGAAGACAGGTTTAACTACCATTAGAAACAGGATCAAGAGTTTCTTAGGAGAAGGGCAGCTGAAGAGGAGGAGGAGGAAGAGAACAGAAGAGGATCCATTAGGCTTGATTTAAGGGGAGCTTAGTTTTTTTGAGTACTGGGAATTAAACTCAGGGGCACTCGACCATAGAGCCCCATCCCCAGCCCTATTTTGTATTTTATTTAGAGACAGGGTCTCACCGAGTTGTTTAGGGCCTCGCTTTTGCTGAGGCTGGCCTAGAACTTGCGATTCTCCTGCCTCAGCCTCCCGAGATGCTGGGATTATAGGTGTGCACCACTGCACCCAGATTATTTTTATTTTTTTGAGGCAGGGTCTCACTATTTTGCCCAGGCTGTCTTGAACTCATGGGCTCAAGTGGTCCTCCTGCCTCAGCCTCTTGAGGAGCTAGGACTAGAGGTACACCACTGCACCCAGCTAATGGGAAAGCTTTGTGATGAGGCCTTCAAAGGGGGAGTAAAAACTGATGTTTGAGGCAAGAGAATGAAAACATCAGAAATATAGGAAGAGATTTCTGTTCACCTCTGTCTTCCCCCCGTCTCCAGTAGAGATGTACCTGCCCCTACCTTCTCCGATCCCCTCAACCTCTGCTGTGTAGCAAGTTTCCTACAGAGTTATTATTCTCCCACATCTCTTCCTTGCTTCGTCCTGTTTGCTTCCTCTGCCAAGAAGGACCTTACCCTGTTTTTCTGTGGGTGAGGTCCCACATGCCACCATCCCAAAATGCTGCCCCCAACTTCCTTGGAAAATCGAGCTGGTCTTTTGGGATCCAGGGACAGGTCACCTGAAAGGGAAAGAAAGGACAAATGGTAAGAGACTAAGAGGTTGGATCTTCTCCTGGAAGATCTGACACCTGAAGTGAAAGGAGGCATCCACAGGGACGTCCTCAGGTTGGACTGAGTCCCTGGTTCATCTAGAGGAACTGGAAAGTCCACGGGGCCGTGGGGTTTGAAGCCAGCCTGATTCTTTCATGTAAGGTCTGCATATGTTTTTTCCTATTACATAAAGCAGTTGCCCCCTTACTTTAAGCAACAACATGCTTTAAAAATTTATTAGAGTGATTTATTTGCAATGGGCAAACTGACCAGATTTTAGAAAGATTATGTTATTCTCTGAATGCTCGAGTATGCTCGTCTTGCCAATAAGGGAAGTATGTGAAAGCAGAGAAGAGAAGAGATCAGCTCTGGATTTCAAAACACTAGAACCCCAAGTGACTCCATGTCATAAAATTTAAAGTATAAACAGAATTCATTTCTCCAGTATCACCCCCTCACATGCCCTGTTTCTCTCAAAAACCTGCAGGGCCAGAATGCGGTGTGCCCACTGTTTACACTACAACTAACTTATCCAAGGCAAAGCTCTGTGCCCGGGGCTGGAAACACCCTACAGCCTCACAAGTCCTGGGCCTCTGCAGGAGGGAGGCCGAGCGCAGGCCCTCCCCGAGGTGTGGGATGCCAACAAGGAAGAGAAGCCAGACTGGACTGAAAGGGTTCAGGATCACGAGGCAGAAACATGTAAAACATTTCATGCAGCCAACCTCATTTATTGAGAAGTCCTAATTTTATTGCCCGTTTAGTAACATGTTTGTTCCACAAACTAATTTCTCATAAAGCAAAGCACAACTTTTTCTTATAAATAGTATAAATTATTTTATTTACAGAAACTTGTTACAAAACAAATAGACTATATATTTCTTCTCTTTTAAATATCCAAAGTAATTTTCTATCCCTTGACATTTGTTCATGTTCTATACAGCAGCCAACAAAGTCCAGCTGAGATGCTCGATTATGTGTACAAATTATCAAACTATTCACACATTTTAACACAGGAGATTGCTTTTATAACTAAGCTCAAAAAAAAAAAAACAACAAAAACATAGCAAAACGCTTTCAAGGCCCTACATTCACACTGAAAGTATGTAGTGCTCATTTAAATGATCTGAAAATGTAAAATGTTTTGCACAAAATGTAAAAATGATTATTTTCTGCTAAACAATGAAACTTTTTTTTAACAATCATTTTTCAAAGCCCGACTTCCCCCCCACCCAGGACAGAATGAGAGACATTAAGAAATTCCTTGGCAACAGAACTCTTGCAGGAAGACAGCTGCCTTTATAAGTTACATTTTTCAAATTATACATTTTTTTCAATGTTTTCAGAGGTACTTCTTTGTATTATATTTTTGGAATACAAAATATTTTAAATATTCTATTTTAAACTCTGTATTTCATGAGTGAATAACAAAACGGACACGTCATGTAAGTTTGCTGGCTGACAAAGATCTGTAACTCTGGGTGCCACTGGGCAATCCATCACCAGTTGAATTACTGTGACCCCAAAGGTCTTTGTTTTAAAATATCTTATAAAATTACCAGCATTGGTGGTTTTTGACTCCTCCCCTAAAATTTTAGAAGCAATATTTAGGTGGAAAAAGCAAACTCCAAAGTTCAACTGAACATTCAAGTCTTTTTAAAGAGAATCTGTCTAAGCTTAAAACTAGGGTTCAGGCACTTTCAGTTTTTTCCATTAGTTTTAAATCACATCACATACTAATAACACACATGTGCTCAGAGTGTCTACACACACAGGCACACACACGCACACTCACACACACACATTCACACACTCGCGCACACAAAACACTAACAAAAGAAAAGCAGTGTGTCACTTAGTTACGTGTAGTCTTGTTGGGAAATCAGGCAACTAGGGAGAGCAATGCCCACTTCATCTGTATGAATCCACTCCCGAGACATTAAAGGGACAAAGACTTTCACAGAACAGAGGCATCCCTTAAACTGTAAAGGAGGCAGGTTCTAGAACTATTGGCTTGGCAGTGAACCACTTCAAATTATAAAAAGGTATTTACTTTATTAATTAATAAATAAATACTAGATGATCTCAATTGTACCAAAACAGGATATCAGAAAAAAAGACCTGTGCAAAAATACATATTTAAATATGTACAATTCATTTTTAACAAAATATGTCTTCTGAAATAGGGATACTTCCATATTTATAATAGAACAAGAAATCCCAAAATAAAGATACAAAAGTAGGTTTTGTTTAATTCTTTGTTCATCATTGCAGCACTTTTTTTTTTTTTTTTGAAGGTTAAGAAAACTGCAGAAGTTGTCATGAAATTCTATTGGAAAGAATATAAAAATTATCTTGGTTTTAAATTGATACCAAAGTCTGTCTAGAAACACCCCAACCACTGCAAATTTGGTTTTTGCGAGTTAATTTAATTCAAAAAAATACTTGTACTCCCGTGTTTTAAATGGTCTTAATTGTTTATCATAATAAAAAGTAGTTGTTGGAGAAAATAAAATATTTGAACAGTCTAAAATTTAATAGCACTGTTTAGAATAGGTCTGTTTGTGGCAGGCAGAATCCCAAATGGCTAATTTCCTAATCCCGATGCTGTGTGTGTTACCGGGAGACATAGTGAAATTCAATTCAAATCTCAGTCTAAGAAATCAAATTGTCAACACTCACTAATCTAAGTATCTACAATATTCTGAATCAACTTGCTATCGTGGATCCTATTCACATCTTTCGGAACAACATGATCTGTCTATAAATTCCATTGCTAAAAGCAACTTAATTTATAACCATCAAGTCCCCTTGGCTCTGAAAATAAATTCTACCCATACCCCATTGCACTTGTCACCAGGGAACTGACTAGATACCTTCTGATGCCCTCTCTCCTTCTCTCCCTCCCGCGCTGGGATGGAACAAGCAGACTGATTTCTCCCAACTACACCAAACTGGCCCATGCGTTTCTCCTCACTAGCTCTCCTATAGTATCATTTTAAAAACATTTACTGATTGCATAATAAGTGAACAAAAACTGTTCTCCCCTTCCTTAAAAAAAAAAAAAAATCAATATTTTACATCAATTTATAGCTAAAGTATCTGCATAAAGTCTTTGTTTTCTTACATAATAAGAATAATTCTGTAGCAATTCACATTATTAGGCTGGTAACCAAGTATTTATTCATTCTACCTGTTGTTGACTTGAAATTCCCTGAAACTGAAGTTTGTCACCCAAGGATTTGAGGGAAAAAAAGGACGCACTGACTGGCTCTGCCTGGGCCCCATCAGGGTGACGATCAGGGCCGAGGAGACGTTACCCTGTGTTCAGCCACTCTGTTCTCTGAGGCAGGAGGCCTGGTCCTCAGTTCAGGACTGTGGTGTGGCATCGCCAGATAAAGGCCCGGCTCACTCCCCTCGCGAGCCAAGCTGCTCCACTGTGTCAAGCTTCGGGGTGGATACTACAGGAAACTCCTCAGAGGGCTCCACAGCTCAGGAAGACGACAGCAGTAACCCCGAGGAAGAAGGCGTGCCCCACGGGGACCCTGCACGGGCCTGAGTGCACACTGTCGACATCCACCCACCTCAGGATCTGCTCCCCACCCCACCCCACTTGCATCCAAGTAAACATCTTTAGTGGTCCTAGGGGACAGGGGACACACGCGATGCCAGGAGCACTGGATGCAGAAACTTACACTTAGTCCCAGGACAGTATCCACAGAGATAAAGGGGGGCAACCCCTCGGAAGTACATCCTAATGATATCACTTTAAAAAGGCAATTCTTAAAAAAAAGACTGGGTAGGACCATCAATCCAACCTGAAGTACTGTTCAACATGAAAACTTAAAGATAAAAAAACTGCATCTCTTTGGAAATCTTGGAAAAAGATGATTTTTCTCCCCCTAGTTTTATTTTACCTTTCCCAGCCCCACCCTCAATTTGGTTTTCCATTATCAAAACTAGTTTGTATTTTCTTTTTCTTTTCTTTAAATCACACAGAATTACTTTTGTACCATGAAAAGTAAGCCTCCAATATGGTTATGCTGGCTGTCAGGGCATCAATGACTTGAAACCATTTTGTAAGTCCAAAACCTCGGACAGCTTCTTATCCTAAATGACTTGCAACAGGCTGGGTCACTGTGTCATGATGCCTTGTGCCAACATCTGCCCTCTAGCCCTGGAACACTGCTGTGGAAATCTAAAGCCAGCTTCCTTTCTGCAGAGGCTGCTGGGGTACAGCCCTCCCTCCTGGAAGGCCTCCGGGCCCCAGGGGAGGCGCCTACCTGCTGGAGGGTGACCTACAGAAGACGGTGCTGGGGGGGTGGGGGAGAAGAGGAACTGGCAGGGAGAGGGAGGAGGAAGGAAAGTCTACAGTAACGCTCTTGCCAAAACATTCTTTTGCCCAGCCAATCTACTCCAAGAGTGGCTCCATGATATACTGCAAGTTAGAACAAAACAAAACAAAACAGAAACTTCTCACAGATTTGTAGCAAGCAGTCCAGACCACTTTAACACTGGTAAAAGCAATCCGGTGGCTGAACTCGATCCAGTGTCCTTTAAGAGTACTCACTGCTACAGACACAGCTTCAGGGGAGTCCTCGTCAAACACGGGCCTGGCGGGCTCCCCTGGGCCCACAGGAGGTCGGGAAGAGACTCAAAGGCATCGCGGAGTCCAGAGTGCTGCGTGGAGGTGTATCTTGTCTTCAAAAGTGTCCGGATTGTTCCTCCCTGTGCTGTTTTCAGTCGTCAGGGTCGTGCCTTTGGCTTTCAGAATAGAGGGGTGGGGAAACGAGAGATGAGTGTGCGTTTGGACTCTGTGCCCCCTTTATCCTACACTAGAACATTCGAAAGGCCACGTGTCACTAGTGTTCCACTGACTGCAGGAGGCTGGGGTGGCGAGCTACAGAGCCTGGCCTTGGCTTCCAGGAGCCTTCACTGTCCCTGGGCCTAACCATTCTCAAGGTCTCCTTTCAGGAAACCGGCTAGAAGAGACACAGGCCTGGGCTTCCAGCCTGGAGAAAGGTTCCCTGTTTGCCTTTGGTTTTATTTTCTGATTCTGTGCCCGTGAAGGCCTTCCAGGTTACCCGAGAGCAGAACAAGGCTGGAGAGGCCAGCACACCTGCCGGCCAGCACAGCACACCTGCGGGCCAGCACACATCTGAGGAGTGCCATACTCAGGCAGGGGCAGGGGGCCTCTGCCTTCCCAGGGCTGCCTGAGGCCTGGGAGCAGCCGTGAGCAGCCATGGAGCATCCCAGAGGCTCCCAGCACCGCCTGCCTCAGCCCTTCTCAGAGGACTTCAGGTAGCTGGGCACCGTCCTGACGTCAGCTCCTCCAGGGACAGCAACTTGAGGGTCTACTTTTCTAGGAGTGGCAATCTTTAAAGCACTGTGGGGTCACGGGTCCCTCTGAGCCTCTCACATACACTACAGGATACCTCCTGCAGATCACTGAATGGAGCTGTGACCCTTCTCGGGCTCACTCATCCTCCTCGGCTCTCTAGACACAGGCCCCCTAGGACTCCTGCAGTGTGAGAAAAGTGCTCTGGCCAGGGAGGGCAAGCCTTCTCCAACACAGGCTTCAGTGGAGAGTGATTCCACAAGCAGAACCCAGTTAGATGGTGTGTGCCACAGTGCCCCCAGGTGAGCAGAGGTGATAAACCGGCAGGTCATAAGCTTGGCCAACAGACAGTGGGTTATGCTAGATTTAAAAGATCATATAGCTTTAAAAAATGGCCAAGTTTCTACACAAGTCCAGATTTGCAATTTCTCTGAAACTGGTAACGAGGGTCTGGGAGCAGCCACTCCATTGAGGTGGGCACCCCTGCCCTGCCCAAGCCCTGGCCCCCATTGACATGAAGACCAAGTATGCTCAGGAATTCTCACCTGACACTACAAGCCCTCCTGCTGGGGCCAGGGCCCACTGGGACACTACAGCCAGAGGGACAGCTTTAGGGAGTTTCCAGTGCAGGGATGCTCACCATAAACTATGAGGAGGATCCACCAAATAAGAAGGAAAAGCAATTCTCACTCGCCCAGGAGGCTCTCCCCACCCCCACTCAAAAAGCCAAATGACCCAAGCCCACAATTTCAGCAGCTACTTAGTTCCCGGTGTCTGCCCACCCTCCAGCACTGCCCACCATCCCATGCTGCAGGGAGCTCCGTGGGGAGTGCCGTGGCCTGGCTGATGAGAGTCCTAGCCTGTCATACGTTCTGCAGACGAAGAAAGTAGGAAAAACAAAGAAGAGCCTCACATTTTAAGTCAGGGCTCTGGGGTGCTGCAGCTGAAATTCCTGTTCGTAAGCAAGGTGAGGAGATATCCTGATGGATGAAATAACAAGATGAGAGATGAGCTGGAGTTAGAGCAAAGGCAGCTGGAAGAGACAGCACAGGGAGGGGCGGGAGAACCAGCATCATGGGAGACTGGGAGAAGACGAGACACAGCGTGAGACAGAGACATGGTTCACTGGGAGCCCGACACCCCTGGCCGGCTAAGGGACCCCCAGCTCCACCTCTTTGTTAAGGTGCAATGGGGGATGCCCACACTGACTCCTGGCTTTATGCCTTCCTCTAAAACAGGAAGGAGAAAATTGGTGGTGGAATTCAACCAGAGTATCTGAAATTGTTCCAGGTGAAAACTATTACAAGCACTTTCTTCTCCAGTCTTGAAGCATCCCTCTCTAGGTCAGTGTGACTTCCAATGCAGGGAGTTTCCAATGCAGGCGTTCCTCAGAGTAACACCCTCCAGGAAATGCCCCTGCCCCCTCCCCGTCCTGATCTTGGGGTCCCGGCTCCAGGCCCTCCTCAGCCCCCTCTGCAGCACATCCCTGTGGCTCCCTCCTTCAGAAGCATCCCCCGCAGGCAGCAGGAGTTCCACAGAGGAGCCTGCTGTGGCCTCCGAGGCCAGCGACTCCTGCCTTTCTAAAATGACACCATGAAGCTGGACTCGTCTACAGGCAACCCCTGCCCCCTGGGGGGACTTTGGAGCAGAGCCCAGGGAGAGCCGGGCGGCCAGGCCCGCAGTGCGCATCCTACCTGGTGCAGGAGGGAGCTGTTGGTCAGTCCTTGGGCCCCGGGGAGGGTGCCCGTGTGCTTCATGTGCACGCTGTTCATGGTGGGCAGTCTGGCAACCTTGGTGGCCTTGCCACTGCTGCCGCTGCTGCTGACGGTGCTGGGGTTGGGCGAGCACTTCCTTTTCTTTCCTATGAGCCTGTCCAGCGGAGTGTGCGCCAGCGGGAAGCCCCCGTGGGCGTGCACAGGGAGCTCGCTGGCCTGGTGGATGAAGGGGCCCAGGGAGAGCGTGGCGTCGCCGCTGTTGACCATTACGCTCATCCTCTTGATGGACTCTGCGGGGCTCCCGCTGGGGGGGCCCCTCCCTGACTGCTCGTGCCGGAGGCTGGCTGAGTGCGCTTTGTTTGTCACACAGTTGAGGCCGATGCTATGGGAAGATGTCACTGCCGACGTGTAGGGAGGCCCGGAGTGAGCGACACAGTTTTTCCTAAAAGACTCCATGGAATGAGAAGAAGAGGAGGAGGAGGAGGAGGAGGAGGAAGAGGAGGCAGAAGAGTGAACCAGCAGCGGGGAGCTGTTTTTGCGTTTCTTTCCTGAGCCGCCGCTGGTACCGCTGCTGGCACCGCTGCTGGCATTGTGACAGTCAGTGCTGTTACCAGCAGACTCCTTGGGCCTTAAAGACTTGCTGGATTTCAACTTCTGAGGTTTCCTGGACATGGGGGAGGAGGGGACCGAAGAGAGGCCAGAGGGTGTGGAAGGGGACGAGGACGAAGAGGACACTTGTCTGGATTGCATACTGCACACAGGATCCATCGCCCCAGAAGTGGCAGGCTGTGCATTTAGTGTGGTTCCATGAGCTGGTACCGCTTTGCTATGTGGGGAGATGCAGGTGGATGAGAGCAGTGCTGGGGACGCAGAGACGGTGGCTGCAGCAAGATAGCCGATCCCACACTGTGACGTCGGCACAGAGTTTGTCCGGTGAGGGACACGTGCAGAGATGGGTGATGTGGTACTGGGCACTGGTGGGATTTTCCTGAAAAAAGGAGAGGGCAAGAGTGTGACACTCACCTCACCGCAGCCACTCATGGAGGCTCAAAGACCCTGACAACCCACCGCAAGCAGAGGGATCAATCACCCGCACACCAGTCAGCCAGCCAGCCTGCCACTTCCTTCTTCAATTCTCTGATGCCCTCCTGGGGCTCTTAGAATCACACGAGATGCGTGCCTCACCCCGTGCTGCCGCCCCAGCTTCACCGCCAACTCCAGTCCCCAGCCACAGATCTCCGTGTTTCGAGGACATCATGGCCTGACCCTGTGTGCCTGCCCTCTGTGCCCCACTCTTGCCCCCTCGGGTCAGCTCAGCACCACTCTCTCAGGAGCTCCAGGCTGACCTGCCTGCACCGACCTGTCCCTAGACTTTCTGAGACTGCAAGTTGCTAACTCCTTTGCAGAGGGGGCCACCCACAGCTGACTCGCCATGATACCCTAGCACCTGGAATACAGAAGGCATAAACACAGAGGGAATTCTAGAAAGATGAGGGGGGAAGGACATCAGCGGCTAGGTTGTAACTACTGGCCAAACACTGCCCACAGGATACAGCCTCCAGATCTCAGGGGGCTCAGCCACAGTGTGGTAATGTTGGTGACATCTGGGTAGGAGCTGGGCAGGCAGACAGGGTAGAGAGGCCCCACTTTTATTTTAGCTCAATTTTTAAATGTAATTGCACCAGAATTTCAGCAGCCCCTGTGGCAAAATGAAGCCTGTTGCAGTGCCATGCAGCTGGGGTCCTAGTTACCTGCCCGGCGAGGGGGCCATCTGCCAGGACAGTGGGCCAGCCTGGGCAATGCAGCAAGAACCATCTCTTAAAAACCCAACCACAAAAACTGAGGAAGCAGAAAAGAAGGGCCTGACTAGAGGGCAAGCGCAACCTCCACCCGGCTCCCGCTCACCTAGTCCAACCCCGCTCCATTTCCAAGACAGGGAGCTGGCCCGAGTGCCTCCCTGGTGCCTTTTAAGAACCATGTTCTTGGGCTGGGGTTGTGGCTCAGCAGTAGAGCACTCGTCTAGCACGTGCGGGGCCCTAGGTTCGATCCTCACCTCCACATAAAAATAAATAAACAAACTAAAGGTGTTGTGTACAACTAAAAAATAAATATAAAACAACAACAACAAAGAACCACGTTCTCCCGAACAGGGATTGACGAGGGCAAGTGCTTGCACCTGCTTTAAACCCCACTCCAGAGTGCGGCTGTGGCCTCACGTCAGAGCTTCTCGGGCTGCATGAGAGCCACCTGTGATGCTTCAGCCACCCCCACACCACCTCAGGGCAGTGGGCAGACTCTACCGTCTAGAGAGTCCTGGCTCTCCCACAGGACAGGGACTGGCACTACGAGGGGGAGGTGCTGGGAACGCCGAGTTCCTGGGCCCTGGCCTAGGACCTGAGCAGAATCTGTACCTAGAGGACCCCAGGTGACTCAGGGGTAAGCTCTGCTCTAAATGAAGCCCACACACTGTGATCTACTGAGTGCAGTGAGTTCTTGTGGCCACCAGGGGGATCACGAAGCTGGGGCCTCAGGACTAGGTTGTCCTGAATCAAATACTAGAAAAAGGAAAAAGGCTTCCGCAGGGCTAGGGATGTGGAGGCTCACTCCAAACAACCACCACCAGGTCCTCTGAAGAGGTTCTTAGGCAGTGATGTGACCGAAATTTCAGATAAGCAGAAGCAAAGCAGGAATACGTAGTGGTCTTGATTTCTGTCTGCACAAACCAGCTCTATAAAGGTATATAAGAAACTAAAAAAAGGTCTGTGGGCTGGGTGGTATATAGAAGGGCAGGGGACGAGGGGTCAGCCTTTTCATTGTACGCCTCCTTATATTCAATTTTTGCTTTAAAGCTATGCAAGTGCATTCCCAATTCACACGGTTAAACACCAAACACAAGGGCTGGGCTGGGGCTCAGCGGTAGCGCACTTGCCTGGCATGCGTGAGGCACTGGGTTCGATTCTCAGCACCACATATGAATAAATAAAATAAAGGTCTATCAACAACTAAAAAATGAAAATATAAAAAAACCCAAACACCAATCCTTCACTAGCTCCCTAGACCCCCTTAGGGATGTGGAGCAGTGGTCCCACATGGAGAGAGGGCACAGGAGCTCTGAGTAGCCACCTGGGCCATGACTGTGCTCAGGAGAGGCACTGGCCACTTCCACCCCTGTTCGGAGGCCCCACAAAGTGCAGGGGCTTAGATCACACTCAGCCCACCTCCTCTCACCCCTACCGTACCCCGGTGACTAGCAGTAAGAGGCCAAGAAGAGAGCTGCTCAAACAGGGCTCTTCCTGGAGGGAACTGTGCTGGGCCAGCAGGCTGGGACAAGGACCACTCCCCCATCCAATCTCACGCAGTGCCTGGAAACCAGGCCCTGGGGACTGGACCTGCCCCAAGTTCCCACCTGCTCCAAGCCCATGCGTCAGTTCATCCCTGAGCCACGCGTGTCACTGTGTACTGACTTTCAAAACCAGAGGTCATGTCAGTAGGACTCCGTCTTCCTCCTGAGAGCAAGTGACAAGAGCCCTCCAGCAGCAACAGCCCAAGGAGGCAGTGAGTCCACCTCACCACCCCTCCAGCTTTTTCAGAGTTCAGAGCACAGACAGGGAAGCTCAAAGGCAGGAGGAGCTCAACCGCCCTGCCCAGCCTCGGGCCCTCACAAGCTGGGCCCTTAGGGGTCCTGGGGTGCACTGAACCCCAACAAACCCCTACTCCACCACTGGCAGGGGGGATTTCTCTTCAGAAGGAAGCAAGAATTGCGCAGTGGGAGAGCAGAGCAGCGCCGCTCCTGACCTGTTCTTCTAAGCGAGCAACGCATCCTCTTCCCAACTGTCACCAATGTGCTAAGGCCTCTGACCAGCTCTTCAGACCCACTAAGAAACCCGACAGGAGGGAAATGGACGCACTGGCAGAGCCCACTCAGCAAAGCACTAGCTGATGACGCCCAAATGACAGATCTGGGACTCTGAACAACCCCTTTAGCAAAGCTTTATATATTCATCAAAGTAGACTCCACCAAATGCTAGTTCCCCAGTCCAGAGAGTTCAGGAGACTCCATGTGGCTCAAGACCGCTCCTGCTTTGAGTTTCAAAGCCCAGTGCTCATTAAAGGCTCTGAGAAGTCCTGCAGGAATGAGAACAATTTTACTTCAGGAAAGGCTGGATGAACCTTTCATTAACTTAAATTCCTATTTGGGAAACACGTGCAAATACAACACAACACAAAGTCTTCATGTGCAAATCACAACACACAGCTCTTCTACCTGAGGCCTTCGGAGTTGCCCACTGCACAGTCAGCCCCACCATCCACTGGCCCCCGCTGGTCTCT
This sequence comes from Callospermophilus lateralis, assembly GCF_048772815.1. NCBI lineage: Eukaryota > Metazoa > Chordata > Mammalia > Rodentia > Sciuridae > Callospermophilus > Callospermophilus lateralis. Next base: position 170,183,608 of record NC_135305.1, read on the forward strand.
CAGGCCTGGTCTCGCATGACACTCATGCCTACTGTCGCTCAGCCTTCACACTCCTGGCTCCTGCCTCCTGAATCATCCTATCCCCCTGTGGCTGCCCTCTGATCCATTCCATCAGGTCAAGGTCACCTTTTCAGAGACACTTTCCCTGAATCCCCCAGGTCGTTTTCCCCACCTTTATTTGGAAACCAAGTGCCTCTAGGTCCAAATCCTCACCCTATCACCAATCTTCTGTGTGATCTTGTATTTCAGTGTTATTTGCTAAAAAAAATTAGGGGTCCATTGCAGTCACTTGCCAAAGAACAGTGAAAAATAAATATACCCAACAGATTGAGGGCATGCAGCAAGCTCTTGGCTGACTCTCACCTTGTCCAGCCCCCTGAGGAGCAGCTGCCCACTCATCTGCTGACTGGTGTTGGCTTCCCCTGACTCCAGACCAACCGTGAGCTCGGCAAGGGTGTCCATCCTCCCACCTTGAACCCGGCAACCAGGACAATGTGGTCACTGAACGAGTGAGTGGCTGGGTGACCAGGTGCCTCCTCGGGGTAGCCAGGCACAGTTTCATTTAGACTACCAGCCACAGGGGCGGTCTGGGAAGTGGGAGATATGCAGGTGAGCTGCTCCCGCCTACTTACCTCCACAGCTGCGAGTTCAGATGCTTCTCCACCATGAAGTTGAGGGCGCAGCGGAGCCGGTTCCACCTGGAGTCGAACACGTAATACCCTCTCCCGATCTGCCGGCTCCCGAATGTGCAAAACTGAAAGAGAACACAGCGGGCTTGCCCCTCAGGCACAGCTGCCCCCGACACCAGAAGCCGTGGAGCATGAGGTGACAGTGCCTGTCCGAGTGTCCTGCTAGGGAGGGAGCGCAGAAGATGCTCCCGACAGTGCTGACTCCCGTAGGGCACCTGGCCCAGCTGCTCACACCTGGACCACGTCCCACACCTCGGGCACGCCACACAGTGCCCTGTCCCTGCTGCAGAGGAGGGTCAAAGTGGGGTGGACGCGGAACTTACAGACGCTGGCTGAGGATGACGACCTGAATAATGACAGTCCAGTTTTTCAACAGACTCTTCTTTGTCATCGCCTTCACCCTCCTCACTGGATAACCGAGAGGCTGGCTCAGTGGCAGGCAGGGGAGGGTGTGGAGACTCATGGACTGGAGGAGGGTCAACGGGGGCGCTCCCACCTTGTTGAGCAGGGCAGCCTGGAGGCCTGGGGAGCAGGAAGTGCAGCAGGTCAGGTCACACACCCGGGAGACAACGTGTCCAGACCCCCTGGGGGCTGGGCTCCCCACTCCTGGAGAGGCTTGCTGGCAAGGCAGCCAGGGAGGGTAACACCTCTCCCCTCGCCTGCCACCACCTGGGAACTCAGTCTCCTCTGTCCTCCCCAGAGGGGGACCGTGTGTGGAGTTTAAGAGAATTAATTACTCCCATTCCTCTTCAATTTCAAATGGATTTGGGTTACTAAGGCAATAAATTATAAAGCGCTGGCCAGGGCTCTACACTAACCTGGGAGGAACGGGAAGTGACGGGAAGTGACACCAGTACAGGGGCTTTCCCACTCTATGTGGGTACTCTGGAGCCTGGTGCGGCCTCTCTGCCCACAGCAACAGTGGCCCAGTGTGCTTTTAGTGTGCTTTTCTTCCTAATGAAAAGCCTTCCACCGAAGATGGCCAAGGGAAGGAGTTGCTAGGGAGTCTGGGGCGGGACCCTGGCACACGCCAGGAGCCCCGCGATGGCTCCTCCAGGGTGTTACCCCAGGACTGATGCTGGAGGGGCCCAGCACACAGGTCCTGGAGAGGGAGGGACTCCATCATTATGCGACAACTGCAGGGCAGAACGCAAGCTGCAGCACCCCAGAGCTGGCACCTCCCTAAGCGGAAGCCCTGTTGCCCTCGGCCCAACCACTGGCACCAACCCCCTCCTGCATGCCTCTCCCTTCCGCCTGGAACCTGGGCCCAACGGTCCTTCAACTTCAACTTGGTTACATATGCAGCACGCACACCCTCCACCAACACCATCTCAGGTGTGTGTGTGACAGATTCTTAAGCACCTTGGCCCACTGCTTATTATGCTGCTGAAATGTCTCATCTCCACTCAGGACAATGTCCCAAAGGATCGAATGAAAAGTTGTGTTGGTGAGTGGATGTTGTGAAGACTCAGGCCTAATGCCTGTCCCCAGCAAGAACTCCCACAGTGTACTCCGGCAAGAAGGGAAAAATAAACAGGAAGCCACTGTCAAGGTCATGTGAAATATGCCAATCAGTAACCTGTGGCAGGCAAGGGCCAATGTCAGCCCTGCTCAATGGGGTTAAGAGACACCTGATTTTGAAGAAGTACAGAGCAGATAATTCGAGCTCTGTGGTGCTACTTGTATCTACGACCAGGGAAGCCCTGGCTGAAACTTCCTGAGGGCCTGGACAAGCTTCTTCTCACAGTAAGCATCAACTATAAAGCGCCTCCCTATGGCGAGCCTACTGGTGTGTCCCCTGGATTCCCGGCTGCAGTCTTGCCCGGTGCCCACAAGCCTGTCCTGAAGGGGGGCCCAGGTTGGAGGACTTGGCTTACCTTGGAAGACTGGGGGTGTGAGGTTTAGGTTTGCTAGCTACGGAAGGCTTTGATTCAGAAGGAGAGTTTTGGTGCGGCTCCTGCAACGACCTAGCAGGGGCGGGATGCGGGTCCCTGAGAGGCTGCGGTGGTGGCTGAGAGTCCGGATGGCGCATCGATTCCTTTTCCCTGGTTTTGTTTTTGTGCTCGGCTAATAACACATCAAATCGTTTTCTTCTACCCTGAACAGCCCTCCGCTGGGTTAAGGAATGTGTCTGAAGAACAAAAAACACAGAAACTGAGGAATCTCTACATGACTTTGATCTGTCACATACCCTCAAACGCCACTCTCTTTAAAAAGCAATCTATACCATCAGCACAGTTAAAGACAGCTCAGCATTTGATGAGATAAAAAATAATTGCAAAAGCATGATCTTTTGTCCGCTGGACTAAAAGCACCCAGTCTAGACTAACTGGAGGAGAATCTGGGAATGTTATTTCTATCAGAATGAAGGAGTCATGTTAGTTGGGTCACCTGGCTATGTAACTAGTGGCCAATAGTAGAAACAGGTGACAGGTGCTCATGTTTTGTTACCATGAGAGCAATTGTTTATTGAGGCTCTTATCAACTCCATTAAAGAATCCCTCTTTCAACCATTTAAACTCCAAATGCTAACAAAGGAAAGAAAGAATGATTCCATAAACACACATTAACAAGTGTTCTTGTAGTAATTGCAGAGAGTAAAAATGAAACAATTGCTTCTCTGTCTTCCAGTGAAAATGCCCTTCGAAGACAGAGTGGGCTGACACATTCTGGAGACAAGGGACCACCATAGCTATGGAAGACTGGAGAGGGTGAACACAAGGACGAGAAAGACTGCAACAGGAAGAGACACCCAGCAGCCAGTTCCAGTCCCGAGTCTGCAGACAGAGTCAAGGTTCAGAACTGAGAAAGGGGCACCCGGAGGGGAGGAAGGCCAAGGGACAGTTGCTGGCTTTCAGAAGGCAACCAACGTCAACCTCTGATTGAAAGACCTGTAAGAAAGCGTCTGTGCACCAAATACATTTTGATGATAACCAACATTCTATAAAGACCAAGGTGAGGGAGTCTAGTCCTATTCCCAGCAGAAGACAAACCAGTATGTACAAGTGCAAGGTCACCACAGTTGGCAACTCTTAGTGACAGTTAAGTCTGATCACTGTGGAACGACTTCATAGGTCACAATTCATGAACTGCTGGGGTCTCAGTCTGTAAAAACGCAGGAGATGATGAACCCCAGGAGTGGGTCAGCTTCCATTGACGACAGGGCCCTAGTCACGTGGTCCATGAACATAAGTGACTTCATCCACATTTCCTCCTCTCATCTTTGAAATACGGCAAGGCACACTTCCCATGCTTCCCTACCCTACGTGCTCTACACTGCACTGCTCTGTGGGCTTACAGACATGTTGGTATGAACTTGGGGAATTTATCTCAAACATTCATCTGAAACATGATAACCCAACCTACTGTCTTACTGGCCACTGTGAAGTATGTCCACCCAAAACCCAACCAGGCACAGATAAATGTGCTAAGCTTCTTTTAAAAACTTTAATGTCCTTTAGTATGTAACATACCCACATGAAAGTAACCTGAATGAGGAAAAGGAACTTTGTTTGTGTTCAGTGCTACATCAGCACCTAGAACTGCACCTGATGTTTAATAAATGCTCCAGTCAAAAAGTACATAAAAACAAAGATCCTTGTTGAGCACAGTGGCCCGTGCCCCTAATCCCAGCAGCCTGGGAGGCTGAGGCTGGAGGATCACAAGTTCAAAGCCACCCCTAACAACTTAGTGAGGTCCTAAGCAACTTACGGATTCGGCTCTGTGGTAAGGCACCCCTGGATTCAATGCCCAGTAAAAAAAAAAGAAAGACCCCCCCAAAAACCCTCTACTACATACTGAAGGGATGAATGACATGCTGTCCCTGGCCCAGCTGCTTATCTTTCCAGACACACATATACACACTCCTCCTCTCTAAGTGTGCTGTGCTGCTTAGCCAAGGAAAGCCGAGTGAAGAAAGCAGGGAGACGGCATTGTCCCCGCTCAGGCTGATGAGCAGACAGGACGTCCACTGGGCTCTGAAGGACACTCCAAATACAGACCTGAGGACACTGCTGCACCCCGACATCCAAAACTCTGCAAGGGGCTGACGCAGGCACCAGGGAAGACTGGGCACACGCTAAAGCCCTGCTTTCTGCTCTGTGGAGTCACCTGCCTCTTCCTCCCCTCCAGTTTAGCTCCCGGCCCGTCTCTCGGGCTGCACAGAGTCCAAGCCTGCGCGTCCCTCCACTGTGCCTCTCCCACACCTCCCAGCCCAGGCAGGACAGAATGACTTCAACGCAGGGTCCTGTGGCTAGGAGCCTTCCTCAGCCACATCTTCTAACTGCAGACCCCTCCGTTTTCATGAACCATCAGTGGGTTTTCTACTCCTCTCAAGTCACTGATCTTCATCTCTGGCGTTAGACAAGGACAGCGGGCACACCCTGATTCTATTGGACCCTACACCCTTGGGACCTAGAACAAGACCTGTGCTTGCAGGGTGTGTGATACCAAGTTTTTCAGTGACGCTGGACAGAGACAGAGAGGCACAGTGGTCATGAGGCAGCCTGTCATACAGATGAGGAGGGAGGAGGGAGGCGGGCGGGAAGCAGACTGCAGGGGAGGAGTGAAGGGGGCGAGCAGCGGCAAGCCCACCCCAGGGTGGGAGAGACTCGGGTGAGAACTGGCCCAAGCCCAGGGCGCGAGAGAGTCGGTGGCAACTTAGGACATTTAGGGGAGGGCCATGCAGGCATTAGTCCTACACAGCCTAACCGGTTCAGGCCAGAGTGAAGCAAGGGAAGGAAGAGAGCTGACCAGAGGCTGCATTTTCTGCCAGCTCCATGCTGAACTCACGACAAGTCAGGGCTGAAGAGGGAGACTGATGCAAGGGCAGGTGTAGCACCAGGCCACATGCATCAATGACACACTTACAAGAGCAGAAGAACAGCATGAGCCATCTGAAAGAAAGATGGCAGGAACATGCAGGTCCATACAAAAGCAGGAGGCACAGGGAGAGTGGGAACACCTCTTGCCAATCCCATTTCTGGGCCTTAAAAACATACCAGCCCAGCCACGTGTTCACCAGAGCACTACCTATAACACCTTGTTCTGAACAAGGTAAAGGCCCACTGACAGACAATAAAGAGAAATGTGGAAAATACAAGGGATGAGATATTATTCAGCCCTCGAAAAGAAGCTCCTGCCATTGCAATAACATGGGTGGGTCCAAAGGACATTATGCTAAGAGAAATAAGCCAGTTACAGAACACAAACACTTCACGACCCCACTTATGTGAACCAGCCAAACGGACAGAATCAAAAAACAGTCATTCTAGAGGCCAGAGGGACAGGGAAATGAGGAATTACCAATCAACAATCAAAAAGCTCCAATTAAGCAAGATGAATGAGTGCCACGGACCTGTGGTACAACCGTGTGCGTACAGTCCACAATGATGTGCTGTACACTTAAAAAGGTTACTAAAAGAGGGTGACACCAAGTGGTGTGGTTCTCACCACAGTAGAACAAAATTTAAAACAGAAAGAAAGAAAACACTTTGGTGCACCATGAAGTTTCACAGTTAACTTTAAAAGAACACCCTGGGGCTGGAGATGGGTTCAGTGGTAGAATGCTCGCCTATCAGCACGCACGAGGCCCTGGGTTCCATCCCCAGCATGGCAAAAACCAAAAAACCAAGAAACCGAGTAGAACATCCTGGATAAAGAGAGCAAGCCTGCTCCTGAAAGCCAGGCAGACAGGAAGAGGGAGAAAGAGCGGGCCAGCTGGAATCATGGTGTGCAAGAGGACCGGGGTGTTATTCCACAAATCCCCTTAGATGTAGCTGAAACCCTGACACAATTCTACACAGGTCACGTGGCCATATTCAACACACTACAGTATGTGTTCAATTAGTATCCCAGGAAGGGCAAAAGTTATTTGTCTTGAGGGAGGAGTTTGTCCTTGAGGGAGGACAAACTTGAGGTAGGGGTGTCCATCAACCCAGGACAGAAGGCAAAAATCAGAATGTAGATGTGTACTTTTCCAATCCCTGAGCAGAGAGTCTATGCTTTTTTTTTTTTTTTTTTTTTTAATTAGATATTAGGGGCATCCATTCTCCCAAATGGTTCAGAACCACTGTTTTAAGACAAAACATACACAATAAAATTAAATTAGAAACTAATACTCCTTGAACCCCTGTGGAGACAGTTGGGGACACTCTCCAAAGAAATACTGTCCAACAGAGATGCCCACTCAGGCAGTGGAGCCCACGGAAGCCAGCCCAACCTTTTACTCACAGCGAATAGGCCCCTTCGTTATTAGCCTACTGGCCATTTTAAAGGAAAAACAGGAAGACTTCAGAATGGAGAGGAAGATCATTGAATTTCCTAGTTAGATTATATTTTACATTGTATTTTTGAAAAACTAGAAAGTAAGGCAATTTTAAAGTCACAGATTTTTGTATACCCCTGAGGGTCTCCTTCCATTTCCATGCAATTTCCCTTCTCTCTCCCTTTCCCTCCCACCCCTCATCCCTGTTTAATGTTAATCTTCTTCTAGGGGGAGAAATGAATTACAGTAGAGGGGGTAGAGAGAGAAGAGGGAAGGGGAGGGGGGGAGGGGGGATAGTAGAGGATAGGAAAGGCAGCAGAATACAACAGACACTAGTATGGCAATATGTAAATCAATGGAGGTGCAACTGATGTGATTCTGCAATCTGTATACGGGGTAAAAATGGGAGTTCTTATCCCACTTGAATCAAAGTGTGAAATATGATATATCAAGAACTATGTAATGTTTTGAACAACCAACAATAAAAATTAATTAAAAAAAAAAGCTAACCTAAAAAAAAATAAATAAATAAAGTCACAGATTTTTAAAAAATAGTTTTTTGAAGTTTAAGAATCGTGGCATACACATTTTAAGGAAATTCATATATTTGCAAAGGAAGTTTCTGAATCTGTGCAGTTTAAACCACACCAGAGAGTATTACATTTCTATGTAGCAATACCGAGTCCTGAGAAACAGCAGACTGATCAGGGAAGGACACTATTTTCTAGGACACAGAACTCATTGAAAATAAAACCTCTCTTGAGAACATGATTCCCATCACACGCTTCACCCTTTGCCAACTCGAGCTCCTTTCTCTGGACCAAGTTATGTCCTCACTGACACAACTGAGGACAGTCTCCAGAGCATCAGTTAGACCATGGGATGGTGTGGTCCCTTCTCAGAGCCCCACGATCGCTACAGGTATCAGCTCTGCCTGCAGGAAGACCTACCTTGCACGTCAAAGACCTGGTGCAGGGCTTCTTGGTGTCGAGATCAATGACCCCACAGTGGATGTCAGGATCAAACTCTCTTTCTGTCAAAATCACAGAGACATTAAAATGGGCTTGCCAAACACTCCTTCATTTATTTTGTAAATGAGAAAATAGGAGACATCTCAGGACAGACAAATGACAGCTGGAATGAAACCCACCATGTTACCAACCACAAAGACGTGTGAGCACCACATAGCAGGAGCATCGCTAAAATGCCACAACTGATGAGCGCACAGGAAAGTGACTGTCATGCAGCATTACCGCGCCACTGAATTCAGAACCACACCAGAAAGCTTTCAATGGGCCCCACACCCTGCGTTTGCACATTCACGTGCACGTTTGCAAGTGGCACTCTTTTAAAGCAAGAGTGAGCCAGGCATGATGGCTCATGCCTGTAATCCCAAAGACTCAGGACACTGAGGTAGGAGGATGTAAGTTCAAGGCCAGCCTCAGAAACTTAGCCAGGCCCTAAATAACTTGGCAAGACTTTGTCTCAAAATAAAAAATAAAAAGGACTGGGGACGTGGCTCAGTAATTAAGCACCCCTGGGTTCAATCCCCAGTACCAAAATAAATAAATAAATAAATAAAGCAAGAGCTAAGAGGACAAACACCACCTAGGGAACCTCTCCTAGAGCTGAGTGGGTCAGCAGTGCACACAGCAGTCCCCTGGTCCCTGGGAAAGCCCACTTGAAGTACAGAAACACTATTAAGAAAGAGCTGGGGGGTTACCTGATAATCTCTTATTTAAAAACTTCCTGTTATTGGAACCGTCTTCAGGTTTCTTTTCCAGAGCGGGTGGTGCAGGAAGCCCTTTGCCATTCAGAATCTGTCCAGGTGAAGGCAAGGTTGGCTTTGGTATTGAGGGGCAGTTAAGGCCAGGCTTGACTGAGGAACTCACAGTAGCAGGACAGGGTGGCCCCGCCGCAGGTTTCAGTAGTGTGCCATCCATCTTCGGATGAATCTTCTCCACTTTCACAGACGGCGTCATGCTGCAAGAGCAGGAGACAGCACCAATGCCTGAGTGAGGGCAGCCCCGAGGGATGAGGCAGAGCCAGGGTCAGCAGCACCACACGGACTGGCCCCCAGAAGGCACCTTTTGAATTTTGTAAGAATTCTCCAGAAAACCCTGTAAATGTTCACACTCATCCAGTCCATAAGCCCTTTGAAGAGGCAAAAGGCCCATTATCATTTCAGAAAATTTTACACATGGACCTATAGGAGACTTGGATCGAATACCCACCCGATGCAAGTTCTGCAAGAGGCAGACCAAGCAAAGGTCTAAAAGGACGAAAGACTCTGCAGAACCCTTATGTCATTAAAGATTTATGAGGACTCAAATAAATGTCAAATATACATGTCTAACACAGCACCAAGACAAGGTTCCCTGATCTTGTCAAAGATGATGACCAATGTTTAATTAGCAGATGATGTGCCAGTTCTCCACTTCCTGATAAGAGGCTTCTATGGCAGGGGCTTTAGAGCATAAGTCCCTGGGATGGAGTTGGTGAGCCCTGAGGACCTGTCGCACAGCTAAAGCCCTGACTGCTCTTGGGATCTCAGACACTGTCATTTTCCCTTCATAAAACAGGTGATGTTGATAGGATCCTAACAGGGGGCTGGTCCCCTCTGAAGCCCTAGCTCCACATGAGGAGCTGGAGTGATGGTTCTGCTCCATGGCTGTCAGGCTGGCGAGTGACGTGGGCGCTGCACTGGCATCCTCTCTGGCTTTCAGACAGCTCCAGGAGCGAAAGTCGAGCTTATCATCCTGCGCTTCTGACAGATGAGCAGGTACTGGGGCCTAGTAACCAGGACAAATAGCCCCAAACAGCTATACCTGGAACAGCCCGAGTAGCAGAGACTCTGCAAGATGTTGTGGCCTCTCCTGGCAGGCAAGGTCCTTGAGCAGTAGCAGGTGTCAGGTCCTGCTCCAAGATTAACCACAGGTTATCAGACCTTGGGGCTGAGCTGGGTGGCATAAACTGCAAAGGGAGCCATGCCAGGGAAAAGCTACCCACTACTAGGCTGAGGGATGCCATGACGAAGCAAGATGTGTTTCTATGGGTGTGCACGGCCACTCCTTCACGTGACCTCAAGAGGCCTGCCAACTTCCAGATCCACCCTGGAAGCACGCCAGAGCCTTGCCAGGAGAGTGTGAACTTCTCTCAGTCTCCCTGCATCACGACTGTGATGTGAACCCAAAGCTGCCAGGAGGAAGCACTGCTTCCTGGTTGGTTTTGCAGGCCCCAGAAAATCCTAGAGCAGCATCTGGGAATCTCTTCACCTTTTATTTCTACTATTACTGATAGCTGTGGCAGGAATGCCAGCACCTATTCATTAACTGCCTCCTGGGGGCCAGAGACAGATACCAACTAGAACTCCCCTTCCTGGAGGCTGTTACTCTTAGATGCTGAAACAGTGCCTTGCACACAGCCCTCAAGGAAGCAGCAGAAGTGGGATGTGAGGCCTATCTGACCTCAAGTCTTCTCAGACAAGGCCTCAAGTTGCGCTTCTTCCTGCTTATGTGGAACCAGGGTATACTAGTGGGAACTATCCCACTAAGATGTTGGGATCAACAAGCACCATTATTATCACTGCTACCACTACTCTGAAAGTCTCCTGAGGCTCAGTGGGGAACAAAAGAGCCAGCCACACACACTTGAAAGCCCCCTGTGTGAGTCTGTTCCCATGGCTCCCAGACTCTCACTCTCACTGTACACAGGCACACTGTAGCAGGACCGGCGCTGGAAACCCTCAGGGCCATACTCACATTCTACTGTGGGGGACTCTACTCTGTTGGAGGGGATGCATTGGCCTGGTGTTCCCCCTGGGTTGCAGTTTCTCTTTGGGCGATTTCAACGACTTGGAACTTGAGGAGGACGCGCTAAGAACCCCTCCGCTGGAAGAACGGCTGCTTCCACTTGCACTGCCTCCTTTGCTTTTGGACAGAGAAGGGAAGAAGGAAAATACTGAAGTGGGAGGAACGGCCATAGAAGGCTTGCTGGATGAGCTATGTCTTCTTTCTGGAAAAAAAAACAGGAAGAAAGAAAGAAAAAAAAAAGGACACCATGTTTCAGGCAAATCTCACATGGAACGGGAAGAGTTCCCTGAAATCAACATGTTTAGGTTAAAACATGTTATCATGGAGTCAAAACACACTAGACGCAGTCACTTTCAGAAAGGGCTTATCTAGGCCCCACACTTACTGAGCGTTCTAGGAACCAGCCCTCCTGTTTCCAAAGCACCTCGACATAAGGAGGTTTATCACAGATACCCATCAGGAATTAAACACCCATTCTGAACCCCAGCATACTGCCTTTTGGGTTTTCTCTGCTGGAAATGAACCTCTAACCTGGATTCAGGAAGAGGAAAACTCTTCCCTCATCTGCAGAGCTCTGGAAGTGACACTGCGTGGACATCCTCTCCTCCTTTCTAGCTCAGCCCCTCTCTGATTTTCAAAATAGCAGGATCTTCAGAAACAAGTTGTACCTTTTTTCTCCCCGTCACTACCCACCAGCATATGACACCAAATAAGCACCAAATAAAGATGTTTCTAGGGTTATCTTATCGTTCCTTAAGAATCTGTGCTAAAATTTTCCAGTGAATCATTTCACTGCCCCCCCCCACCCCCTTTAAATAATCTCACTTGACTACAGATGGCACAGCCCCGGCTCACACCACCAGGGTGCCAAAGGCGCAAGACAAAATACCATAAATAGCTAGGCATGTTTTTTTAAACCAGGAAGTAATTCATGGTTAAGAACAGACTACAAAAGTTTGAGAATAAATGTACCCACGGGAGAATCAATTTTTTTCTGAGTATGGCAATTTAATATAAATCAAGAGATGTTGAAAAATGTTACTATTGAAAACATATTAATTATTTGGTAAATTCATCTACTTGAGACCTCTGCAACGGCTGCTTGGTGGAAGCCTTAGATTAAACTCGTAAATTAAAATCACACACTTGCTTAACTCCAGCTTTCAAATGTCTGTGACCCAACACTGACTTATCGAAAAGGGGAGTTCCGTTCTATGAGTACCTGAAACATGGAGCATGTTAGAATCAATGACTCCAAGCAGTATTTAAATGGCTTGTTTCCAAAGCCCATCTTTTAGTAGCCCAGAACCTCTCAGTAAGTCTTACTCTTGTTAGGACAGTTTAACAATGCTTTATGAGGTTTCTAGTGCCTGCTCCTCACCAGGACAGACAGATACTATCTACAGACAATTTCAAATTAGCCCACTCAGAAAGGCTATCCTCTAGTTACAAAGGGTAAGTTGACAGTGATGCATAAAGGCCTCTTGCTGTGTGACCAGGTGAAGGAATGTAAGGAAGGAAAAACTAAAGCGACTGTGGGGAATTACTTTTCCAAATTTGGCATCTGAGGTGTGTTTCTCTTTATATGTTTTAAATCTAGTCTTTCGTTTTTCTGTGATTCCAAAATGCACGGAACCTACTTCCACGCTTCAGCATTTGTCTGCCTCGATTGTAAACATGTGCTTATAGCTTTGCCACCTGCCCCTGCCCAGGACAGACTGAGCTGTAAGACTGTACAGCTTTCCTCGTGCAAAGAAGTGATTTCCAAATGGCCCTGACAGTGGTTCTCACCCTGGAATGACCCCAGGAGCTTGCCTGCAACCCTCCCTTGAGGATTGTGACTTAACTGGTTTGGGATGTGGCCTGGGCATCTGGACCTGGACAAGCTTCCCCTGGTGACTCTACTGTGCAGCCAAAGTTGGAAGACTCACCTTGATGAGGCTGATGTCTCGAGAACCATTGACCACGGCTGGTGGAACCCCTGGCACAGGGCACTACATACGAGGGCTGCCACCACGTGTCCTTAATGAGTGCTTTCCATACCACCATCCCCTGCAAACCGTTCTCCCACCCTCAGCAAAGGCATATAAAATACTATTTGTTTTACTCAACAGATTTATTTTCAATGCTATACTTCCCTCTTCTTTGGTCTAATTCTGTCTCTAATAGAGGCATTCTTGGTGTCTTGGACCAGACAGTTCTACATACAGGACTTCAGAATGGTTCACAGTCCTGGCCCCACCATCTGGTCACCAGTTAGTGCCCCTCTGCCCCAGACCACTTGAACCCAACTCCTATCATTCCAGATGGGCTCCAGAGTAAAGCAGAGCACCACCACCTTCAGCTGAGAGCTGTTCCTCAAAGGAAGATCTCCATGAAACGACAGGGTTAACAAGCTTGCTATGTTTTTCTGATAAACACTAAAATAAATACTAAAATTTAAATATTTACCCATGGTAACCCACAAAAAGCAACCTGAGTACTGTTCCCTTGGACAATACTGTCTGTGGCATAAAGAGGTGGATACCTCCCACCCCCTGTAAGCTAGAATGCTGGGCTTTGAAGTTTTATTCTGCGGGTATCAGAGATCTCAGGTGTCTCAGGGCAAGTGGGCACACAGTCCTTAATTTGTGATGGTTTGATTTTATAATATTTCAACTCTATGGTTGTGCAAAAGTGATATACATTCAGGAAAACTTGGAATTGTGAACTGTCACCTTTTCTTAGGCTCGTGATACACAATACAGTCAGGATGACATTGGGCAGTTCCAGAAAGCCACAGCTCCCGATGAGCTTGATGATGACAGGAAGGAACCCTGTGCTGTGTGGCTAATTAAGATGCTCAGAAGGATTGAACTCGGGCACGCTTAACCACTGAGCCACAATCTCAGCCCTATCTTATATTGTATTTAGAAATAGGGTCTCTCACTGAGTTGCTGAGGGCCTCACTAAGTTGCTAAGAGGCTGGCTTTGAATTTTCAATCCTCCTGCCTCAGCCTCTTAAGCACAGTACTAATATATTCTTGAGGGGCTGGGGTTGTGGCTCAGTGGTAGGGTGCTCATCTTGCACGCGCGGGACCCTGGGTTCAATCCTCAGCACCACATAAAAAAATAAATGAGTGAAATAAAAGTATTGTGTCCAACTATAAAATAAATATTTAAAATATATAAATATATTTAAATAAAATTTTGAAACAGCTTCGCCTATCATGCTTGTTTTGAGAAGGCAAAGCCATTGAAATATTAAGGAACAAGCTGACCACCACAAAATCTTGCATTTGTTTTTTGTCTGCAAGAAACACTGGGCAATGCAGAAACGACACCTGCCTGATGGAGCCACACAGGACACACAGTACACATACCACAAACACCCACCATGGATCTCAGTTCACAATGAACAGCTGCTGTCCCAACTCTCCGTCCAGTCTCACACAACCTCCCTCTACCACCAGGAGTGGCAACCCTGTCCAGGCCACTCCACAGGCAAATGCCAAGGCTCTTCACGGTCCACTGCCACATTTATCCGAGTATTCATGTATTTTGGACTATTTACTATATGTAAGACTGTGCTACCATTTTCATTATGTTCCTCTTTTTTTTTTCTGCATGTGTCACTGATGAAGTTTTTGAGTGTTGTGCCATAACCCCATTTTTTCCCAATAAGACTCATGTGGTTTTTATTGCACAATTTTGCACAGTGCAGTAAGTTTTAAGGAATGCATATTGTGTTATAGCAGAACTGACTGCAACTGTAGGCTTGTTCTTTCAATTTTCTATTCCCATCAGGGGCCACACTCCCCATTATCTATCTATCTATCTATCTATCTATCTATCTATTTATTTTGCTATTAAAAGAAATTTTAAGGGGCTGGGGATGTGGCTCAGGTGGTAGCGCGCTCGCCTGGCATGCGTGCGGCCCGGGTTCGATTCTCAGCACCACGTACAAAGATGTTGTGTGTCCGCCAATAACTAAAAAATAAATATTAAAAAAAAAAATTCTCTCTCTCTCTCTCCTCTCTCACTCTAAAAAAAAAAAAAAAAAAAAAAGAAATTTTAACTTTTATTTATACTATTACATTTTTTTATTTGTTCTTTTTAGATTCCATGATAGTAGAGTGCATTTTGACATATATATCTACCTACATGGAGTCTAACTTCCCATTCTTGTGGTTGGACATGATGTGGAGTTTCACTGGTCGTGGGTTCACATAGGAACATGGGAAAGTTCTGTCCCATTCATTCTATTTTCTGTCCTATTCCCATGCCCCTCCCTTCCCTTCATTCCTCTTTGTCTAATCCAATGAACTTATTCCCTGCCTCCATTTTCTTTAGTTCACATCTTCTTTCCTTGCTTATTAAATCTTAGTATGGGATTCAGCATTAGAAAATCCAGACTCAAAGCTTCCTAATGTTAAAAGTCTGTCGATGTATCAATTAAAAAAACTCTGTAATTCCTACTTCAACAAAAATGAAAGCTTTTTAAAAACCAAGGTCATGTGAACATTTCATTCACTAAAACTTAAAACAGGCTGTGTGTGTGTGTGTGTGTGTATATGTGTGTTTGTGTGTAGCTGAGATTACGGCTGAGAAGTGCCGGCTCAAATCCTTGTCATGCTACTGAATTAAGTTGTTCCTTCACAACACAAATTGGTAAATTGCTCTGAAAAGGACAGCATCTGGCTTTCTCCTCACAAGAAAGCAAAGGAGAAAAACCAAATTTAATTACCGTTGAGTTGGACTCCCTTTATCCTTTCAGTATGGACACTTATTTTTCTCAAGATTTTAAACTGGGCTTACAGCTTTAAAAAAGTTTATTCTGAGATCAAAAGAGAAATAGGTTGGGGACCCTACATTCAGGGGACAAAGTGGTGGCCAGATGCTGAGCATGGCTGCAGTTCGGTTTGCCGAGCAGTCCGGGCTGCGCCGTCAAAGCGCTCCTCTCTCTGGGTCTGGCAATGGCCCAGAGGAAGCACACTGTCCTGAGTGGGGAGGGCACTGCCAACGCTCCAGCAAGGGACTCAGATGGGCAGGCCACAGCCAGGCGGGCGCAGGCAGAGCGAGCCACTTGCCAGCTTGAGGGGGCCACACAGAGGTAAGCAGACCTGGGGGGCAGGGTGGGGAGATGGAAGGAGAGAGGAGGAGGGGAGAGGAGGAGGGGAGAGGAGGAGGGGAGAGGAGGAGGGGAGAGGAGGAGGGGAGAGGAGGAGGGAGAGGAGGAGGGAGAGGAGGAGGGAGAGGAGGAGGGAGAGGAGGAGGGAGAGGAGGAGGGAGAGGAGGAGGGAGAGGAGGAGGGAGAGGAGGAGGGAGAGGAGGGGGAGAGGGGCGGGAAGCCTGAGCCAGCGCCCCCTGGTGGCTTGAACACACAGAGCAGCGAGCCTGAAGGCAAGGGCAGGGGAGGGGAGGGGAGGGGAGTACTCTGCAGGTCTTCCAAAATGGAAAGCAACCAACAATACCGAGTTCCTTATTCTGAATTCACGCTGAGGTTTTTTTTTTTTTTTTTAAATCGTTAGTATTAACACCCAGGTAGGTATAAGCCAAATGAAGTTCAAAGCAAACAATTAGATCTTTTCATGTCATAAATATTGCTTTGAAAACAACTAAAAAAAATTCATAATGCACAACTGTTAAAACCAGGATACAAACTTAAAAAGAGTCAAAGCAAATTGTAACTTCAAACACTTATCATTCATGCTTAGGAAAAAACCTAGATGTGTGTCAAACTTTTTAAAAACTGGCTACTTCCCAGGCTTATAAGTCTATTTTTTAAAAAAACTTTCATGTATTATTTGATATTTCTAAAATGGCCATAGCTGACACGATTATCAAATATATACTTTACAAAAAGAGAAATTTTGCTGGGTGTGGTGGCATACACCTATAATGACAGCCACTTGGGAAACTGAGGCAAGAGGATCACAGAGGTCAAGGCCAGGTTGGGCAACTTACTGAGACCCTGTCTCAAAATATAAAATAAGATGCTGTGGGGATGTGGCTTAGTGCACTTCTTGCCTAGCATGTGCGAAGCCCTGGGTTCAGTTCCCAGTACCCTGCCGCCCCCTGCCACAGAGTCTACACACACACACACAACGTACACATGCATGATAGTGAGAGAAAGATTATGTTAGTTGTGGCATCCTGCTTAACCCTAGAGAACAGGTATATGCTATCCATGGTCCTTTGCAGAACACACTTCTCTATCATTCATGAGCATGGTATCTCTATCCCATCTCGGTGGGCATCATGCGGCAGGGCTAATGGATAAGAAAACCCCCAGAACTCTTTTTACTTTGAGAGCTTTTCTTGTATCTTATTAAACCTTTTGCTGTTCTTTTATAATCTAAACTGATGAGAAATCTCACCTTCAACAACAGTAAAAGTGGCAGCTGCTGCCACTGTTTACCGAGTAGAAACAATGTGCCAGGCGCCCTGTGATGGGATTTCCAGGGATTAGCTCACTCAACCCTGACCAGCCTTCTAACAAAGTAGGTACTGTTATCATTCCCACTTTCCAGATGAGGAAGCTAAGGCTTTCAAGGACTGAGTCAACGCTCAGTGTCATCCAGCTAGATAAGAGGCAGAGCTGGGAGGACTTCCAAGGCTGGCTGACTCCAGCACAGTAGGTCCGCCTGTTCTTAGACGGTGCTGGGTACTAGAAAGCCATATATATGGTCCAGGGCCAACAGAGGGAGAATAAATGACACAAATCAGTAGGAAGCTCTTCTTCCCAGGTGCTCAGCAAACACAGGTTAATTGCTGAAGTCCACACAGGCTGAACATACAAGCTCATGGATGACAATTTGTTGCTATAATTGAGGTGGGATCCAAAATCTGAGGGAAATCTAAATTGTTCTGGATTTCATCTTTCCATTTAAGAAGTCGCTATTCTAAAGATCAACTATGAGTGCCCACCAATTTAGCATTAAATTTAGCATTTTTTTGGTTTCTGAAGTAGCCAAGATGGTTTGAAGAATGAATTTTGATAGAAAATAACAATTAGGGCTGCCTTTTGGCTGGGCCAAAAAGAATTATCTTACTTAGAGTGCCCCGGGGGTTCAACCCCCAGTGCTTCTCAGAGGAGCATGTTCTGCAAAGGACCATGGACAGCATATACCTGTTCTCTAGGGTTAAGCAGGATGCCACAACCAACATAATCACGCACACTTCCAGTCTGTTCACTGTTGCCTTCCCAGAAGAAGCTCAGTGTGTTGGGGATAGTCTTGAGATGAGCTATGCTACTAAACAGCCGAGTAGAATCCAAAGAAAAATAAAAATAGTTAATTTAAAAAAATTATTTAAGCTCACCGAAAAAGACAAGAACTTTGGAGGTGGAGACATGTGAGCCTACCTCACAGGGCTCCTGGGGAGGAGGTCCTGGGATCATAGCAGGGACTGCTACAGAGGCCCAGAGTTCCTCCAGCTGATACTAGTTACACTCCATTCCTTTAGACATAAAAATACTTGTCATTCCTCCCGATTACTAAAGCAGGCAGGACACACATCAGAGCAAACCAAACCCTCTCTATTCCAAGTTCACTTTTCTCCTGTGTGATAAGGGTTTTGTTTATATATTTTTATGTCATTCCAGAAAGATACAGATGTTCCTCGACTTACAATGGGATTACTTCATAATAATTTACCCACAATAAATTGAAAACATAAGTCAAAACCACATTAATGCACCTACAGAACACCACAGGAGAGAGATCATTTTCCCTTGATCATCAAGCCACTGATTAGAAACTGTGGATCCTGTGCTGCCCAGCATCTCTGATAGCATGAAATCACACATTTCCAGCCCAGAGGGGGGAAAAAAATCAAAAGTAAAAATCTGAAGTGTGGTTTTACTGAATATATATTGCCTTCACACCACTGTAAATCTGAAAAATCCTAAACTGAATCACTGTAAATTGGAAACTCTATACTAAGCTCTTCTTGGAGCTCAGGGGAACAACTTTTAGAATCTGTTTTATAATAAATTAACTCTCACTAAACAAAAAGGATAATCAAACTAGGTGTGTGGTACATGCCTCTAATTCCAGTCACTTGGGAGCCTGAGGCGGGAGGATCAAAAGTTACAAGTTCAAGGCCAGTCTGAGCAACTTGGTAGACTCTGCCTTAAATAAAAGGGAGTGGGGCTAGGGATATAGCTCAGTGGTAGAGTGCCCCCGGGGATTCAATCCCCAATGCTGTTTAAAAAAAAGATTAATTTTAGCTTAAATTAACTTAAGTTGGAAGTCAGCTTATTTTCCTGACAGAGCTCAGGAAACATTCAGGAAGAACTGCAGGCAGTCAGAGCATGGTGGCGCATGCCTGTAATCCCAGTTATTCGGAAAAGTGAAGTCAAGAGGATTTTATTTTTGAGGCCAGCCTGGATAACTTAGGAGGACCATCTCAAAATAAAAATAAAAAAGGGCTGGGTGGTAGAGCCCCAGGGTTCAATCCCTAGTATGAAGGGAAGGATGGGCAGACTGCAGGTTTAGAATGCAACAAGGTAAGGATCAAGTCTCCAATTCAGTTTGTGGATCCAAGGGTAGAAATCTTAGGCAGATTAACAAAGTAACAATTCTTATAACTCACAATTTTCTTTGAATGAAATTCATACCTTGGGATAGATTCAGTCAGGTAGGTTTAAACAGTGTGCACTCTGTATACAGAAAGGCTTTAGGAAAAATGACAATTTATGCCTCAAAGAATGTATAATTTCATGCAGTCTCTGACAGCCCCATTCCCAAAACACCCCACAATCACTCCAATGTAAAGCAAAGATAATCAAGCTTTCATGGCTAAAAAATGCAAAACACAGGTAAATACGCACAGATTGTTTGTTTGGTCAGGCCTACCAAGTCACAATGTGCTCATCAAAAACTCAGTTCAGAAACTTGGGATCATTCATTAAGGTGAAGTAATCAAACTGTTTATGTCCAAGATGAAAAATAACTGCAATATGCTATCATACAGCTCCCGATCAACCCAACTGTCTGTCATGCTTCTGTTTCAGGCTGCCAAACTTGTGAGGTGTCAATTAGCATCATGTATCTCTCATGGGAGAATGACTACTTAGAAACATCTAGATCAGGACCTGGGAAGAGATGACAAATCAAGACCCTTCTTCTATTTATATAATTTCCAGCACTTCTTTTTACACATCAATTTGTGCTAACTTTTGTCATTCACAACTGAATTATTATTCGGAGCTTTTAGCAATATCAACTTAAAATCTGGACTGTTATTCACCCAATTTGCTAAGTAAATATAGTGGCTGAGTAGACACCAATTTAGTACTGGTCTGAGCAATGATATCTGTGAAACACTGACTCTGGGCCCGATGAAGGAGATAACATATGTATCTTCCCAATAACTATTAAAAGATCCTTGGTATAACATTTAAAGTCATACCATGAGCCCAGACAGGGACATGAAGCAATGAACACCTTCTAGCTACTTTGGTCACTGCCAGCTCTCCCTGCACACGTTCTGACTCTCAAGCAGCAGCACTAGTGTGCCAGACCAGCAACACGGCCCTCCTGCACTCTTGGTTGTCAGAGGCTCCACATCTGCTTTTCCTTTGATCCCTTTCCTCTGGGTTCTCCAGGCACTTGACTAGACTACTCTAGAGACAGTCAGGTATTGCCTAATTGCTGAAAAGGAAGCACATGGGCAGGACTGTCCCAGGGACATGTACATCTGGAGTTGGGGAATCCAGAGCTGACCTCTGCCATGCAGCGCCTCAAAGGACAATTAGCCAAGAGTGGGGCCAGCAGAAGGCAGCACCGCTGGCCGAGGAGGGTTACGAAAGGCACTGAAAACACTGAGAAAAGAGCCTTCGCCACAAAGCACTCGGCATCACTTCCACTAGAGAGGCGCCTCTGAAAAGGACGATTTCAGCACTGGCTGCCCTAACAAATGAGTCTCCCACTGCTACCTCTGCCAAATGCACTTGTCCTTCCCCGATGCAGAGGTGCTTTTAAATTAAAACGTAAGAGGAAAGTGCAGGAGAGAGTCATTTACAGCACTTGGGGCACTTGAAACAACTTTTCGCTAAAGGTCTATAATCAAATTATCAAGCCCTTCAAGTCAGTGCTTTATGACGGAAATAAAGGCCCCACTGAAGTATTGGGGTCTCTTGGCATTCCCGGCTCTGGGCTGGGCGGCACTGCAGCACACCCATTCACACTGGCTGCATGAAAGGGACAGATCACAAAGGGCAGATTACAAGGGAGAAAGACTCCACTCCAGTGGGGGAAGGGCCAGGCGTGAACAGACTGTAAATAATGTTGCTAAGAAAGGAGCAGAAATATGGCAACTTCAAATAATCTTCTTGCCAGGAATTCTTCCCAAGAGGACTTGTTCTTTCTGAACTCCACTTTCAAGTATGTGAGGAATATGAAAAACCTTACTGCATATCTGGGGGGTATTCCTCCTCTGCCTGCCTAACTTGTAGCTCTTTGCAAGCATTTGTAAAAGCCCTTTCAAAGGCATCCAAGGGCTTCTCTGACAGGGATGGAAGGGCAGAGACAAAGAAGGGTTGTAACAGTTGACCACGCTGGCTGTCGGGGCAGCACCTCTTCGGCAGAATCGCTGCCAGAAGATGGCTCGTCCCAAGGAAAACTGGACTGTCTGGTAGCCAGCTGGTTTCCTGCAGGGCGCCCTTCCTAAACTCCCGCAACCCTGCTCATGATGCAGACCTGCACAAGGGCTATCATCTGAATCCTCTCCCTGCTCGCTCGCGCTCTCTCTCTCTCTCTCTCTCTCTCTCTCTCTCTCTCTCACACACACACACACACACACACACACACACACACACACACATAAACACACTCTTTTGGGGGTGGGGGGAGAGCTGTCACTGCTCTGAACAAAACACAGCCACCCAACTTCTCATGCCACCTCTGTGGTCCTGGAGTGGATTCTGAGTGCAGACGCCAGGCCATGCAGAAGCTGGCTGACACTTGTACTTTGCTAACAGCCAGGAGGACTTCTCCCTGCTGTCCTCAGGAAGCACAGAGTTACCCAAATGACAATGACACAGAACAGCAACACATCACCCTGCCTGAAACAAACATGACCTCACTGGGTGATGCACATCATTTGTAAGAGCCACCTCTCTCTCTCCCTCCCACACGGCCATGCACTTGCAATGTTTCTAGTCCTCAGGAACCACATGTGAAGAAGGGGCGGGGGGAGAACCCTAAAAATCCATCACTCTTTGGCTACGCTTGATCTCTTGATTTAGTTCTTTATCTTTTAAAGGAAAAAGTGCCTCAAAAATTCAACAACACAACACTGCTATACCATGTGCAATTCAAGCATGAATCATATTCCATTCTTCCATAAGCATCTCTGTGGTCCCATTTTGGGTCTGGGTCACAGTTTTTCCCAAATGAATGATAACAGAGCTATCATCAAAATGCAAAAAGAGAATTAAAAAACAAACTGCTTTTACCACTCCCAACTTTTACACATGCAGGGAGTAACAGAATAAAAAAAATCCAATAAAACTCAAAATTAGAGTTTTCTTGGTTTTGTTTGTTTGTTAAATAAACTTCTGTGTAGGAATCCCAACAGGGAGTCCCACCTTCCCAGGTCAAGGAAGAGCAGCAACTCCAAGGTGCAAAGGAAAGACAGCACTGTCTGTTGAAGTGCTGTGCTCAGTCGCCATCTCCACAGCTGACTCCCCTAGTTTGTACCCTTTCCGTTTAACTTATTCTGGATGAAAGGAGGAAGATCTGGAAGATCCCAAACACGGCAGTCACAGAAAGCTCACAAAGCCCAAGAGACTTATGCTTAAGCATTCCATAGTAAGGAACCAATGAATCATTAGCTACTTAACTACACTTATGTTTTCAATGAGTTTGCAACACAGTTTACTTTTTCTTTTTCTGAAGAGAGAAACAGTATCTGCTCCACCTTCAGGCTGGGGCTGTGAACAAATAAAACACCAGAAGTGATATGCAAAAATGAAACCAGAAACAGCAAAACCAAAACTTCCCGACCAGAGTTTTTAGAAAAAATCATCAACAATAGCAATCTGGCTGAAGGTGTAAGATCTATCTGTAGTTTCAATCCTACAACTGGGAATAAAGTCTCAACCTCAATTAAAACCCTCCAGTCCAGCCGATTACTGCAGAAGCCATGAAATTTGAATCCAGTGAAAATTCAAGAACTTGGTTGTCCCCTCACTTCCTGCGTAAAGACAGGCAAGAGGTAGGGAAGAACCAGTTCAGCTCTGCTGGCTACCTTACCACCACAACGGAAAAAAAGTCTTTTCTGGCAGTCAGTGCATAATTAAATTTTTATACACTCAATTTAAGTTACTGAATGACTTCCCAGGGTGACTGTTTGTATTTTGAAGTTGTTCTTCCTCTTGACATAGTGTTCTGTTTGAAACTTTGCTGTGGATTTGAAGTATCTGACAAAACAGCTTTCAAACACATTCTACAGGAAACTGTGAACTGCCTGTCATGAAACCTCACTCACCACAAGTAAGATTAGAAAAAGGAAAAAAAAAAAAAAAAAAAAAAACAACAGTTAACGCATTAAAGCGTGTTACAACGTTCCTCCATTTTCTTTTTTTTTTTAAAGAGGGCACTGTAACCAATGCTCTCCCTGTTTTGAGATACGGGAACTGTTGGGTGCAAACCTCAGCATTTTGTTGGAGTTAATAGCAAACTCGACTTTGTCTGCGTTTGAACTTTGGCCAGATCGCTCAAATGACATTTCAGAATGGCTCCTGTGGACAGCTTGCAGCAGCTAATCCCTCTTGCTGCGATTACCCACTCTGATCTCCGGGCTCTGCAGAACTCCCTCCCGCCACCACTTAGCAGTGCAGCCCTCGGGGCCTGCAGGCAGGGCAGGACACACCAGGAGGCCCTCTGCAGCCCACCTTCCACACACTCCTCCAGGACTGGGCCCTGCGCCAAGTCCAGCCTCAGAAAACTGCCTCAGCAAACTTACCCAGTGGAGCTTTCAGCTCCTGCGCAGAGGAAGGGCTGCACTGGGGAGGCGTCCTGTTACCTTCCATTCACAGAACTGGGCTGTGCCTCATTGCACACTCGCTACCGCAGATCTGCATCATGATTCGGGGCTGCCCACCAACTCCAAATATGCTCCATGTTTGGGCTTATGTAACATTTGCTACTACTGTAAAAAGCACTTGAATTACAAAGGTCCTGGCAGATCAACAGAAAACAGGGGGTGGAGTCTAATTTCATCTAATATGGTCATACAAGGCGTCCCGGCCAGTGTAAATTAATCCTTCTATTTGAAAGGCAACTGCCAGAACTGGAGAAGATGGAATTTACAAATCTAACCTGCTAAAATGTGAATTACTCACACCCTAATTTTCCCAAATGCTTTTAAAGTGACACTGCTATCGACAGGTATATTAAAAATTTTACATGATTAATCATAAAACCTACAGTTTTAAGCTTTGCTAGACTTACAGGTTTTTAAAGTTAAAATATTTCTATAAATAGCAGTCTTTCTCCATGTTTTATTTCCCTTATACTATCTATAATTACTACACTTTAAAAAAGTTTCTTAGACCCATGTATGCTTTTCTAAATCTAGTAACAAAAATCTTGACCCATTTTCTCTGCATACTTTCAAAATATGCCTAATTTCATATGCTGCCAACTGCCTTGAGCTTGGTGTTCAATCACTGGACCACTAAAGCTGGGGACCTTCTATACTTTCAATCCAAAAATTTTCCCAAGTGGCTCTTTGTTTACTGGTCTGGCTGTGTGCCTATCTCAGCCCTATTATACCCACCCCCATGACTACTCCCCCTCTTGTGAATCAACAAATCTTACTGTCAAACAGACAAGGGGAAAAAAACTGCCAACTGATCTGAGTTTTATGTTAATGATGGTTCAGATACCTGAGAGATCAGAATGAACAAATTTAAATGTGAAAAGAAGTGGGGGAAAAATTAGAGAATCCCATCATCACCCTACAGAGAATATTTGTCAAAAGTAAAGAATCACATGCATGGAAATGATGTGGAGCCAGGAAAAGGTAGGAAAGAGATCCAAGACATGAGAAATGGCACTATGAGACAAGACGCAAATTCTAAACAGGCTAACCTAATGGTAGCCACAATTCTTTATTATGTTTATATTCAGATTCCAATCATGACATGATATTAGATCCAGGGATTTTTCTGAAACCTACTATTAAAAAAAAAAAAAAAAGTCACATTTCTTAACAGTCACAGTGATCAACTCCAAAACCAAGGTGGCCCTGAAAAGACACTGAAGAGCAGAAAGGATGAGCCTCAGTAGACCTCAGAAGCACTGCATGAGGATACTTGTCCCAAATCTTTTCAAAAGTTAATCAGTAAAAATAGGGATTTCAGGTGAATTCACTGGTTTTCCATGTGTGGCCTGAATGTTCCAGGTCTTAGTACTGTCCACTGCCTCCCTGCCTTGCCCAAGGTGGCAGCCAAGGGATTTCCTTGACGTTGCCAGCTGCAGAACAGCCGTGCACTAGGAGGACCTTTCTCGGGCTCAGTCTCAGTTCACATCACTGTGTCCATCGCACTTGGCCACCGACAGAGTCCTTTCTGGCCCTGTGGCACAAATGCTTGCCATTCTAATGTTCATGGTCATAGTACTGGGATCAAGGGGAGGGGCCCAAGAACCAGCCCATCCGTGAGAGTTCTAGGGATGAAGTCTTTCTGTGTGTAACCCTGATGAAAACCAGGGTGAATTTCAGCAGATGGTCCTAAATGCTACAAACATATACATTTAATTCCTCATGAGCAACACAGAAGTCAAGTGAATTCATTTTTTTTTAATGCCAGCTGCCAGCATCAGAAAGGGGATGAATGGTAGGTCAGGAAAATACAGTTTAATACACTGAGAATATATACAAATATGCAAAAACTGGGAATAAAGCTCAGATTAAGGTTTTAAACACCCACATATGTCTTTCAATGCTCTGAATAAACTGAACAAATACTGCTTTGTTCTGCTTGGAAAGCATTATTCCTAAGTTCTTTAAGTCATTTTCCAGCATCCTATCCAAATAAAGTTTATTTTGATATTAAATCTCATGATGCTTATGTTTAAGTTTCTAGGACTGGGGATATGGTCCTTTTCTTTTTTCCTAAGAAAACAATAATATTAATTAAAATATAATTTTAATACAGCAACATCCATGCTTTAGAGAGCAAGAACAACATGAATCTGCTCTAGTTTGGATGACATGCACACATCAGCTTTACTCAGGTGTGAAGGGAGTCCAGAACTGATAAAGTTCTTCTGTGAGCACACTTACACCGCAGGCCCCGTGGGCAGTGAGGGTGTGGGTGGAGGGGGTGCAGGCAGCCTTCTAGCCTTGGGTAAGAGAGAGACTTCGTCCTCACCTGGCAGGTGACACTGCCTCCTCCCATAGGACTTGGGTGGGGAGTCCATGAGCTAAAGCATGTAATGCAATGCCCAGCATATCTTAAATGTTCAATACACACCAGCTAGCACACCCCAGGGGAAACCAGAGGTGCACGGACATCATTTGAAGAGGAGAGAGAGCAAGACAGGGAAAGAGATTTGTTACAGAAATCAATCAAGTCCCTCACAGATCTTGGGATTTCAGTCTGAATCCCCGAGAAGACAACAACCACTCTGGGTTCTGCAGGGCAGCAGACCAAGCTGTTGGCAGTTATCTAGCGTCCCTGTCACCGGGGGCAGCCAGTTCTCCATTTTACAGGAGTGCCGGCCTCCATGAACTCCACTCCACTGTCGGCAGGCTGGGTGAGTTATAATTGGCCTTAATTGGCACTTACAGGAGCTTTAACATTCCTCACCTGCTGCCAAGGAGCACTTGAAAGGAGAAGAAAGTATTCTCAAACTTGGAAATACCGAGCAATTCATTCAGCTGAGGACCTGGGAGCCTGCTGTGCAGAATCGGATTAGCTTTGCCAAGAAATGCTGCCATGCTATCATCCGGGCCTCATGAAGCGCTCGCGCTGGATCAGGAGAGGCAGGAGATGGAGCTGAAGCGGGACCATTCACCTGGGCGGGGGCCACTACATAGCAGCCTTCCTCTGGCTGGCACCACCTGGTCTTCGGGCCTCAGCCACACTTCATGTATAAGGCAGGCAAATGGAACAGACCCCCATGACTTGATCTCCACTGGCTTTGTGTAAACCAATTTGACCGCAGCCCAGTCATTATTTGATACACATATTGAACACTGAAAAGATGACCAATGACACCAAATGCAAGCAACAGAGGTGTGAAACAAGACTGGCAACAGTTTTTCTCTTAGCCCCACAGTTAATCTCATCCAAAATGGTTATCCTTTAGGAGGCTACACGTTTTGCAGATGAAAACTGGCTTGGGAGAACTAGGTTTCTTCTGTAATGTATATCCCATACAAATGAAACAGAAATTTCCCATAGATGCCAGGGAAATTTCCTGTCATTATTCAAGTGAATTTTTTAAAAAATGCTTCTTCTATCCCTTCATATTACCCTGTTTTAGAATACTGAAAAATTTCCTTCCAAGTAAAAATTAATGATATTTGCATGTGTATATATGTATAAGGAACACTGTAAGGTCTTAGAAACGAGTGGAAGTTTGGAAAAGTCCACACAATACCTGCTTCTGGTGGCAATCCTTTCTCACACAGCTGGGAGAGCTCTAAAGCACTACAGCTTTTCTGAAGCAATCCAGCAGCAGCTAGGAACGATGCAGGGACCATCCTCATGGGCCAGAAATTCCGTCCTATGACGTATCCCAACATGAACAAAGCCACCAGCAGTTAAGGGTATAGGTACCAGAGTGGTACAGTTGTTCTGTCACGGGGTCAAAAGGCAAGAAACAAAGCCATGTCCACAGAGGGGAAGCCGCCGCACAGCGGCACCTTTGAGCAGCAGGCAGCCATTAGAAGAGGGGGTTACTGGTATCCTGGTGTGTGAGTGCCTTCCATGAAGTACAGCTGACTACGGGGACAGAGTGTGCATCACAGGAGCCGTTTCATGACACTATCATGAAAAGCCCCTACTAACAAAAACTCGTGACTCTGTGCCTATGAGCATGGGGAAATGTGCAAGGCTGCACACGGGGTTATGCGCTAACTCAGAATGCTGTTAGGATTTACAGAGGGGACTGCTGCAGTTGGAGAAGGCGGGGAGGCAGAAAAAGCCAATGAAATAAGTGTAGGCTGTACCAAAAATAGCATGTTTGTGATGATTACACTTGTGTACTTATGTAAAAATATATGAGCACATGTACTTAATATACTTATGTGCCAATAAAAACATCTATAATGAAAGTGGTTTAGTAATTTTTATTGCAAAATTCAGTGGATGCAGTGGAAGAAAAATTTATGAAGCATGAAATTATGTCACTCATTTCATTTGTTTGGCTAAGCAGACGGAGATTCGAATACCACATAGAATCACAGAGAAGAAAGGCGGATTAACTACTGGCAAAACAACATCTTAACTTTCTAAAGCTCTCATGAATCTTGAATATTAAGAGTTCTAACAATCTATTGAAAATACTAAGTATAAGAGGCAGTGAGACAAGTTTCATCCCGAAGTTATTTTGGACCTGAAGGGTAAAGAACTCTATCGTGTGCAATTAGGGACGTACTGATTGGTTTTGAACTTATTTTATATTGAGATAATTACCTTCTCTGATCTTTATATTTCTTAAACTTTCAAACACATTAGGTAAAAAATGTATAAAATTATTCTGAGATTTGTTTTGAGAACTGTTGTTTTAAAAACAAATGTAGAAGTAAACCTAAAGACTAAGATTTCTAAGCACACAATGTGAAACAGGGAGAAAAGCAGCTGGATTGAGCCGCAGCCCCCAGCCCTGGAGCAGGGTGTTTTCTGGGTCTGGATCAGCATGTGTATTAATGAATGTGTTAATGGGGTGTTATTCCAGCCAGGTAGTAGGTGCTTCAGCACAGAGACTCAGGAGATACTCCCTCTTCTGGTCAGAAGTTAAGATCACAGCTTACCAGGGTTCAAAGAGCAGGTGTGTGCTTTCAACGTCAACACACAAATCGAGTCTTGTGAAATGATTATCAGGAAAAACATTTTTTAGTAAATATAACAAAAATGTGGATTTTTATTCAGAATGTCCCCTTTACAATCCAAAGCACAGCCATCCTGTAACAGCTAATGATTCTATGTGTTATAGTAGACAAGTCAAAACTGGCCCTGGTGAATATTAACAATGCAGATACATATGAGGGTGTACAAATATAAATCTGAATGTGTGTGTATAAAATTAACTTGCTATGTAATTCTTATATAGCCTGCCTTTAAAAAAAAAAAAAAAAAGGAATTCCAAGTATTCTCCCTTTCACATGAATGACAAAAACTGCATATATTTAACCAGGTGTGGTGGTGCGCGCCTGTAATCCCAATGGCTTAGGAGACTGAGACAGGAGGATTTCAAGTTCAAAGCCAACCTCAGCAACTTAGTGAGGCCCCAATCAACTCGGCGAGACCCTGTCTCAAAATAAAATATTAAAAAAAAAAAAAAGGGCTGGGAATGTGGCTCAGTGGTTGAGCGCCCCTGGGTTCAATCCCTGGTAGCAGAAAAAAAAAAAAAAATCACATTGTTTATTCCAAATACTCTGATACTCTGAGATATAGAAGCAGTTCATTAAGTCACAACAGTACAAACCTGGTGGGCAGCTGTGACTGCCCTCCACGAGGAAAATCAATGGGCTGAAATAAGGACAGACATTCCCAAAGTAGGAAGAATTCTAAAAGCACTGTGTAGAGAAATGCAGCACTGACCGTCTCCATGTCCACGGGCAGAGGGCTGGTCAGCTTCACATACATTGATAGATCAGAACAGGCACAAGTGACAGTACGGCAGATTCAGTGACAAAGGGAAGCTCATTACAGATTAGCTTTTCATATGTGTAAGGGGGGGGGGGGTATGCAGGCACACAACACTTTTACTAGGGTCCTAGTGCCGTTCCAAGAATGTAGATATATCCAACCATCCCCCGAAAAGCAAGATGGAGGAGCTCAGTTTATTCTGATTGCGTATGTATCTTTGTTGGCTAATTGTCTTTTACAATGTACCTTATACATTTCAATAATTAAAGACAAACCAAGATATGTGAGATCTCTGTTTTGAATCAAATTCTTTTTTGGCAGGGGGACCGGGGGTTGAACCCAGGGGCACTCAACCACTGAGCCACATCCCAGCCCTTTTTAATATTTTATTTAGAGACAGAGTCTTGCTGAGTTGCATAGGGCTTTGATAACTTGCTGAGGCTGGCCTCAAACTTTCGATCCTCCTGCCTCTACCCCTTAAACCGCTGGGATTACAGGTGTGTGTCACCATGCCCAGCTGAATCAATAAATTCTTGGACTCTGGTGGAGCTGGGGATCCAACCAGGGCTTTGGACATGGCAGGCAAGTGAGCTACACCCCTGTCCCTGAATAAATTCTTGTTCCTCTATGAGGACATGAGAAGTCCCAGGAAAATGAGCACATTCTCTTTTGTTTCCTGGTTTTTATGACTAGATCACTCTTTCATTGAAAATGAAACAAAACAAATAAATAGTTACTAAGAATCAATGACCCCCCAAACTTGGAATCACTGCAGTAATTATTTCCTACCCCTACAATCTTTAGGAAAATCTCTGAATTTATCTCTGAAATATATCTCTGAATATCTACAGTGGCCTGCCCAGCACTCTCTCTCACAATATTCCCAGCATGTATCCCTACTTGAAATAATTTTATTTCACCTTTCTCCGCCCTCCCCAATCAGAATACATACTGAATGAAATAAGAAACAATGCTTTTATAGTTTAGTGAAGAGAAATGCCTGGCATATAATAGGTGCCCAATAAATATTTGTTAAATGCGTGAATAACATCCCTACTGATCTGTTTAGTTTCTTTAACAGTAAGCCCAAAGGTAAAAACATTAATAAAGGCATAGGTATCAATAAGTGGAAAAATCAATACATTTATAACTACAAATTAAAATGTTGCTGCTACAAATGGTGTAAGTAACAACAGTTTAAAGTACCCCGCTTCCTTTACAACTAAGGAAAAAAGACACCAAAATATGTTAGCTGGAGAGAGAATAAACAGTCCTTTATCTGATGCTGCTGAAATAATTTGAAAAAGCTCATTAGCACTTATTCAGCTTGTGGTTAAAAAAAAATTCACTGTATTTATTTTACATCAAGTTACTAAGTGACAAAAAAAGTTTAGGTCAAACCAGCAACCTGGAGTTTCCTTTGAGAGTTAAAGTAAGGTTCATCTTGACGTCACTCATATTTTGATGTGCACATTCTGGCTAGCTCCAGCCCTGGCTCATCCTCTGACTGCTGGAGGAGGGCCTGGCATGCGTCTCTGAAGCAAGAGAGCCAAGTACCTACTTCTCTGTAACAAGTTTCAGTTTTTATTCTGACCGCAGAAATAAATACGCTGACCAAGTCTCTACAAAATGTAATGAGGCCCATACAAGAAAGGAGGAGGAGCTTGGCTTGGCTTTGAAGAGCTGCTATGATTCGGGGTTTAATAAAGCAGAACAGGTAGAAGAGAAATCCAATGACTATGCTGATCCAAACATCTACCTACTACCATTACATCTTCGAATTACTAAATGTTCCCTCTGATGTAACATCAGGGGTCCACAGTGCTGATCTTCCAGCTACTCTGAGCAAACTTAAAAATTCTACCTGAACTAGAACATCTGTCCCCTGGTAGTTTGGTGACATGTGGAATTCATTATATCTTCTCTAGACTTTCTTTTAACTCTAGCCATCCTTTTTATACACAATCCTCATTATGTGTAAGAGAAATAGCCAGAAAACGTGGCCTGGTATGTTTTATCTGTGTAAGCGAGATCTTATTTAGAACTTTCATCTGTAAACTAGGAATAAAATTCACTCAGTGGGCCGCTAAGAAAAGGAAATGAAGTAATACGTGCAAAAAGTTTTATAGATCATCAAGTACTATTAAAATGTATCATTAGTCTGTGGACTTTTAAATGAGCGCTACTCCTAAAAAGATCAATTATCACTGAAAATTTCAAAGTAGAAAAAGACTCAGATTATACAAATTTAGTGGCCAAATCTACCACATTTCAAAGAAAAAAAATTTTTCATTCAGAAATAGTTACCAAAATGTTAAATAAAATAACTTATTCAATAAATACCCTAAGTTGTTATTTTCCATATCTAGGGCCATCAGATGGCAAAAGAAGAGTCCTGTGTCCTTTATTAAATAGCACAACCTTGGCTGTGTGACCCAAAGTACCTTAGTTATATGCAATGGTGACTGCTGGTCACAACCAAGAGAAAAGCTGTCAACAGTGAGGAGCAGCACCCCAGCCAGCGCCAGCCCATCCACCAGCTCTCCCAGAGTAGGCCTCTTTTTGTCCTTACACTAACATCCTTTGAAAACAATTAATTAGCTCAAAAAAGCATGTGTGATTTCTCAAAAGTAATTTACTCATTCTCAGATGAAAAGGACATTTTCACAAATACAATTTACGCTGGCATCTCAAAGACTCCAAAGCACCTCAGTGCACGTCAAGGGACATTAAGTCCAAGCAACGCATGTGCAGCTCTTCATCTAAGAAGGTTCACAACGTCGGTATATGGAGAAAGCGACAAGATCATAGCAAGGGTTTCTGCTAAAGCCACTTTTACAGAGTTAATGAAAAAGCCTGATTTATGACACCTCCTTTTGTGAACAGAGGTCTGAGGGGCAAACGTCCCACACTGAGGCTTCATCAATAGACTTTGTCAACAGGCTACTTATAGTGACTAGTAATGGTTCCATAGTGGCTCCATGTGTAACGGCAACAACGAATGACAATGGTATTTGTCTTCTGAGATTCTTTTGCAGATCAACAAGAGATTCAACAATTCTAGTGCTAGGCTTGGTCTTTGTAGTCGTTTCCTTTGATATCTAAGAAGTCAAGTCCAACACTGTAAACTGGTTTTTCCCAAAACATGGAGTAGGTGTCATTTCCCAACATTAATAGCATTAAATCACAAAGTGCAGCTTTCTCCCTTTCCGAATCTCTTCCAGCTCCTATGGCAGCAGCACCCTGTGCGTGGATGACACTTGCTGTGGCCACTCTGCTGCGAGCCAGCACCGGCCCGGGCATCAGCACGGGAGCTGATGTCTTCTTTTCACTCTGTTTTACATTTATTATCTTTTTGGTCAACACACTTTATGGCTCTAGCAAGCTTTTCTTTATAAATGGATTTATTTGAATGAAAGCGGTTTAATTTAAAGAAAGATTATCATGTGCAAATATGCTAGCCAATAATAAGCCAGAACTTGACACCAAGTTTGAGAAAAGATGGCTGAGCCCCTTGTTACTATGGTGGCCTTGCTCAAGATTCAAGTTGACTGAAAATGTTAACAAGTAGATCAGCCTAACTCGTCCAAGGCAGAATCACTTCGACGGCTGACTTTTGAGCAGCAATTCTAAATGTGGTACCTGTCCAAACTGAATTAGCACGGCTCATCTATTTCCTGAAAGATACCCGTGTTTGCATAATTGAGAGAGAAATGAAGGCCTTCTTTATAGCCAACACAGCGATACAGCAGCACAGAGCAGTGTCACCTGCACTCTAGGGGAATCACGGGGAGGCCCACTCAGTATACACCCCAAAGGCACCCCACAAGTCATTCCCTAACCTTACCCTGTCCCCACCTCTTCAGATCCAGAACAAACATAGGTAAACAGGACCACACGGTTTATTCTCTCCAGTGATACAAGACCAACAAATGTATCAAATAACTGATCAACTAAGGTGCCCACCTTCTAAAATGGTGCTTACAGCTATAGGGAACATCACCATCCCAGTGACCCCATCATACTTAAAAGGTTTACAATTGGCACACACCTGCAATCCCAGAAACTCAGGAAGATGACACAGAAGGATCGCAAGTTCAAGGCCAGCTTCAGCATCTTAAGACACTGCCTTGACATTTTTTTAAAAAAGGAAGGAGGTATGGGGATGTAGCTCAGTGATAAAGTGTTCCTGGGTTCAATCCCTAGTAGACTTAAAAATTAGTTTAAAAAAGCAGGGGCCTCCTTTCATCGTTAGATTTGACAAATCTGAGCGACAATCTGTCACAGCGTGTGTCACTATGCCAGTCCTGGGAGTACACAGCAACAGCTCCACCAGAGTGGACCATATCTGCTGTGCAAGCAATGAATTCTGGCCAGCTTGCGGAACTGCACTGCCAACTCATGGGCTCTAACCCTGGAGATTCCAATGTGGTGATCTGAGTGGGCCTGGGGCTTCTGCCACTTAGAAAGTTCCCTGGATTCAGATGTGCAGCAGGCTTCAGGTCTACCGTCTCAATTATATTTTAAAATCTGAAATTAGCAGTAAGAAGCATCTTGCTTTTAAAAACACTGAATAACTGAGGGCATGTTGGATGAGTATTGCAAAACACTAAAACAATGAGAAAACAGTATCACTGTGTAGTTCTAAGAAAGCAAGCAATCTATATAAAAGCAATCAGACTATGAGACCTGAAGATGCCAAAATGACACTACAATTACTCGCCATCACTGCAAGTGGAAATCCTGGTTAATCATTACTTCCCCCAAAGCATAGGACCTCTTACTCCTACTCCTCTGGATAATAAGTTGCTCACTAATTTACAATAATTTTACC